>NC_080035.1:66061089-66361089 GCF_030020395.1 Manis pentadactyla | reverse complement strand
TGTGATGTATTTTACTGGCCCATTAAAGTGGACGTTTTATTCTTTTCTGAGGACTGGCTCAGTTTCTCAGGAGTGCCCATAGCTGCCTACGGGGGAAATGGGGGCATGTGTTGGAGCCAGGCAAGTAGGGAGCTACATGGGGTGCCTGTGATGACAGGTGAGGCCCAGCTGTGGGGCTCTGAGTCAGGCTGGAGACCAGGGTGCTCTCTGGGACAGAGTGTGGGTCCAGCACTCTGAGGGTGCTCTCCTGGGACCATCCGGTGTGGATGGTGATGGCGTCCAGGTCAAGGAGGGCAGGAAAGAGGCTCAAGGACACACATGGGCCAGTCCCCCAAACGGAGGAGGACTGGGAGGGCCTGAGTAGGGCAGGGAGGAGCTCAAGACAGTGGACAAGGATGCCCCCATCGCTTCGGTACCCCATTTCTCCTTTGTTTGGATTTCACTCTGTTGTGTTTTAAGTTCCAGTCTGAGTCAGCTGTGAAGTGAAGAATCAGGGGGTCTGCCTCTGGGGACTTGGTCTGACGTGCCCTGGGTGGCAGGGGTCGGCCTCCCTCCCCAGGGGGATGGACTCGCTGCTTTTCTCTGGCCCCTCCTATCAGCTCCAGGGCTGGTGGGGTGACAGGTTGCAGAGGGGAGCCTGTGGGGGACGCTGGGGGCCCATGAGGGCCACAGGGCAGCTCCACAGAGGCTGGCAACTTGTATTCAGGGACCAGGAAGTTCTGCCCCTGGAGAGATATGGGGAATCCTGGGGATGTGGGCCAGAGCCCCTCTCTGGGGACCAGGAACAGTTCATAGCTGGCTTTGGGGACTCACTCTTTCTTCAGACAGCCCGTTACCTGGAGAGAGAAGCCTCCCCTGGCAGCCACTGCCCTGGCTTCCGCCTGGGACTCCAAGATCGGCACCTTCTGGTGGGAGCAGGTGCCTCTGAGTCATGCCACGGGACCTGGCGCCTCCGACTGGTCGCCCCCTGGAACCGAAGATGCTGTGTGCTTGCTCGTGGTAGAAGTGCAGGGGGTTCAGGGGGTCACTTTGGCTCCATTCTGAGTATTTATCACACCAAATGCGATCAACTGTCTGCTCAGGAAGGCAGCTACTATGGTCCTGCATGAGTGGAGGAAAACGGAATCAGACATTTTCTGTGAAGCTATTGTGGGCTAGTGGGTGTTGTGGGCTGAGTTGTGTCCCCCCAGTGGTGAAGTCCTGACCCCAGCACCTCGGACTGTGGCTGTATCTGGGGATGGGTCTTTGAAGAGGTGAATGAAGTCACATGAGGTCCTAGGTGGGCCTTGCTGCAACGTGAGTGGCGCCCTCACAGCCAGAGGCTGCGTGCAGGGCGGGAGGGCCCAGGGGCCCAGGCGCAGGAGGAGCCAGCCCACACACCTCCTGGGCTCTCGGCCCCACATCTAGGAGGAGATGCCTGTCCAGGCCCGGCCGACTGGCAGACTGAAAAGGCAGCAATGGGGTTTTGGTGGGCGCTGTCTGAACCCACCTGCCCCAGATGGCCCTGCCTTCCATGTGGGGGCTGCACAGAGAGCCTCTGCCCCTGTGCTCCCTGCCCTGCCATCTGCAAGTGCCCACATCACTGCCACACCACTCGAGTCCATACATTTGATCCAGTTTGGTGCCAGATCTGTCCCTGAAAAGAAGAAGATGCTTCAATACGAGAAAACCATCCAAAGGCGTCCATCAGACATTACACAAGTGCCCACAGTGTCCACACAGAAGGCCCATTGGCTGCCCTGGTCCCCTGCCTTCTCTGCCAGAGGCACCAGCCAAGGCCCCAAAGGAGGGGAGCTGAGCAAAGCCCGCTCCCCAAACCCACAGCCCACAGGAAGGGTTGTGCTGGCTGACCTCTGAACTCTGACTTTGCGGTGACGTCACAGGGGCTACTTAGCAACAGGAGGCCCCTGGGCACATAAACTACTCATGGTGAGAGAGCTTGGAAGCCATGTGCTCTGCCTAAGGGTGTGCTGAGAGCCAGTGTCCGTCTTTTCTAAGACAAAGGCATGGAGGGCGATGGAGAAGGACACAGCAGCTACACCTGGGAGGCCGCCGCTGGGCCCCAGAGCCCCTCCCTTGGGGGTGGCCCCCTCACACCTCGAGGCAGCCAGCAAGATGGTGGGGCTGCAGAGGACCAGGAGCCTGGGCAGCTTACACCATAAGGGAGACCCGCCGAGCCGCATCCAGAAGCTGTGCAAGGAAACAGGTAAGGCGGCCATGCCACCGCTCCTCTGGGCCCAGGTGCGGCCCTCCCGGCAACAAGGCCCCAAGCCCCAGAGGTGCATGTGTTGGGCACTGAGGTCCACAGGCAGACCCAGCCTGGGGTGGTGGCCGGGCTGCCTGGAGGGCCAGCGACCCATCGTGGTGGCTGGGTAGAAGTGGGGTGAGGACAGACAGGCCCCAGAAGCCATCAGTGCATCAGGAAGGCTGCATGGGAAGTCTTGTGGGGCCACTCGTGGCCTTTGAGGTGAGCCTCAGTCCCGCTCGGGGAACCACGGCCCCCAGGCCCAGGGGCAGCAGTGAACCCGCGGAGGCAGCACGAGCCTTTGGCCTGGCGCTCGGTGGCTTTGGAGTCCCGCAGTGCGTGTGTCCAAGTTTGCGTCCAGCGGTGTTTGGCTCTCTAGGACTGCCCTGGACGTGCTATGGCATGGGTGCACAGACCTCCCTCGTCCTGGCCTGTATGTTGAATCCTGGCTCACCAGGGGCAGCCCGTAGGCACCTCGTGGCACTTTCCTCAGAGCAACAGGACCTGAGTTGGCTGAGAAAGGAGTTTTTTTTTGAAGCAGTGGCTGATTAACGCATCGGTAGGCCGTCTGCAGTCCTGGCTGGGAAGTCCAGCCAGCAGGGCCCCCTTGCAAGTGGTCTGTGGGCCATGGAGGTGAAATAGTAGGAGGGGATTCATTTGCTCACTCAGCCCTAGGGGCGGTAATAAGAGGTATCGGTGTGAAATATTTTCTTCTTTTAGTTTAAGAATCTAAAGACATGTTGTTTCAGGAGGAGGGGGCACTAGCCAGCGGCAGCATAGGGAGAGCCAACGGTTCTGAGCCCCACCTCCACCCTGTCAGCCTCGAGCCTGGCCACGCGTTCTCAGGCTCACTCAAGAGGAGTGGAGTTCCACAAGGAGAAATCAACCTAAGTCAGCTTAGGAAATGCTGCAAACAGACACCGAGGGCATGTCTCACACAGTGCCGTCACAGGGTCCTCCCCAGGCCGGGACACAAACAGGTGAAGAGGTGCAGGAAAGTTCAGTCCATGGCACTTGTGGACATTCCCACCCAGCACCACCGGACGTCCCTGGAGAGGATGAATGGCAGAGTCTTCCCAGCGGTGCACACATGCACCCCCTCCATGCAGCTTCCAGGGCCCACTGCCTTCTCCACACTGTGTTGGAGGGGCTCACCTCTCAGAAGCTGAAGAGCCTGAAAGACATCTCACCAGACACATGCCCTTACCAGGCACACACACCCAGCGGTGACACAGCCCCCCAGGCACACGCCCCTACCAGCCACATGCCTAGGAAGGCTGCTCCAAGCTTTGCTGTCCCATCATAAAAGGAGACAAGAAGGAGCCCTGCCAGCTGCCCAGGACTGACTTCCAGGACTTGACACTCGCCCCTCACACACTAAGATGCTGCCTGAATCCACAGGTACTGCGATGGCATGGATGCCAGTACAGTATAGGACAGTTCACTTAATGGGTGGGGCAGAGGGGGTGTCCAGAGATGGTCTGAGATGGGCACAGGGGGAGGAGTGAGCCGGCAGAGGACAAGCCTCATCTAGAAGAGGGACGGAAAGAACCCCTCTGCTGTGTCCTGGAGCCCTGGGTGCCCCCCTATCCTCACTCACCCCAGGACCCCCCATCTGTGCAAGGGTGCCCGGCAGGCCCCAGTGCCCCACAGCAATGACATAGGCAAGGTGGGGGAGTTGCTCCCACAGGATGGGCTCCACGCGAGGGGGCTTACCCTGGGCAAACAGGACCTGCCAACATCTTCAGCTCCCTCTTGTTGCAAAGGGTGTGCAGGGGCACTCATGGTGAGGTACCATCAGGTCTGTGCCTTGGGGCCTCGAGCCACCCCCATTACAGATCAGTGCTTGTTAGAAGAGGGTCTCGGTCGCTGTGCCGCCCCTCGTCCTCAGCCAGCCTCACGCCTTCCCCGTCTCCCTGGGACTTGGCTGCTGAGTGTGGCCAGGGCTGGCCCCGCCCTGCTTCCACCAGGCTACACCAGACCTACAGGGGGACTACTTCTCACTCAAAAAATAATCTGTAAGTGGCTGGAAGGTAGTTTAAATCTCACCTGAACATAGGTGAGGATGCACAGAAATGGGCACTCGGGTGCTGGTGGGGAGGCACGAATCGGTCCAGGTTTGCAATTTGAGATTTAGCAACAGGTATCAGACGAGTTAGTCTGCTCGTCTTTAGTCCCTACAGGTCCGCCCAGAACCAAGGAAGTGAGAATATGCAAAGAACAACTTTAACAAATTAAATTTCTAAAAATAAATTACTGATTTAAAAAACTTAGCTGAAGAAACACAGTCAAGGAAATACTCTATTCAGATCGTGTAGCAACACTTCTGAACACGCTACCACTTATTCTAAGACCCTGTGCCGCTCATGAGCACCACAGCTTGGCCCTGCCCACTGCACCTGGGTGTCCATCAACCGAGCCCTTCAGCTAAAGGGACCCCGTGTTGCCTCCATGTGCCCAGAAACCAGGGTCACACAGGATCTCTCTTAGAAAAGTGAAACAGGGGGTGAAACCTCCAAAAGTAGCCATCATGTTTTACTTCACGATGTGAGACGCCTTGGGGGTAAGGTGGGTATTGTCCACTTCTCCAGCTGCTTTGCAGCAAAGAAGAATCGTGTCTCCACCGATTCTTTCCCCTTGGCAGATACGCATTATAGGAAGGAGCAGGGTTTGAAGATCTGCCTTGGGACAGGCCGACGTCTTCTAAAACATGCACACACACATGGGCTAGGGGGCTGCTGCTTCTCTAGGTCGATTTTTAAGTCCCTGCTCGAAAACTATTGATTTTGAATGATTTGGGTCCTCTTCTTTGGGGCTGGGCTGGGCTGCGAGGCGTCTTGGAAGGAGACCCTCAGGGTTGCCCCACTGCTTACTCACGCCCCCACCCTTTGCCTTCCGGGATCGTGACTCTGGCGTGTAAGTGTCTGCTGGGGACGGCACAGGGCAAACACCCCTGGGCCTGTGTGCGCACTTGAGGCAGGACGTGGGTGAAGATGTCTAGTTCTTACCTGTGGGGAGCTCAGATGATCGGAGACAAGTACTTGCATGTCTCCATCCAAGGCTGTGTGTGCTGGGCCCGGGAGGCCTGGCAGTGATGAGAAGCTCCCTCTGAAGCAGGTCGCCTAACAGCCTGGTTCCCACGAAGGGTGGTGTGGAATTGTCCAGGTGGGGGACAAGCGTGAGAGAATGTGAGGCCCTGCCAGGTCGGCTCCCACAGAGAGGCAGGAGCCGAGCCAGAGCACCTGCCGGGAGCCGGGCCCACCATGCCTGAGGCCTGTGAGCTGAATGGAAGGCCTGGAGAAGCCCGTGGGGCACCCGTCCTGTAAGGAAGTCCTCCAGGATAGAGGCTGCCAGAGGTCGCTGGCCAGGTCCCCATCAAAATCATCACTTAAAACCTCAGAATTTCCACTGCTGTGTTTGACCCAGGGCCCAGGTGGGTCGGGTGTTGGAAGAGGGAACACGCTGCTTGCGGGGAAGGAGCAGCTGCGAGGAGGGCTTGTGAGCACCCCAGGCCGCTGGCGTGTGTGCAGCCTTGGGTTCGCAAAGAGGCCCCTGGTTCCCGCTGGAGTCGGGAAATTCCCTGCTGCACGGCTCCGCCCCGCAGGCTCCCGAGGCGAGAGGGCCCCATGCACAGACACAGCTGTCATGGCCCTGGCGCCCTTGCTCCATGCCTGTCTGGCCAAGGCCACCAGATGAAGGGTCACCTTCATTGCCCTCTCTCAGCTGCTTCGGAGGCCGGGCTGGAAGAACAGCCTCTCCGGCAGGCTCGGCTGGCCACTGGGGCCCTACCTTCCCCCACAGGAGACACCAGTCTTCGCTTTCCTGGAAACGACTGCACTATGCAGTCCCTGGCAACACCCCTCAGAGGAGCCAGGTGGGACTGGGGGAGAGCTCAGTGGGGCCCAGCCTGCCTCCTGGGGCTGCGTGGTGCCCCCAGCCCCCTGTGTAGGAGCCCGGGGCTGGCAACATGGTGAGGGTGACGCTCCACCCCCCACCCTCTGCTGCTGCCCGGCTAGTGGCTGTGACCCGAGGGTCTCTGGGCCCTGGAGTCGTGCATGTGGACCAGACAGGCCAGGCCTGTGCCCTACCTGAGCTGTGCCAGAGGGCCTGGGCTACCGGGAGGCTGGAGCCCAGCTGAGCACTGAAATGAGATGGGCAGTGCGCTGGGTAGGGCTGCAGGGCACCTGTGGGGCCCGAATCCAGACTTGCTCACTCACAACCATTAGGTGTCAGGTGGGCAGTTGGGCACTGCTGGGCCCTGGGGCTGAAGGGGCCAGCGAGGTGAGCCGTGGGGTCTGCAGCTTGCCCGCCGTGTGATAGACACACCTCCTTCCTCCTCAGAGCCTGAAGATCAGAGAAAGGATCGAAGCAGCACGGCCGAGGACTCCATCCAGTGAGGGGCTTCTGTCCCGAGAGGCTCCCAGAGTGAGGGGGTGCAGGGAGTGGCAGGGCTTGCACCAGTGTGGCACGGGAGGCCCCGAGAAGAGCCAGAGGGCACAGGTGGGAGGTTGGAGGCAGGAGGCCCCGAGGTGGTCCTCAAGCCTTGAGCCTTCTCACGTGCCCTCCCCGCTCCGGCTCCCCAGAGCGCCCCAGCCATGGTCCCAGGGTCTTGGAGCTGATGCCTGTCTCAGCGAGCGTTCACACTCCATCACCAGAACGGAGGGGCCGGATCTGCAGGCGGCAGGGCCTGTGGGACTCACTGATGAGCTGTCCATAGGCAGAGCCGACTGTGATGCCCCCTCAACCCCCGTGGTCCCGTCCACCCAGCCCTCCTGCCTCAGAAGGGCTCACGGGGGGCATGCCACAGGCTCAAGTGCCCCCAGAGCTGCTGATGCCCAAGAGGGGGAAGGGTGGGTGTGAAGCCACATCTCCATGACCCCTGTTCCCACTGTGGCTCTCATGTCCCTGCAGTCAGGCAGCCCTGGAGGAAGACAGGCAGGACCGCAAGGACAGGAAGTCAGAGCCGGAGGTGGAGGGGAGCGACTCGGAGGCGCAGGCAGAGCAGGGTGCCCCGGAGGCCCAGGTCACGTGCGGCTCCAGCACCCTCGCGCTGTGTCCCCTCAGGTCAGAGTCCAGCCTTCACTGACCTGTCTGGTGTGTTCTTACAGGGACAGGAGCCGCAGTCCATAAAGCTGGATAACCTGGAAAGACAGGCAAGAGCTTTTCACTTTAGTATCAAGTCAGATGGGGAGCGCGTGCCGTGGGCACGTGGTCCCAGAGTCATCGCGGCCCGGCGATGCTGCAGGCTGGACCGAGCCTGCCCGACCCCCAGGGAGCACGGGGCCCAAGCTCTGCTCGGCGCCAACAGTGCAGCTGCTGAAGGCGTGTGTGGCCCCGACACAAGGCCACTCGGCTTGCCGTGGGCCAGACACACGCCAGGACACCTCCGAGCTGCAGGAGAGATGTTCGCAGGGCACTTGCTGAGGGAAGGGTCATTCTCCTCCCAGTCCAAGCGGGGGGAAGCAGAGAGGCAGCTGGGTGCACTCCCCAGGACTGACAACACACGGAGCTAGCTGTGATGCCAGGGGCCGGGGAAGTCCGCCACCCACGCCCAAGGACGTCTCTCAGTGTGGACTGGAGACTCCCACCGGAAACGTTCTCGGCAGTGCCAACTGCCCAGGTAGAGGCCTCGGGGCAGCAGCACCTGAGCTGCTCGGGCCTCCTGCTTTGCAGTGCGAGTCTGACCAACTTAGGCCCGGCGGGGCCCAGGAGGTCTGCGGGCAGGTCAGAGGACATGGAGGGACCGCCCAGCCCTCGGCCTCCCTTTGTCACCTGGAGGCCTGGTTCTCAGAGACCTGATGAGAGGCGAGCAGGGAGGTGGGGAGGCCGTCTCCTCCCTCTGAGGTCTCCAGAGCTGGCCATGGGCACCTGCCACCATGCTCAGCAGCTCTCCACCAGCGTCTCAGAGGCCCTGGTGGCGATCGCCCAGACCCTGGCTGCCCTGGCTGGGGGTCCGTGCCTCTCCAGGAAGTCTCTGTCCTCTCCCCATGAGCCCACCTGAGCCCTTCACCCATGCCTCTTTGGTTTCCATTCACAGAAACCATCTGTGTTGGTGGAGATCGATCTGGGAGACCATGCCGAGCAGGTAAAAACCCACAGGCAACGCCAAACTGCCTCCCAGGAGATGCTCACGCTCAGGCCCACGAGGCTTTTCCGGGGAACTTGCCCCATGCACGCGTGTGTGTGAGAGGCTGGGGCAGAGGTGGGCCGGTGAGCTCTGGGGGCTGAGGATCGGCCTGGCGGGCAGAGGGCGCCTGCGCCTCTTCCCTATCCTCCCCCACTCTGACCTACGTGCCTTCCAATGCCACCAGAGAGACTCTAGGGCCCAGGTCAGACTTCAGGGTGCCCGTGGGCCCCATGCCCTCTTGTGGGGTCATGCAGGGGTGGAAGAAAGGGCACAGGCTCTTCCAGTAGGTGCTCAAACAGGTCGCCCTGCCTCTGTGCCTCAACAGTCTTGTCTGTAAAACAGGCATCTTTGCACCCCCACTGAGGGTTTTGTAAGCCCTCGGAATAGTGCCTGGTACCAAGAAAGGCTCAGAATTAGGTATCATCACCACCTCCACCACCATCACCCCCACCATTTTCTGTAAAAAGAATTGGTTGACCCAATGGCCAGTGTGGTCCCTTCCGAGGCAAACATTCTTGGACATCTTTCTCCATTTCTCTGCTGCAGAGAGTAGTTATCTTTTGGAAGTTTCTGGAAGTTCTCTCTTGGCAAAGTTAAGCTGTTGCCTGTCATTCTTTTCAGATTGGACCTCCTCTCTCTTTGCCTTCAGGACATACTGTATGATGGAGAGAGCTGGTTATTAACCCCCCACAAGGCCATCAAGGGGGCACCACAGGTTGTAAGGACCCGAGGAATGTCAGCCAGTGGCAAAGTTGGGTCAAGGGCCCAGGTCTCCTGACCTGCAGCCCAGAGGTCACGGTGGCCCACCTCAAGGGCACAGGTCCTGGTCAGGACCCCTTAATCGGAGATTCCTGTTGGACAGCGCCCTGTCTTGTGGGACGATGCTCAGAGCCAGCACAGCCTCCAAACCCCGTGACCCGTGGACAAGCCCGGCAGGTCCACCCTTGGTGCCCATGGTTGCCTGGTGTGCTCCGTCCCCTCAAAGGTCCTTCTGCTTCCCACAGGGGGTCGCATGCGCCTTGGGAGAAGAGAAGCGGCCCCACATGGACGCAGGGGATTTGTCGGAAGATGAGTGAGTGAGACACAGGGGCTCACGTCGGGAGTCGGGGCTTTTCCTCTGCCTTGTGGGAGGTGGATGGAAGCGAGCGCAGGACTCGCTGCCCCTCCTCCTGGGCACGTGCAGAGGCCTCAGCCTTTACCAAGGCCGGGGGGCTGCAGGGCAGGCAACGGCATTCAAGGGCCACGGGCTAGGGACAGCCTGCACCCGAGCCTGCCACGCCCCAGAGCCATACCCTGCTCCCCATTCCATCAACGAACAAACAGCTGGAACATGGTGGTGGGGGGTCCTCGTGTGGGTCATTCCAGCTTCTCGGCGTGGGGTTCTGGCTGCAGCAGTCACAGACCCAGGTCCCACAGGCAGTGGAGGGCCCACCACATGGGCCAGTGTCTCTGCAAAGGGGTCCAGGCTTGGGGCCAGGGCAGGAGCCGGACCTGGTTCTCCCAATCTGTTGAGGTGGAGGTCAGGTAAGGCCCGTGAACCCACAACCTCCTGAGGCCATCGAAGACGCGGAGAGTGGGCGAGATGCTCGCCTCCATGTTGTCCAGGGCCTATAGAGCTGCTTCATCTTTAACAATATGGAGAAACAAAGAAGAAAATCCCAATTTACCCAACTCCCCACCGCTCAGAATTAACAACTACCTCCTAACTCATTTACTTGCACATTTTTAAAGGGAATTACTCTACTTTGTAAAACTGCTAAGCAGCCATCTTAGTAATGGCAGCGATGGGAATACAGCGCCAGGGAGGACGCACTGTGAGGCCCAGTCCGGCCCAGGCAGTGGCACCCAGGGAACACGGACTGGAGCACAGATGTGGTGCGGGTGCGCCCGTGCTCCTCCGTGGCGCCACCGCAGCTCCTATCGCCCGCTCCTCCTTTCGGCCGGAGCTGCGATCACTGCCCTCCCCCGACCTGGGCGTCTGGGGAGTTTCCGCAAGGAGGTTTTACTCCATCTTACTCAGGAGACCCCGTGTCTCCTGTGAGCTCCCCTTACACTGGCCACACCCAGGACGTCAGGGCTGCCCTGTCCTTGCCCCCAACCTGGGCTTATGATGGGCAGTCTTTCCTGAGCTACCCTAGTCCCCTTTCTTAATGGACATGCTGATAGATTTGGCCACGGTGGATGCAGCTCGGTGGATTCATTTTCTGCCCCAAGGGACAGACCATCCGCAGTCCACCCTCTCGGTTACCTGGGCTTGGCTCCCTGCCCTGTGACTCAGCTGCCCCAGAAAACCTGCAGGATGAGCCAGGGCCCCGGAACCAGGACCGAGCCCCCTCGGCCAGCGGGAGGGGTCTGGGGGCCCTCCGTGGGGGGTCCGCTGTCTGCCCTGCTGCCCTGCCCCTCTGCAGTCTGTCTGAGAGCGAAGCCCGCTCTGCCCAGCCCCCTACCTCGGGCCCGCGTGCCGGGGCTGGGCACCTGTGTGCTGGCAGCCTGTGCCTGCCCGTGTGTCCTGCCTCATCCCAGAGGCAGCCTTGGCTGGAAATGGAAACCCAGAGACCACTCCACAGGGGGACAAGCACAGGCGAGAGGCTCTGGAAACAGGCCGGGCTGGTCAGGGAGCCGATCCCGTCCCCCCTCATGACAGCCTGGCTTTGAGGTCAGGAGCTGCTTGGCCACTGGCCCTTGAGGTCTCTGGCATTAGGGGGTCTCTCCGGCTCAGGCCACCAGGGTGGCTGGAGACCACCTGGGCAGCTGGAGGGGAGGCAGGCCCGGCTCTGTGCAGGGCTCGGAGCTGTGCACAGGGCCCGGAGCGCCCCCTGGCTGCCAGCCCCTGGCTCCCCTCGACTCGATGAAGTGGAACCAGCAGCTGGGGAGGAGACCCTGTGGCAGGAGTTTGGCACTGGGCTTGCTGCCCTGGGCTCCATGTTCCAGGCGCAGCGGCCCGGCTGCCAGGCTGGGAGACACCCCACTCTCATCCTGCACCCCTCTTGGCCCCCAGGACAAGACCCAGCCGGTTGTGCTGCATCCCGTTTTCCACCAGAAGGAGGGCGCGTAGCAGGCATGGAGAAGGTACTTTGCGCTTGGAAATGGGCTGGAGGCCAAACGGGGGCAGCCTGGGAGGACGGGGAGTGCAGCAGAGGGGGCTGGGCCACCTGCTCGCCTCTGCTCAGCCTCCCCAGCACCCTCTGCTCGCCATCCTGTCCCTCGGGTGGGCCAGACAAGCAGCCCTGACCAGTGCTGTTCACACCAGCTTCAGGGGCGCCGAAGACCTCCCAGGCGTGACTTGCTGACCCCTGGGAGAAGGATGATGCCCTCTTTTGAAAAGACACAATAAAGGGTGAACAGAGGACACGCTCCCTCAGGCCCTCAAGGGACCCCGGCACTCCATATATCTGGTTCCCCACGACGTGCACTGGGAAGGGGCAGAGCTCGGGGGCTGCCAGCGTGGAGGCTGAGTCTCCCTGGCCCTGGGGCACGCCAGTGGCCCTGACCACACCGCCTACCCTTCAGATCCTGCGAATGCCCGAGGTCGATCCCCCACAGGGCCCTGTGGTGGGCCCACAAGTGTGGCCCCAGGTCCATCTTGGGGGAGCCCCAAGGGGGTTGGACGCTGTTCCCTGAGGGCCTGGGGGCTGAGCTCTGCAGCAGGAGAGGAGCGTGCTTGGAGCTGGCTGTCTCTAGGGCCTTGGTGAGAGCCAGGAGGGCCACTCAGGGGAAATCAGGGCACCGAGGATGCTGCCCACAGGGAGATGGTCTGGGTGCCTGGGAGTTCCCATGTCCCACTGGCTTCCTCGTGGCAAAGCTCCACAGGCCACGTGGATGCATGTTTGCATGCTCATGTGGCTCAGCCTGAGCCTGATGACGTGTGGGCCAGCCTCCTCTGCAAGACACACCACATGCTCGTTCTCCTCACGTGTGTAGTGTGCACATATGTGCGCATGGCACACACTGCCACCCAGATGACAGCAGGGAGGCTCAGAGGCAGGCTGGCCAGCTTTCCCAGGCATGGCGCATGGGCCAGGCTATCAGACAAGCGGCTAGCAGGGAAGGTGCTCTGCTGGGCACTCACAATGCACCAGGCGCTAAATGCCACGCGCAGGTAATCTCACACACCCTGGGGCTGCTGCTTATCCCCAGACAGGGAGCCGCCAGGCAAGTGCCCGGGGCCCCACACCCACAAGACAAGGGCGGCCCATCCCTGCACCTGACCACCGGCTGGAAAGGTGCCAGGAAGCTTCTGGAGAAATGGCTGGTCTCCCCCTTGGGCGGGTGAGAGGGGGAGGCCTCTGCCCCGGGGTCCCCAGGCCAGGCCTTCCGCAGAGCCGCTCAGCTGGTTGTTTCCCTGGTCCCTCTGCCTGGCAGAGGCCACAACCAGGAGCGTGACCGTCCTGGGGCCACCCCTCACCTCTGTCTGTTGATCCCTCCTGCCGCTTGTGACTGGCCTCATTCTGAGCCTCCTGCTGCCTGTGCTGTGGCCACAGTGGCCTCCAGGGAGAGGAGGCTCCATGTTTGCACACGTGGCCTCTGGGTTTGTGGCCATGACCTCTCACTAGTTCAGAACATAAACCCTCCAAAATCAGACGCATGTTTCGCTTTTCTTTGGGCCTCTGAGCCTCAAGGCTTGGAGGGGTTCTGTCCCTCTTCCATTGGCTGGGGGTGTCTGCAGGGGCCCTGGGTGGGAAGGAGGGTGCCTAGGGGCCCCAGGGCCTGGTCTGCAGGTGGTGGCTGTGGGTCCTTTCTGCTCACACCCACCCCATCCCAAGTGGCAGCAGGTGGCTCTGGAAGCTGAAGAGCCTCCGTCCTGGGCACTGCCTGCCACCTGGAGACTGAAGAGCCAACGACCCTGAGGAAATCATTTGCCCAGAGCAGTGAGAACCGGGAATCTGGTGCTGGCAACACAAGGCACCGGAACAGCCAGCTGTCCAAAGCTGGAGGGAGCCAGGCCCGCCCCTGAGGGCGCTGGTGGCCTAGGGGCTCTTCCTGTCTCAGCCAGCCAGGGCAAATGGAAGGGGGTGACATGGCGCTCACATTCATGGGGGTGGTGAGGTCGACTCCCCTGGGAGCCTTCCCCTGGCCTCCCTCTGCTCGGAGCACCCGGTCCCCAGGGCCCGCAGCCTGTGCAGCACTGAGGCAGGCTGACCTGCTGGCACGTCCGGTCACAGGAAGGCTTGGCCCGTGGTACTGGGTGCCGGCCTCGGTGGCTGCGGGCCGCACACCCAGCCTGGCACCCCTTTGGTCCCTGTGGACTCCCCACCTACTCAGACACCAGTAAGTGGGAGGCCACCAGTGCCCTTGGGCAGCCCCAGTGAGCCACCACCTTCACTGTGGCACGACCCCCCCCGCCCCAGACGCCCCACGGCAGGGCCTCTGACTTTGTCCCCAGACCCAAGAGACACTGCCGCTGAAGGCCAGGTGGGGACCTGGCTGCTGTGTGACACCTGCAGACGGTCGCCTCTCCAGTGGTTCTCTCCTGGATACAGAGAGCGCTGCGTGTGGGAATGGAAACGAGCTTTTTACAAGGTCAGCATCACACTGCATCAGTTTGTTTTTCACAAGTTTTCATTTTCACAACATTTTCCCCAGTGTCATCCATACATGTCTGTCGAACCTCTCTGAGTGCCAGGGATGCGGTGGTGACGAGGCAGACCCCTGACCTCCTGGAGCTTCCATCCCAGTGGGGGTGACAAAATGGGTGTCCAGTGCATCCCAGCTACCTGCGCATGGTTCCCTAATCACTAATGACGGCACCACAAAGGGGTGCTCGAAGCTGCCGCCCACAGGGCACGGCCCAGCGCACTCAGCACTCAGTGAGTGCGAGGCCTGAAGCTGCGCTGGGGCAGGTGAAGAAGGGGTCTCGGAGAGAGCAAGGTGCCAGCCGTGACCGAGGGGTTGGTGCTCCATGCCAGGCTGAGCAAACTGTCCTGAGCAGCTCTGCACGTGTCGAGTCAGTAACTCCACGACAGCCTACATACAAGGGAGACGGGCTCTGTCATCACCCCTGTTTTGTAGCTGAGGGAATGAGGGGCACAAGCAGGACAGCGAGGAGTCCGAGTCTGGGGGGCCCTGAGGGACTCAGGGGTGCCGGTCCGCATGGGGCACCCCCACAGCCGCCACCCTCAGAACAGCTGCCCCCAAGGGCAGCGTGTGAGCACAGTCATGCCACCTGAGCCAACCTGGCACAGGGACCCCACCAGCCCCGCCTCGCCCCCTGGTGGTGGCCCCCGCACAGCGCCCTCAGCCCGTTGCAGTGGGGAAGTCACTGGGGCCTGAGGCCTGATGGGGAGACTGGGACCCCGCGACCTCGGGGACTCTGTGGCCTTGGGGACTCGGCGACCTCGGGAACCTTACCTCTTCCAGTTTCTCACTAAGGGGCAGGCAGAACATGAACATACTGCCGGCCTGTGTGCAGGTCACGCTCGAGCTTACACACGGCCCAAAGGTCAGGTGCCCATGACCTTGTGCCCTGTGACCCCACAAACTCCCTCCTGAGGGGAGCCCCAGGTGCCTCCCAAGGCTGGAGGATGCTTGGCTCCTGTGGAGCCCTCCAAAGATCTTAAAATACTGCCCCCCACAAGACAGCCTCCAAGTGTGAACACCCAAGATCCCAGCCCCCAGCAGCACTGGGGAAGGCCAGGGTCGGCCTGGCTGCCCTTGGAGGGGAGGGCTCCCAGGGCCGACGGGCCTCAAAGGCAGCCCAGAGCTTGTCGGGCCTGGGCAGGGGGGAGGTGCTCCTGCATCCTGCCCTCCTCCCAGGAGCCTGTTGTTCCTTCCCAGAACACAACCCAGGTGCCGCACCGAGGCAGACCCCTGTGCCCCAGCCAGACTCACCCAGGGTGTCCCCTGCACCTGCACTGACTTGGTACAGGTTTCCAGGTGAGGACCGTGGACACAACGCAGGGTGTTCGCCATGTGTTCGCTCCTTATGCCATGCTGGGCTCAACAGGTCCAGGACACGGCCGTGGTGTGATGGCCTATGGGAAAAACCATTTCTGGTCCTGACAAAGGTGACCCATGTGGATATGGGACCCTCATCTCGAGCAGGGAGCTTGTCCTTGGGGCTGGGGGCACGGCTCCTGGGTGGGGCAGGATTTTGATGGGTTCCCTTTAACAGGCCATGAGACTCAGCAGGAGCAGACACTCACATGCTGCAGGTGACGAAACTCAGGTGCACGGAGGCAGGGAGGGCAGGTGCCAAGGGCGCCCGTCAGCCCCGATCCCTCTGCTCCAGCCCTGGTTTGGCATGACTCCTCTAAGGATCTGGGAAGTGTGGCTTCTCTCATGGCGTAGACGTGCATGTCTGCTTCAGCAGCTGGTTTGCTTGCAAAACGTCAGTCAATATCCAACTTGGAGACACAGGATCCTGTCAGCGGCCGCTTCAGCTTTCTGCTGCCAGGTGCCCCGGCTCGTCTGGAAATGCCTCCCTGGAGGTGCCTCATCCCATAGCTGCCCTGGTCACAGGCTGGCCTGTGGGCAATTAGGACCGGTATGGGGCTGAAGTGAAGCCCACAGACACAGGGTGGGGGCGTGTCATCTGAATGGGGGACAGAATGGTGGGTGTTGGGGTGCAGGGCAGGCCGGCCCTCAGCCAGCACGAGACTTGGGGCTAGGATGGCTGATGCCCTCTCCTGGCCGAAGCCTGCTGGCCCTTGTCCTGACACACATGGAGCCATCTGGCCCCTGTGCCAGCGCCAGCCCTTCTAGAGAGGGTGTCCTGGGGGACAGTGCTGTGCTCACATCTGTGGGGAGCATCCCCCACCGGGCTCCAGAGGCCAGAAAGGAGTGTCCCTTCCCTTCTAGACCTCCTCTCCCCACATGGGCTGTCATCCTGCAGGAGCCACGTCCCTGGTCCCCCATGCCAGCCGGCTGTCCAGCAGTGCCACTCCGTCGGACACTGGGCTCAGCACAGACGCTACAGGCCACCCCACTGCGGAGCTGCGATGGGGGCCTCGGGCGCCTGCGCTCAGCGGGCCTGCTGTGAAATGGGGCTCAGCGAACCTCATGGTCTTGTCCAAAGGGTTTCAGGAGGCCACATAGGCTCAGTCAACTCACATGACAACCACCAGCCTCCAAAGAGGTCAGAGGTCGGGGTCACAGAATGAGTTCCCCTGAAGGGGCTGCCAGGAGTCACCTTTTTAGCAAAAATTCAGGTGTGGTAAAAGGGACCCCTTATAGATAACTAAAGGAGCTCCTCTCCGGGAAGTCTGAGGGTTTCAGGACTTAGTGGGGAACTCAGGCAGACCAGACGTGTCTACAACACCAAAGAGCCCTGTTTCTTAGGGCTTCAATTCCCCCCTGTGATGCTTCACACTCAGTGTGCGGGCCTCATGTGTCTCTCGTCAGGGTCACCTGTGTTTGACACTTTGATGCCAAAACATTACCTAGAAGCTTCTTTCCTGCCCCTCCCTTCACAGGCCCACCTCCCCAGCAGGTGCCTGGCTGCCCCAGCGGTCGGTCGGGGGCTGTGTGTGGGGCACCTGGCTCCTCTTGCTGTGTGGAGTCTGCAGGATCCACCCAACTGTCAAGTTTTTTAGATTGCTAAATGGTAATCCTGCTACGAAAGTGCATTTGGACAGATTTTTGATAGCTTCACACCAGCTCTGGGAATAATAAAGCTTCTGCAGTCCCACAGCAGGACATGGTGAGGGGAGCCTGAGCCTGGCCCCACGGTTTGGCTCTCTGGGGCTTCCAGCATCCCAAGTCTTGACGTGGGTTCCTGGAAAGGGCAGAACAAACTGTCCATGCTAACAGTCCAGAATTACGGGACAGGGACAAGCCAGGAAGTCACCAGACATCTGACCCCTGGGTCTGGGCCATCCCTCCGCAAGCAGATGGTGGAATGCCGGGGAGGAGAGGGACCCAGGACCCTGCAGGGGACAGAGCAGCAGGCTGGCGGTAACTGAAGTGGCCGTGCCTCTCGGTTTCTCCCCCCAACTGTTTACTCACCCGCCTGACCTGCACTTGTCAGCCTAAAACATCCTCCACAGGCTCATGTAGCAGAAGCTCCAGAATCAGACCTGGGGCGAGCGGGAATCACAGGACGGCCCCCGGCCAGTGGGTGCTCCTGGCCAGGGGACGCCTGCCTTGTCAGCAAGCCCCTGGAGAGCCCCGCCCCTGGTGTCTGCAGACACGCCTTTCCCAGGCCCTCCCTGCTTGGCAGTCACACCTAGCTAGGCCCTCACTCGTCCTGGACTCCATGGCCCACGGTGAACAAACAGGCCTGGAAAACCCTGGGCCCTGCTTCCCAAGGAGTCACCCACTGGACGCTTGGTGATGCAAGGCGGGAACAGAACCTCTGAGCCAGCCACCTGCTCTTCAGATGGCAAGTGGCCGTGGTGGCCCCATCTGCTTTCCAGGGGCTTCCTCACCTGTGCTTACAACTCACTCCATCCCAGAGTCCCTTGTCCTCCTACAGAGAATCCCCACATCCACACAGACACGCACACATGGAGGTGGCCCTCCCGGCTGGTCTGCATCCCTCTCCTCCCCTCATCCCTGCCTCTCCCATACCACAGAGCTTCCCTGGCCCAGGGTGCAGGGCTGCAGCAGTGGCCTCTGTTCTCACCCAAGGGTTCGGGCACTGCAGCCCTGGTGTCCCCAAGTCGCCGAGCAGCCAGCTGTTGGGGGAGGGGCGCACTCCGGGTGTCACAGCTCGGTAGCACCAGGGCCGCCTGCACAGCCCCAGCTGCTGGCTTCCTCGGCACACTACCCTTCCCAGCTCCAGCCACTAATCCTGGGAACTTCTGCAGGAACCACACTCTGCCTGGAGCCTCTTCTCAGACAGAACAGAGCCAGACAGCCTCAGACATGGGCTACTATGCGAGGCCTCCCAATCAGCATGGAGCTAACTAGTCCTACTGACTACCTAACCCAGCTGCCTGCTTGCCCAGCTCGCCGCCTAACCAGCTGTGGGGAAATGGAGGTTCCTGTGGCCGGGATCCTCACCTGACCCTGAACTACTTGATGATGGAACTGGCCTCCTGCTGGGCTACTGCTTCCCACCTGTTGGCAGAGAGCTGCTACTGACTGGGTCCCCATATAAGGAGCCCTGCCCAGAGCTCTGGGGGAGGCGGAGAGGAGGAGGGTTACAGACCTGCAGACTGCTGGATTTGTGATTCTAGTGCTCGACCTGCAGCCACGAGAGCAAAGCCAGGTATGAGCCTCTTACTCCAAGAATGTTCCGTTGCTATTTCTCTGTCTCACCAAATCCACAGTGAACTTGCCTGGGGCTGAAACCCTCAGGCAAGACACCAGCTCACCACCCACCCAGGCCCTCTAACCAGTTCTCCGGAAGAGGGTTCCGTTTGTCGTGTGGTGGTGTCTGAGGCCAGGGCTGCTCAGGGCCTACATGCACTGCTGGAGAAGGATCCAGCTATGCTGTGGGTGTGGGGACCATCTCACCCTGTTTAAACCGCAGGAGTCAAACTCCTCCCACTCAGTGGCTGCACATGTGCCTGTGGACCTCTGTGTCCATGTTCCCGCTGAGCTTGTAAGCAATGCAGGGACATTGCCAGGGCACATGTGGACACCAGGGGTGAGCCAGACCAGCAAGCACTGGAGCTTCTCGGGGACCATCCATCCCCCTGCCCTGGGAGGTCACCCCATCATGAGCACTGTGGGCACAGGGCAGGACTCAGGCCTCCTGAGTTTAGGAAGGCTTCTGGCTGTAAAGGAAGCTGAATTTCCAAAGAGGACTCAGGGCTGCCAGGCGAAGGCTGTTTGGAAGAGGTGCTGGCAGCGGGGGTGTTTGAGCCAAGACCTGGAGGCAGAAGTTTCCCAGAATATAAGTTCAAGGTGGGCAGCATGGAAGCCCCTTGACTCCCAGTGGCAGCCAGCAGAACGGTGGCCTGGGACCCAGGGGCATCTCCCCACTGGTTACAGGGCCTGCACATGGCACTGAGTAGGGGTCTTGAGGTGGGAGGATGGCACATGGTGGCATCACAGCTCCCCAAGTTTTCTGTGAGATGGGATTGTGCCAAGCCTGGGATTCAGGGCAGTGGGCTCTGGGGCTGGCACCATCCCACAGACAGCCTGTGTGGGTCAGGGCTGCCCTATCACCGTGTGTGGGACCAGGGCGCAGGCAGGCATTCTAGCCATGATCCGTCCGTGTTCCAGCTGTAGCCCACCCTGTTCCCTGGGCCTGGAGCCCTGGGACTCCACCTTGGTGACCTGGGACTCCCCCGCCAGGCTGGTCCCAGCTGATGCTGACCGACTTTCACCTCTGGGGTCTTGCGTTGTGCCCTCTTTTCTAACCCCGGGCTTTTGAAGAAGACTTTGAGCTGACATGAGCATCCTTTCTGCCTGCCTGGGGAGACTCGCCGCAGGGATCCTGTGCTCCTTCATCGGCTGAGCGCCAACCTCGCCCACGGTCCTAAGTCAGTATTTGACCTGTGCATATACCACATGGCACAAGGCCTTTCTGTCTGCAATCCCTGCTTCGAATCGGTTTTCAGGGGGCGTTTGGCACAGAGCTGGCACGGGGAAGGCACCGGGGCTGTCGGCTGCTCCTGAGAAGCACTGGCACCGCATCTGCTCTGTGCCAGGCATTTTGCCAGGGGTTGGTGGGCCGGGTCGGAGGAGGAGCCCCATCCTGCCTCCAGCGCCCAGCCCGACCGGGATCCCTGGAGGCATGGATACAGTTCACCCCCAGGACAGTGGTTGCCACGGGAATGAGAGAGCCGGCAGCCAAGGCCAGCGGCCACCATTTGGGCTGTCAGAGCACAGATGTCAGGGGGCCCATTTCACAAATGCGTTTCCTCATTAAAGAGGGGGAGCTTCATCCACGAGGGTGCTCTGAGACCCAAGAAAAGCGTGGGCTGGTGGGGTAGGGAAGGCTGCTCAGTCACCCCCACTTGCTGTTTGTTTTGGCCTCACCAGGGCCCTGCTCCACAGCAGGGGGACAGCAGCCAAATTGTGGGCTAAACAGCACGTGTGGGCTAAGGTTGCTGGGAGAAAACACAAGGGCCCGGGGCCGAGGACGGCTGCTCAGGCTGCTTCCTGCTTTTCCTCCAAACAGCTCAAAGTCCTGGGGGCTGAGCATTTCAGAAGCCAGGAGGCAAGGCCTCCTGGAGGCAAGGAAGACAGGCCCTCTGCCAGGTGGCCAGGATCTTGCACGGAGGAGAGGAGGGGTTTTAAGGTCACCGGTGCTGTCAGGGCTTGACTGTAGGCCAGGTTGCTTCAGAGCATCTCCAGCCACCCCTGCCCTCACTCTGGGGGCAAGGTCCACCTGCCTGGGGCTGCTGAGGGCTGGTCCCGCTCCCGGGAGTCGGCTCTCTTCCTGTTGGGCTCCCTGCTAGCGGATTTCTGGCGCCCTTCAACCAGGGCACCTGGCGAGTGGCATCGTGTCGCCAGTTAGTTCCGAGTTAGTTCGGGAATGAATCCATCAGGACCCTGAGCTCCACCAGGTCGGCCCAGGTGCGGACAGAGGAGTCTGGGTGGGGAGAGGGAAGGCAGGGCTCAGACTCACACACTGTGGCCAGAGGGCCGGGGCGGGAAGGCCACCAGGATGGGCCCAGGACACCGGGGAGCAGGCAGTGGTTTGGCTGAAACACCAGGTCAGCCACTGGCTGCCGCTGGTCTTGAGTGCTAGACATGAAGGGGCCTCCCTGGCCGAGAGCCAGGGGCTTTGGAGGGGGGCTGTGCCAAAAGTTAAGGGGCACCAGTCCTGGGGGGCATCGGCCTTCCCAGAGACCACAGAGCAGAAGTGGCCAGATCTGCCCCTGGGCCATGTCATCACATTTCTGATGGTGGTTTCTTGGAGTAACTTAATTGAATTAAAATCGAAGTACAACAAACTGCACATGCCTAAAGAATATAATTTGATTGGTTCTGGACAGGTATACTCGCCCCTCCTCTCCCAGACACCGTCATCTGCCTGGCCATGGCCAGCGTCGGCGTGCCGTGAGTGTCGGGTGCCTGTTTCCCCTGACAGGTGGCAGTGAGATGGCCCACACTTCGGCGTGTCTCTCTCTTCCCACTGTGGAAGAGCCCCTGCCAGGCAAGAGGCGTCCACGCGGGAAGCGTCCCATCCGCCTCTGGGCAGGACACGCTGTGTCTTTGGGGAAAACATCGGCATGGGATGTTATGTAGCGTGTGGTCATGTGCTTTGCCTTTTCTTTGTCTTAATGGTGTCTTTTGAAAAGCAGAAGTTTTAATTTCAGCGAAGTCCGATTTATCAGTTTTTCAAATTGTTCCATGCTTTTTGTGTTCTGAGAAATGTTTGCCTTCCCCAAGCAACAGATGTCCCCTTGGTTCCTTGAAGAAGCTGTACAATATCAGAATTTCCATGGAGACCGGTGATGCACGTTGAATTACTTATGTGTGTGTCTTGTTTGAGATGAGGGTCAGGGTTTCTCCCCCAACAGATGCCCAGTGGATCTAACACTATGTACTGAAGAAACTATTTTCACATTAAGTTGTCTTGGCACCTTTGTTGAAAATTAATTTACCCTATACATGTAGGTTCATTTCTTTTTTAAAAAGTGATTTTTGAAAGGAAAATTATAAGAACCGTCCTCCTAATTTTGGCCCTACATCCCCCACCCCCTTCATCAGCCTCATCCCTCCATTCTGCTTGTCTCAAAGTTGCCTAAAATGTAAACATATGACCGAGCAATTGCACTCTGGGCATTTATCCTGGAGAAATGAAATTTTCTGTTCACACAAAAATCTGTACTCTGATGCTCATGGCAGCTTTCTTCATGACGACTAAACCCTGGAAACATCCCAGACGTCCTTCAGTGGCTAAGTGCGCTGTGGTGTGTCCACAGAACGGAACCCTACTCAGGAGCAAGAAGGAATGAGCCGCTGAGAGCCTCACAAGGGTACTATGTGGGCAAAATGCCCAGGCTCAAAGTTTGCATACACATTCCGTGCACATACTGTTCTTGAAATGACCCATCATAGAGGTGATCAAGGCCAGGGAGGCCAGCACCAGGCAGCCCTTCCTGGTGAGCAGATGGGGGTCTTGAATGTGGCCATGGGGCCATGAGTCTGCATGTCACAGGATCCCTGCACAAGGACAGACCCAAAATAAAACGTGTACAGGCAAAGCCTAGCCACTGAGCATGCACTACAGTCTAGCTGACTACCATGCCAACACAGAGTCTGTGGTTTTGATCATGTTCTATATCATGTGCATTTCCACTGTCAGGGAGCTGAGTGGCAGGTGCACGGGACCTTCCCATACAATCTCGTAACTTCTTATAAATCTATAATTAGTTCAAAATACAAATACTTAAAATAAATTTGACAAAAGACATGTCAAAGATTTAAAAACTCAAGATTTAAAGACATTATTGAGTGAAATTAAAGACTTAATAAATGAAGAAATAACGTGTTCATGGAAGGGAAGATTCAACATTGTTAAACATTGCTAAACTGCCAATCTCCTCAAATTAATCTCTAGAGTCAACACAGTCCCCATCAAAATCCTAGCAGAGGACTTAAAATAACCAAAACAAGTATGGAAGCAACAAAGTCAGAGAATTTGTTGTACCTGATTTCAAGGCCAGTTACAAGGCAGTAATCAAGACTGACATGTCGTGTTATGATAGACAGACGGATCAATGGGACAGACAGAGACCTAGAGGCAGGCCTGCTCAGATCTGGCCAGGTGATCTTTGACGAAGGCTCCAGGGCAGGTCAGGGGGAAGATGATGCTGCATGATTTGGACGTTCATATGTGACAACACAGAGCGAAGAAAACCCTTAACTTACATGACACACATAAAGAAATTAATGTGAAATCAATCATAAATCTAAATGTGTAAACTAAAACAATAAAACTTCTAGAAGAAATGCAAGATAACATCATAGTGACCTTTAGTTTGCAAAAGATTTTTTAAATACAGCACACAAGTTCAAAATATTTGAACTATATCAAACTATGAAAAACATCAATGAATTAAATTTTATCTATCTTAAAATTTGCCCTCCAAAAGACACTGAAGGAAATTAAAAGGCAAGCAGCAGAATGGGAGAAAATAACTGGAAAATATTTTCCAACAGAGGACTTTTATCTACAATATGTAAAGAAGTCTTACAACTCAATAATAAGAACACAAACAATTCAATCAAAACATAGACAAAAGCTTTGAAGGCCTGGGCAGCATCCTGGGCCTTGTAGCTCCTCTCGGCCACTGGCTGGCCTCAGGCCCCCAGGTGTCACCTCCCAGGTCATTTGCATCACCTGGCCTTGGGGTGTGTCTCAGGGGCAGCCACCCTGGGCTGTAGCCCTCCTATCCAGGCCCCCCGGGAAGCAAGGATGGAGGGAATTTACTGTGGAAAGAGGCATGCAGGCCTGGCAGGGAGCCTTCCAAATGTCAAGAGTGGAGGCTGCAGAGTGGTCTGGGGTTCAGGTGTCCTGGGGCCCCTGCCCCAGGACTGCACAGGCTCGCCTGGTCCCCCGGCACCACTCCATGAAGAGACAGGTGTGCATGGCCTGACCGCCATGCCACACACACCCAGAGAGGCCCCTGGTGCATGTCAGAAGGCGACCAACCTCCAGGGCGAGATCAGGCTGTGCAGGCTGTTTGTGCCGACTGCACTGATGAAAGAAAACAGATTTGTCAGTAACTGTTGGTCAAACAGATGCTGTCACTCCTTTCGTGGGAAAGGGAACCGCTGACGGGAGCCCAGCGCTCCTGCAGCCGGCACTCAGCCCCACATGCACACACTGGGGGCAGGATCACTGCTGGCTGCCTGTGGTCCCTGACTGATTTCCCTACAAACAATGCTGCTCAGTCACCAGGGTGAGGGGTGCAGAGGCAGGCAGGCGGAGGTCAGAATGCTGTAACTTATGTGCGCTTGATCCCCCGGCCCCCTTGATTTGGGTGCGATTATTCCTCCCACTTCACAGATGAGGAGACTGAGGCTCAGAGAAGTCAAGGAGCAAGGCAAGGTTATGTGCCCAGAAAATAAATGGAGTGGCTCTCAAAAGAGGTTCCCGGGCTAGCTGGGACCAGCCCTCCCAGCCCTCCAAATGGGGCACCCCGGGGATGCCCACACCCTGTGAAGTGGGACCCTACCTCAGAGGAGAGGGCCCTCCTGGTGCAGCTCACAGGGGCCGCCGGCTCTCGCCACCCTACCCAGGATGCAGAGGAAACCACTTGGCTCTGGCCTCAGTTGCTTCCTCGCCTGATTTTATGCCTATGATGTTGTCCCCACGGAAGGCCCCTTACCTGGACAAGCAGGCCCATCAGGGTGCCATGGAGGGGACAGGTGCCGGCCCAGACAGAGGGGCAGGCAGGAGCGTGCCATGGTGGGGCTGCCCAGACACAAATCTGCACAAATGAACGTAAACCTCCAGAAACGCCAGGACCCGGGGTTACCTTTGGACCCCGACAGTCTCCCTGTGAATTTATTTCTCTGACATCCTCCCAGTCTGTTAGGAAACTGCCTCCAAGACTGGTTTTCACTGGTTTCAGGGGGACCCTCGGGCAGAGCTGTGAGCTGAAGTCTGCCCTCTGCTGGGAGCTGGCCTGGAGCCAGGGGAGCAGAGTGAAGGGGAAGCTGGGGACCTTGTGCCGTAGTCCCTACAGGGCCCGCCACCTGGCCTGAGGGTGCCCTGAATTCTTCAGGTCGCAGTGGGGAGGCTCAGGGCAAGGGCACAGGCTGAGCCTGACTTCTTTCCAGGCCTGTGGGTGGCTGGAGGGCGGGGGTGGTGCTGGGGCCCGCCTGTTCTGGCCAGTATAGCCAGGACTTAGCCCCCTCTGACCGTGGCCTCAATCCCAGCCTCACACTGCAGTCCTGGACTCCAAGCCAGCCCAGCACGTGGCCTTCCACTCGGCAGCCAGCCCTCTCCACCCTGGACCTCATGGTGGGGCTAAGTGACCCGGGCAATGTGACCCTCAGGGTCTGTGTCAGAGGCCACTGAGAGCACAGGCCAAGAGCGGGTGAGAAGCAGGCGGCAGGGTGCGGCAGGCTGTCACTCGGGCCAAGAGCGTGGGCCCCAAGAGCTCAGGGCACCCCGCATGGGGGCTGCACAAGGGGTAAGTGGCCAGGTTGCCAGGCTTCACAGTGGGGCTGCGGCTGCGCGGCCTCCCCCGTCTGGCCCCTCCAGGTTCTCCCCGCCTCGTGTCCGGCTCCTTCCTCCCTCAGGACCCTGCTCCAGGCTGATACCTCGCCTGTCTGCCGGGCCCCAGCAGCCCCCTGCAGGGCTGGGCTGCACGCTGTCACACAGGAACCTGCTCATCCCCATCACCCCTCTGCAGATGAACGGCCCCTGTGGTCACTCTGTCCAGGGCTCAGTCCTTTTAATGAGCCAGGAAAGCACAGGTCCCCATTCCGCAGGCCGGCAGTTTGGTCACCGTCTCTGACAGCAAGTTCTCAACCTTCCGCCGTGGCTCACATGTCCTGGAACCGCACTGTGTGCACTCCTGACCAGGAAGACATGATACACAGTCATCGCTGAAAAGAATAAACAAAAATTCCAGCCCTTCTTAACTACTCTGCGCCACATTTAGAGTGAATGTTTCAACATTTCTGGAGGAAGTTAGTGTATGTTCTTCCAAGAACCTCCACAGAGCTTTCGTGGGTCACCACGGGGTGTCACCCATTCTTTTCTTAGGAAAGCGGGTCCGAGAGGGCCGTGGCTCTGACAGACACCCCTCCCGGAGCCCGGCCAGCACACATCTCCGGGGGCTGGTGGCCAACTGTCTGGGAGGCTGACAAAGTTGGGCAGGGAAAGTGGTTTGGCCATCCAGGCGGGTGGCGCAACCGCCTGCCATGGAATAAGGACCTGGGCGCCCGGGCTGTTTGGCTGGCATCTGCGTGAGCTGCTCTTGGCCTCGAGAGCTGGAAACTCTGGCAAATTCAGACATGACCAAATCCTCTAGCTTAGCTGGCATTGCCAATAGCTTTTGGTCTTTGCTCTGCCCCAGCCCGCCGGCCCTGTGGGAGTGAGGGGCTAGGGGTCCCTGCCTCCCTCGGGGTAGGAGGAGGAGGGAAGGCCCAGGCTCAGGACCAGGCCTGGGTGAAGACAGAGGCTCTGCGGTCTGGAGCAAACACAACTTGGGGCTGGGTTTCCGGCCCTGCAGCCCCTCGGGTCTGCTCCAGCCACTGGGTCCAGGGACGGCAACCTGGCCACTTACCCCTGCGCGGTGCTCATCCCGTGAACCCCACCGAGGGGTTGGCCGCTCTCCATGGCTGCGGCCTTGGCAGCGGGCAACCAGGAGGTGCACCTGTGGGCTCCAGTGATGGGGCTGCCCTCCTTGCTGAATAAGGCCCACGGGGTGAAATGTTTTCCTCTGCAGGGAGGTGGGATGGCATTTTCTCAGACAGGCATTTGCAAGGCTCAGACAACCATGGGGACATGGCGATGAGATCCGAGCTCTGACCTGGCACAGAGGTTGAAGGCCCGGGGAAGACTTGGGTCGAGGCATCAGGTAGTCTTCAAGGTTCCTGTGACAGATTCACGGGGGGCACCTTCAACAAGCCCTGGCCTCCAGGGCTGACCTGACCTGAGGGCCCTGATAGCAGCAGAACAAGAACGGGGCCTGTTTCAGACACGAGTGCGGAAAGGTTTGCTCTACAAACTGAGATGGTCCCAGTACTGCCTTGCCCCAAACGTCGAGATCGGCTCACTCACAGACAGAGCTCTTCTCTTACATATATTCATCAAGGAGGAACGTTCACATAGCAAGTGTATGATTCAGGGACATTCAGAGCCCTCCTGCTGTGCTACTGCCCCTTCCGTCTAGTTTTAAGACATTTCCAAACACTAACCCAGGAAAACGCCCCATCACCACTATGTAATCGCTCCCCTTCCTCCCCGCAACCCATCTGCATTCTGCCCCAGGATTTGCCTATTCTGGATAATTCCTTTAAAGGGAAGCAGATAACACGTGGACTCCTGTGTCTGATTTCTCTCACTGGGCATGTTTCAGCGTTCATACGCACTGCAGGATCGAGTGCTTTGCCATGTCTTGTGGGTGAAGCGCTCCGTTGCATGTCACTCCGTTTATCTTTCCACCCACTGCTGGATGCTGGGTGTTTCCGCCTTTGGCTGCTGTGAAGTCACATGCAGGCTTCCATGTGGTTGCACGTTTTTGTTTCTCTTGGATGTACACCTAGGAGCTGATTTGCTGGGTCACGTGGTAGTTCTATGTGTGACGCTTTCGAGGAGCCACGAGACTGTTCTCCCATCCGCACCCGTTGTGTGGGATGTCCCCTTCTCCCCTCATTCTCCCCTGGTTCCACTGGAACATCAGACCCACCCTTGCAGTGGGAAGCAGTACCTCACTGGGGTTGTGACTGGCATTTCTCTGATGAGCATCTTTTCGTGTGTTTGCTGGCCCTGTACACATCTTCTTTGGAGAGACATCTATTCAAGTCCTATGTCCATTTTAAAAATTGAGTTTGTCTTTATGTTGTTGAGTTGTGTTTTATACATTCTGGATGTTAAACCCTTACTAGATATATAATTGGCAATTATTTTCTGCCATTCTGTAGGCTCTTGTTACTCTCTTGAGAGTGTCTTTTGATGCACAAAAGGTTTTCATTTTTATGAAGTCCGACATGTCTGTTTTGTCTTTGGTTGCCTGTGTTTTGGCCATGAAGACTTCTGTTTTCTTCCACTAGTTTTATAAGCTTTAGGTCTTATTTACGATCTCTTTATTTCAACAGATCTGTTGAGATTTTATGTTTCTTCTTTTGTCAATGTTGGTACTTTGTGTGTTTCTAGGAAATGTCTGTTTCACCTCGATCATCAGACTTGCTGGCCCAGTGTTGCTCAGTATTCTTATGATCCCTATGCTTTCTGTAAGATTGGTAGTAACCCAAACCTTTATTTCCATTCTTAGTTATTTTTGTCTCTTATCTCTTTTTTTCTTAGTATAGCTAATTTCTAGACTATTGTTAGGGTTTGTCTATTTTGTTGATCTTTTAAAAGAACCAGCTTTTGGTTTTATTGAGTCTCTCTATTGTTTTTGTATTCTCTGTTGCATTTATTGCTACTCTGATTTTCACTATTCCCTTCTTCCTGGCGGCTTTGGGCTTACATGGCTTTCCTTAAGGTATACTGTTAAGTTGTTGATTTGAGATCTTTATTCTTTTTTAATAGAAAAGGTAGTTTTCTTTCTTTCTTGAGGTGTAATTGACACTTAAGTTTAGTTTCAGGTGTACAACATCGTGATTCAATATTTGTGCATATTGCTAAGATTCACTCTCAGCAATTTTAAAATATGCAATATAGTTAAATATGCAAAGTAAACTATGCAAAATATTATATGTATTCCATTTCCATTCTTCTCTTGGTACTTTCTAATTTCCTTAGTGATTTCTTCTTTGATCCATTGGTTGTTTAAAAGTATGTTATTTAATTTCTGAAAATGCAAAATGAACAATATTAAAATGACCTTAAGCATGTCTAAGATGTTCTGAGGCATATCACAAGCTATCATTATGCAAGTTAACTATTCCAAGTTTATTCTCACAACCAGCTGCACATTTTCTCACAGCACATTGGACATTATTAACTACCCCCCATGACATTTATTCTACAGCTGGGAGTTTGTACCCTTTGACTTGCTGCACCCATTTCGCCCACCCCAATGCCACCCAACCCACCCTGCAACCACCTGTCCTCTGTATCTGAGCTCAGTTTTGTTGTGTTTTTTTTTTTCCAGATTCTACATAAGTGAGATCATACCATATTTGTTCTTTTTTCTAATTTCCTTAGTAATTTCTCCTTTGACCCACTGGCTGTTTGAAAGTGTGTTATTTAATTTCTATGTATTTGCAACTATTCCTGTTTCCCTTTTGTTATCAATCTCTTTGTTTCATTGCATTGTGGTCAAAAATAGTCTATATGATTTCAGTTTTTAAAAATGCACTGGGAGTGATTCTGTGGCCTAAGATGTGGTCAGTCCTGGAGGATGTTTTACGTGCACTTGAGAAGAATGTGTGTCTGTTCTTGCTTTTGGCATGTCCTTCATGGGTCTGTTTGGTCTAACCGGCTTATAGTGAGAGCCAAGTCCTCTTTTACTTCCTGATATTCCCATGTTCTGGAACAAATTTTTTTCATCTCGATTTAACAAATGTTTGCTCATCAAACATTTATCAACCCAATGAATAAATCCACAATGAGCTACATATATATACGGCCAGTACTGAACATTCAGAGACCAATTACTGACTCATTGTATAGCGATACCTGCTGCGGCCAACAGTGTGTGGTGCAGGAGGTAGAGAACTGATGCCCAATTGCCCAGGCGAGCAGGATGCAGAGGACCTGCCCACCGGTAGCCAAGCAACAGGACATAAGATGCTGAAAATGTAAGGGAAGTGCCGATAACTGGCATTGCAAATTTAAAGAACTGGTTGAAGAAGTTTTCTGGGCTTCAGGGGCAAAGCCCAACAAATGGCGCTTGACTGGAGCTTCCGAGGTGCAGGCTGGTGTTGGACCGAAGGGTGCGGGGGACTTGGCGAGCTTGTGGGAAGCACGGATGCAGAGCCCGGTGGCTGGGCTTACGGCGCTGATTCTGAGTCGGGACTTCACAGAGCAGGGAGAGCAAAGGGGAGAACTTCTGTTTCTCCAGAGCCGCTTGAGAAGGCCTGGAGGAGTGAAGCATGGGGCAAGGCAGTGAGGCCTACGGGAGGCAGACGGGCTGGTCCGGTGGGTGGGGCCTACCGGAGGGGAGAGCGGGCCCAGTGGGCGGGGCCTACCGGAGGGGAGAGCGGGCCCAGTGGGCGGGGCCTCCTGTGCAGAGGGTGGGGCTATGGGTCACGGGCGTTGTGGAGCGGGAGTCCTGCACATCAGGCCCAGCAAGGCCAGAGCGCAGGCCCCCCGACCCCAGGACGGCAGCAACACGTGTGCTTCTCCGCTCAGGCCCCTTGGTGGGCGGAGGTTCCGTAGCCAGAGGAGGAGGAGGAGGAGGTCGTGGCAGGGCCACATGGCAGACTTCTGGCACCTGATGGGACTGCCTCACTGATGACGCCGTGAGGCCAGACCTGCAGGACCTCCGGAAGCACAGCCTCCCTCCCTGGCCTTGTGCAGCGGTGACCCTGTAGGACCCCTGCCTCCATTTTGTTTCCCCCATTTTGAGTTTCTATGTGCCTCCATTTTGTGTCCACCATCTTGAATAGCTGTGTCCCCTACATGACCCCTGCCTCCATTTTGTGTCTTCCATTTTGAATAACTATGTCCCTCCATTTTGTTTTGTGTCCCCCATTTTGAGTTTCCCGCTCAAGCCACGCCCATTCCCGCGGAAACCTTGCCCAGCAACCCTCCTCAGCCAATCAGCTAAGGTCACAATAAACCACCCGCCTTGGAAAGCCCCTACCTGTTTTTTGCTACAATATAAAAGCGAAAAGGAAACTTTGTTCAGGGTCTCAGACCGAGTCCTGTGTTTTGTCAGGCTGCTGGGACCCTAGCTCGAACTAGTAATAAAGACCTCTTTTGTTCTTACATCTCGCGACTGAGGCTGGTGACTGCGGCTCCGCATGGGGGACTCAAGGAAACAGGGCACAACATCACCAAACCTGGTGGCCAGGAACACCCAAGGCAGCACGCGAGCGTGGGGTGGCGAGGGGCACCCGGGGCGGCATGCACGAAGGGCTGCGAGGAGCGCCGGCCCCGCACTGCCACTCCCACAGCGCTTCGTAAGCCCGCCCTGCAGACTGGAGGCTCGTGGTCCTCCATGCCAGCCCCCCTGCTTACCCAGAGCCCACTTTGTGCTCCAGTGGTGAGCAAGGAGTTGGCCTCAGGGCCATGGAGGCCATTCTCTGAGTTTCTCAGGGTGGTCTGTCACAGCACTGGCACCTGCGCCCGCCTCCTGCAGCCCTGGCCGCGACCCCCAGGTGCAGCCCAGGTGGTTCAGCCTACTGTCAGGTGCAGCAGGCTGCCCACTGGACCAGGAGGCCTGGGCCTAGGACTGTCCCCCTGTCTGCAGTCTCCAGGTGCCTTCTTTTCTCTCTGTGCTTGTTCATTCCTGCCCTTCTGGTGGGCTTCACTGGCAGGGTGAGGCTTGCCCTAGGTGGGCTTGTGTTTTGCAGTGGTGAGGAGAGACTGAATGACACCAGCCCCCTTGATCCCAGGCATATCTGGAAATAGCCACGTTAAAGACTGTGCTCCCAGATCCTCAAGCTGAAGGACAGTAGCCTTTTTTGCACCACCTCTCTGAAAGGACATGTTCCTTAGGCAACCGCGTAAACACTAAACGCTGGTTGAGATGATTTTTGTCCCCTGGATCCTGGAGAAAGAGAAAAGAGACAGAATACGAGACCCCCACTTGTGTAATCACGAGCTCAGCTTCCCCTTCTGGAGTAACTGACCTTAAACCCTTTGCTGCATAATTGAATCCTGCTGTAAGCCTGGGCCTTGCTCACCAGAGACTTTTCTAAGTATTACCAAGACTTTTGCAAGCTCTACTGTGAAGTTTCCAGATTTTACAAGCACTTTCTCCATTCGGTAAATAAATTTTGAAAGAGTTGGCAATCTCAGAAGCCTGTTGCTATAGTAACCACTTTGGTAACCTCATCAGTGAGCAGTTTCACAGCATCGGTGAGGACAGGAAACACATCAGGAACCTTCCAGATGGTGGCTGTTCACCTCATACCAATCCGCTGATGGACTCCCGTGTGCTTTCTTGGTGTTTCCTTCCAAGGAAACCACTTTCCATGGTTTGGAGCCGCAACTGCAAAGAGGAATGTCACAGAAACAGCAGGATTATCTGCCTTGTTTGCCAAGGACATGCTGCTCTCCTAAAATCCTCTTGTCATTTTCTACAACCAAGTCCTGGGCCAAAAAACCAGGAGCCATCCAGACAGTCTGGGAAAGACAACACTGGTAAGGAGCTTCATTAACTGTCACTCTGAGCCACCAGTAGCATGCATGTTCTGATACCAGGACAGGACACCTGGACAGAAAGCCTGGGGGAATCGTGCATGGCGCACCTGGAGCTAGAGAGGTTCTGACTGCTTTCAGGGGAGCGGGGACTCTGACCAAGGAGGAAAATGGAGGTGGCTCTTTAAATGCAAACACAGTAAGGAGCTAACTTAGACTCTGCCGAGGAGCACTGCCCAGTGCACCCCGATGCACCCCCATGGTGCTGAGCGCCAGAGCAGCAGGGCTGCCCATTGGTACGGGTGCTGTGCCCCGGCCGCCAGACACGGCAAGTGCTCACTCTGCTTCCCGACCCCCACGGGGGGAGCATTCTTCCCAGATGAGGGGTTTGCTTGAACCGAGCAGCGCTCCTCTCCGATTAAACACGGTCAGCACATAAGCGCTCTGTACAGACATGGAAAGGCATTAGGAAAACACGCTGTGCTTACTCTGCGGATCCCAAAGTGGGCACCTTTAACCCTTTGAGGTGCCAAGAGTCCAAATGGTTGGCAAGAGAGGAGGATAAACTGGTCCATTGCTGCCAGTGGGTAAACAGTGACCTGCAGGCCTTCCTCCCAGCACAGCCGCCATCCTATCAAGGTGGGTGCAGCGGGCAGGTCCCCACAGCTGCAGGTCCTCCAGGCTGTCACTGGCTGCTCCGTGCACAGCACGGTGGCGCACCGGGCCCATATCACCCTGGCTCCATGTGGACCCTGCACCTGCCTCACACCAAGACTCAGTGCAGTGAGGCCCCCAGTGCCCCCGAGCCTAAGATGAGTTTCCACATCCATGGAAGAGGGACACAGCTCACAGGGCACTTGAGCGGAATAATGAGATGGGTCATCTGAATGGTGGGCACTGGGAACAGTGTCAGCAGGTGCCAAGTTGTTATTCCCTGCCTCTGTGGCTATGATGTTACAGGAAGATCCTTTGTCCAGAAAAATGGAAGAATGTAGAGGAGCTGTTACTGTGAAACACGAACTATTTACCACCAGATGTCAGAGAGCCTAATGTCAGCAACCCCATCCCGGTGGCTGTCTGCCAGTGGGAGGGAGGATGGGGGAGGGGCTGGGCAGGCTCAGGGCATCCTAGCACATCTGAGGCATGTGGGATGCTGCAGCCTCCCTTGGTAAGCAAGGGCCAGAATGCAGAAGGGCATCCAGAACCTTCTTTGAACTTACATTCCCCAGTTCAGCCTGAGTGCCCACTTGGTGCTGGAGCTGGTGGTGGCCTGGCCACACCTGGCCTGCACTGAGTCACCTGCCCCTAGTTCTGTGACCTGCTCCAGCTGCACCAGTTAGACCTTCAGGAGTTCCAGACTGTGCACAGACAGGTGACATCCAGTGGCCATATGGACCAGCCGGGGTAGCACTCCTGGAAGGAGGAATTGAAATAAAAACCTTGATGGACTGGCTTAATAGGAAAATGGATAGGACAGAGGAAAGAGCTGGTCAACTAAAAGCTGAAACAATGAAAACCACCCAATCTGAACAACACAGAAGAAACAGACTTAAAAAAAAAAAGAAACAGCCCTTTTTCCAGGGCTTTTGGAACTTGTGGGTCAGGACCTGTGGCATTATAACAGAAGCACTAGCATTCATGTCCCAGAATCCTGTACAGAGAGGAGAAATAGGACAGGGCTGAAAGAATACACATATATAATCGATGAAAACTTCCCAACTTTGCCAAAATTAAGAAGCTGAAAAGAATTCCCAAACAGGATAAAACCAAAGAAATCCACATCCGAAAACCAACATACTTAAACTTCTGAAAACTACACACAAAATGAAATTACATTTTACCCATGGGGAAAAAACTATTCAAATCCACAGATTTCTCCTCAGAAAGTATAGAGGACAGAAGGAAATAACCCAGGGTTTTTCAACTGCTGAAAAAGCTTCGACTTAGAAGCCTGTGTCCAGCAAAAGCAGCCTTCAAGATTGAAGGGGGGAACCAGGGTGTTTTCATTGGAAGGAAAACAGGAAATGTTCACCTATCCTAAAAGAACATCAAGGAGATTTCTTTAGACCAAAAAGAAAGGATCAAAGGAGGAAACATGAACATCAGGAAGGGGGAAAGAACATGGTAAACAAACTATGTGTGAATACAGCAGGCTTTCCTTTTCTTCCTGAGTTTTCTAAATCACGTTGGACAAATGAAGCAAAAATTATAGCATTGTCTGGCATGGAGGAAATAAGACACAGCATAGAAAAGGTGAAAAGATCTAAAGAGAGGTAAGGTTTCCATACTTCATCTGGGCTGGTGAATGGTGTGGTTAAGTTATTTATATATAAAGTAATATCTAGAGAAACTACTAACAGGGCTGTACAAAGAAATATTCTGAAAAACATTACAGAAAAATAAAAAAAATTCTAAAAACTGTTCAGGTAATCAACAGGTAGGCAGGAAAAAGAAAACAGAACAAACAGAAAACAGACAGTAAAATGGCAGACACTAGCCCTAACATATCAATAATTATACTAAATGTGAATAGTCTAAGCACACTAAAAACACTGAAAGACTGGCAGAATGGATTAAAAACCATGACCTAACTATGTGTTCTCTAACAAGAACCTCACTTCAAATGTAACAATCTAGGCAGGTTGTAAGTTAGTGGAATAAGATGTATCATACAGACATTAATCAAAGAAAGCACAAGTGACTATATGGAATCAGAAAAAACAGACTTCAAAGCAAGGAAGATTGCTGGAGACAGAGAAGGACGCTCCATCATGATAAAAAGACATAGGAGTCATGAACGTTGTGCACCAAACAACAGAGCTACAAAGTACAGGGAGCAAGAGCTGATGGGGCTGGAAGGGGACAGAGGCAGACCCACATTCTGGCTGGAAGCCTCACCGTGGCCCCTCCCTGTGGCTGAGGCAGCGGCCAGGCAGAAGCTCAGCTCGGGCACAAGGCTCAGCACCCCAACGACAGGACCTGTTCGCCCTCTATCGCACATCCCACCCACGCCGCCAGAATATGTTTTATTCCCAAATAGCCACAGAACATATACTAAGGTAGACCGTACCTTGGGCCACAAAATAAACCTCGACACATTTAAAATAATTGAAATCATATAGAATATGTTCTCTGACTCCAACGAAATCAAGCAAGGGATCAGTGACAGCAAGATAACAGGAAGAACTCAAAAACTCAACATTAAATTTATAAATAATCCCAGGATCGTGTAGGAAGTCTCAAGGGAAATTTTAAAAAGACATTAAACTGAATGAAAATGAAAATACAACATGCGAAAATGTAGAGGGCTACAGCTCAGGCAGTGCTGACACAGTACTTGAAAGGACTAAACACATACCTTGGCCAAAAGGAAAGGTCTCAGGTTAATAATCTAAGCTCTCACCTCAAGGACCCAGAAAAGGAAAAGAAAAATAAACCGAAAGCAAACAAAAGGGAAAAAATGTTATAAAGGTAAGAGCAGAAACCCATGGAACTGAAAAATCAAAACAAGAGAAAAGCAATGAAGCAAAGAATACTTCTTCAAAAAGGTAAACAAAATAGACAAACTCTAGGAAGACTGACAAGGAAAGGAGAGAAGACACAGTTGCCAGCTTGAGAACCAGCCTGGGCAGCACAGCCGCTGCAGATGTCAGAGGGGACGGAACACTACACACAGCTCTGTGTAAACACGGCCACTCCCACAAAGTGCACCAACTCACAGAAAATATAAATGACCACAACTCTATGAAACAGATCATTTGATTAGCTTTATAACCAGTTAGAAAATTGGACTCATAATTTAAAAACTGCCAAGAAAGAAATATCCGGGCTCAGATAGTTTCACTGGAGAATTCTAAATTCTACCAAATGTTTAAAGAATTAATGACAACTTTACAGTCTCCTCTAGAAGAGAGGGAAATAAACCTATCCTTTTGTTCACAGCCACATTATTTACAATAGCCAAGGTGTGGAAGCAACCAAAGTCTCCATCAGTAGATGAATGGATAAAGTAGAGGTGGTACATATATGTAATGGAACATTACTCAGCCATAAAAAAGAAAAGCCTTGCTATTTGCAACAGTGGATGGGACTAGAGGATGTTATGCAAAGTAAAATAAGTCAAAGAAAGACAAGTACCCCATGATCTCACACTGGAATCTAAAAACAAAGTAAACAAACAAACCAAAACAGACTCATAAACACACAGAACAAACGGGCGGCAGCCATGGGGATGCAGGGGCAAATCACGGGGTGGGGATAAAGAGGTAAGAAAGCTCTAAGTAAGAAAATAGAAGAGGAGAAAACCATTTCTAACTCATTTTAAGAAGCTCATGTTGCCCTTATATCAAGACCAAAGACACAACAAAGAAAAACTACACACAAATGTTTCTCATGAATATAGATGCAAAAATCTTAACAAAACATTAATACATAAAAAGAATTACATTCCATGAACAAGTGGGGTATATTCCAGGGATGCAAGACTATCAATATTTGAAAAATCATTCAGTTTAATCCACCATATTAGTGGGCAAAGAAGAAGGATCACACAATCATGTCAGTTGGGCAGAAAAAGACATTTGACAAAAATCTACACCTATTCATGCATGACAAGACAGCTACCACTGTGGTCATGGACTTGGTAGGGTTGCAGGATTCAAGCTCAGTATAAAAAAATCAATTGTACCTCTAAACATCAATAGAAACACACATATATATGATCTTCATTTTCAACAAAGGCGCCAAGATAATGAAGAAAGGGATGTCTTTTGAACAAATGATGCCAAGACAACCAGATATTCAGAAGAAAAAAAACAGCATTGACCTTTACCTCACACTATACACAAAAATTAACTCAAAAAGGACAATATGCCTAAGTTTCTGCATAAATAAAAAACTACAGAACTTCTAGAAGAAAATGCTTTGCAACCTTGGAGTCAGATTTCTTAGACTGGAGAAAAAAAAAAGCATAAACCATAAAACACAAACTTGATAAGTTGGACTTTATAAAAAATTAAAACTTGTTTTTGGAAAGACACCATTAAGGAAACATAGAAGATGTTGATCAAATAGTACAAACATCCAGTTATAAGGTGAGTAAGTTCTGAGGATCTGATGTACAGCATGGTGACTGGTTACCAAGACTGGATTGTATACTTGGAATTTGCTAATAAAGTAGACCTTAAGTGTTTTACACACACACACACACACACACTAGCTATATGAGCTTACTATGGTGATCATTTCACAATACACGTGTGTCAAATCATCACGTTGCACCCCTCAAACTTATTAGGTATTATTTGTCTGTTCCATCTCAGTAAAGCTGGGGGGAAAGTGATACAATGACTCACCTAAGACCGAGATCTAGCAAAGAGAGTGTCTAGAATGCGAACAGTCTGGCCAACTGCAGAATCAGAGCTTTGAGGCACAAAACTTCCTCAAACACCCAAAAGAATGGACGCAAGGTCAGTAAAGCAAAGGGAGGAAATAACACGGATGGATGATAAAGTTAATATAGAAAGCCAATAGCATTCCCAGAGGCCGTTACAGTGGTGAGGATGGGGAGCACATTCAAAGTAGCAACACAATTTTTCTGTTAAATACTTGTGGTTAGTCAAGAAATGTGTACAAAATGTATATTGAAAAAACAGCATATTTTGTAAAAGACTATAAAAAAACTTGAATAAATTGAGAGATGTAAGCATACTATCAAAAGTAGGAACCAGAGATGGGAGGTCTGGTAGGTCTGAGTGCATAAAAATATAAAATGTACAAAAAATACAAAACTGCACCATGCACATGCTTGTAAAGCAGGTGATGACATAAACCACAGTAAGGGTCATAAAAGTGGTGCAACTAGACAAAGAAACGCTACTCTCTCCACAGCCCTTTTATTTGTTGAAATGTTTGGTCAGAGATGAACAGGTTGGCTAAAGCAGGGGATCACAGCTGTGATGATGAATCTCAGACGTTTCAACCGCGCATCCACTGGAGCTCGGGAGGATGTGCATCTGCGCCTCGGGCACAGCAGCGAGAAGTGCGACCAGGTCTAAGAGCCCCACAGCAAGCTGCTAACCACATACATTTTGGTAATTTCCAATGATGAAAAACCACAGAGACTTTAAAATGACGTTTTAGAAGAGTTTTTAGTAAAATTAGGAAGTGCTAATGATACTACTAAGTAAAAAGAGCATGGTACAGAACTGCATACATAGCAGGAGCACGTTTTGTGAAGATCTGCAGTGACATGACATACATATTTATGCATTTACATATGTATTAAGATGTCAAGAACCTGTGTAAAAATCATAACAGTGCTTATCTCTGGATGAATTTAATTTCCTTGTATTTTTTTAATGGTCTGTAATATACATGAATTAATTTTATAGTTAGAAATTCATTGTAAAAAATATTGTTTGAATTTTGGAATGACATCTTGGTATCTTTTCAAATATTTGTACTAATCTCATGCTTTTCAGTGTTAACGCAAATTATGGTGCCACCTTTCCATAGATATTAGATCTGCTCCATAAGGAGACATCTGGTTATAGTAAGAGTTTACCTGGAATGGGAAATCACACTAGACTTTAAGTAGGGCTTGCCTGTACTTTTGGAGGATTTTGTTAATAAAATGAGTAGCACAAGACACCAACCTGACGTTTTCTAAATGGTTTTTGTACCCATGTCAAGGGCCTCTGGGGGGAGCTGCAGTTTTCTGTTTTGCCCATTTGTTTTCCACGTGCTACATGCGTTTTTGTGGAGAAGATGGAGTCACCCACTTCCTTAAGTCCTGGGGCCTGGAGGGTCATACAAAAGGTCTTGGGTGGTATGTGGATGGGTACTTTCTATTTTAAAGTTACTATTTTATTTCAGTGTATGTAGGATCAGCACAGCCAGTGCTCCAAATGTGTGACTGCACACACACTGTTTCAGGTGGCACTAAATGTATTTAAACTGAAAAGTGGAGTCTTTAATAGATGCATTGGGTAAATAATCATTCAGATGGCACAGATATGGCAAGCTTCTAAGTTAATATGTGGGAGACTGAAATTTGGGAAACGTTGCCATGTGCAACAGTGCTTGGGCTTCATGTCATAAACGCAGTGCACTGTATCTTTGTTTTCATAGCTTGTAAATACCTTTTCATAGTACTTTCTATAATATGCACCACTTTCATTTAAGAGACGGTCTTAATTTCTGTCTGCTTAGGTATCTTTTCATCCTCCCTTTTCTTGGTTGCTTTCCATATTATTGTAGTAAGATACACTGAAGTTTTGTAGAATTTATTGAATGCATTGTTACTTCCTAGATTCGATTATAATCATCTTCTAATTACTGCAGTTTTTAAATAGAATAAAACCCCACCTCAAAACATAAGTGGGGTCCGAAATGTCCAAATGGGCAGGTTGTGAGGTCAGATCACCACGAGGCTGAGTGAGGATGCGAGCTTGGACAGTCCATGGGCCACACCCAGCCAGACCGTCCTGCGGCCGAGACACCCGCTGGCTGACTGGATGTCCGCAGCTTCCAGGAACTCCCGGCAAGCTGGCGCCCATTTCATTGCCTGATTCGGGGAGGCTGGACTGGGAAAAGGTGGGTACCCAGGCCTGACCCCTCATAGGACTGAAGAAGGGGCAGCCAGAGCCAGACCCTGGGTCGCCCCTGCTTGACAGAAGAGGAGGAGATGGGCCCGGACAGGCCTCTCAGGCCTGCTACATTTGAAGCCCCCACTGGGGACATGTGGCAGAAAGGCCATACATGGAAACTCTATTTATTTAACATTTTCCCCAAAGTATTTTCATTTCAAAAGTCTAAGGGATAAATTTCAAAATACTCAGGTTATCGCCCTGTGTCTGCTTCTTTCACCTCTTATGTCTGTTTATAAACACCTCTCGTGGCGTTCCTATGATCCTTTCCTTATTTAATCTAAAAACTTGTAGCTGCCTGGATTTGGGGGTGGGTTGGAACCTTCCTTTTAAAAATGCTTTAGGGCGAGACTCACTGCCCGAAATAGCAATGCCAAGACTCACTTTCAGTCAGGAAAGTTTCCGGAGTTAACTTTTGAATCATCCATTTGCATACTGCTGGTAAGCAGTTGAAAATTCTATCTGTGTTGCCACGTGGCCCTGCTTGCTTATTAATTATGTGATCTTATACGGTATTTGTCTCTGCAAGCCTCAGTCTCCCTCTCTGTACACCTGATACAAGAATGCCTGCCTCTGGGCACACTGGGTAGACAGTGTGTGCACCATACATCCAATAGATGGAGTCCCGACCTCACGATCTTCATCATCACCACTGCCCCTGACACAACTACCACGAGTATCTGCAGGTGAAGCTGTGTGATTCATTTTGTCCACAGTTCTGTCTGTATTCTCACCTTTAAGGACGTGTCAGCTCTTTAGGAGTGCCACCCACCCTGTGCCTCTGCTGGACGTTTTAGAGCATCTGTAATGATTATGATCTTAGTGCCTGAATCCCTGGGAGACCCACCTTGCCTTCACAGACATTAACATCTTTCTCTCTCTTTTCAAAACAGTCCATGTACATCCACATATGCCTGAGCAGCAGCCTGGGGGCTCCCAAGTGCCTTTCCCACCTCCCTCTGCAGCCCCAGTGGAGTGGGTCATTGGTCACTGGGCCAGGGATGGCCTTTTTCTCTGACTCTCACCTTGGAGTGTGCCTTGCCAGATGTCGGTCTGCTGTCCTTTCTTGGGATGCCACTCCCACTGGTCTGGGTTTGCAGCTCAAGGAAAGCTACCTTTGGGTCATCTCCCTGACAGTCTATTTCTTTTGTAAGTGCTACAAAGTGACAGGCTCCGATAAGGCCCTCTTAAGTTACAGACAGGCCCTCTGTTTTTGACGGTAAGCATATTTGGAATACAGTGAATTTTACAAAGCTGTATTGTCTGTCCTCCCACCAGAAAGCCAGACAGCCAGGGACTATTGTTTGGAAATTTATGGGGACTCTGCTATAACATGTAAATTCTTTGGCCACTGAGGGCCACCTCATAAGGAAAGTATGCACTGGAACAATGGAGGTGTGGAAAGGATTCACGTGATTTCCAGGAATAACATTAATAAGCCAAAAATATTAGTTCCCACTGAAGTTTACTGGTGGGCTGTAGCGATGAACGGCCCTCTGGCACTGGGCACTTCAGCACGTTGAGGCCCTTCTCTGTCTCCTCAGCTGTGCACGGGGAAGGCCCAGGTGAGTCGTTCATCTGCTCTGAAGACAGGAAAGGGCCTCCGCGCGGCCCTGTGCAGGTCTGTGGACTCCAGGCCACTGCTTGTCTGCGTGAACGGTGAGCATGGTGTGGCGGAGGTAACACACACAGAAAGCGGAGCCAGACCAATAGCAACCTGCACGCACATGAGCAGAAAATGCATACAGAGGCCATATCTCTTGGGGAGTTTGCATTGTAAAATGTCATTATAGGAAATCTGGGGGAAACACAAGAGAAAGAAGCAATCATTTGGAGTGCCATCCACTGGACAAAACCATGGTGAACATTTTTGCCATATTTTCTTTGAGAACTTTCTTGGAAAAAGTGTATCACCTAGGACACCTTACCATGCCTCAGGTGGGGATGGATGAATGTCACTGACCCTGGACAAGCATCACTTGATTTCTTCTCATCCTCTGTCGGGAGAACTTACCACAGCCCACCTGATAATCTCTGTTAGACATGTGGGTTTTATATTTTTCACTATTATAAATAATGCTACCCTATAATGAATATTTTTGGGCATAAGGATTTTTTCCACACTTCGAATTTCTTCCTTTGGGTAAATTCCCAGAGATAGATTATTGGAATGAGGGTTGTTTTTAAGACTCCTGATACATATTACCTGGCTCACCTGACACTAGCCCAGTGCTTTTAGTTAAATAAGATTTATTCAAGTATTGAAACAATTGTGTTTTGTTGAGAGTTTTGGGGAGGAGTTTCTTCTACTTTGCAGAGATGCTAAATAAATAGTACAACACTTGGTGTTTAAGAGTCTGCTGTGAGGGTTATGTTTTTTTCCTGTATTTATGGAAATACTTTGTGCATCCAAACACAGGGTGCTGGGAAAGAGGCTCAGAAAGAAGTGAGCCTAAGTCCCCATGAGTGAGGGCCAGCACCCCAGGGGCCCCGAGGCACCAGCCAGATCAGACCTAATGCTCATGGGGCAGATGGGAGGGGCACACGGCCCAAATGCATGGTGCAGAAGAGGCACAAAGCATGCCCACCTCGCTGTGGCGGGACAGTGGGCAGCCCTTCATGCCCGCCAGGGCTCACACTGAAGAAACAGAGGGCTCGCAAGAGCTCTGACATTTTCTCCAGGAGCTCTGCTCTGGTTTTCAGTGATTTGTTGCTTCCAGGTTGAACAGCTCAATATGTTTTGTTTCCTGAACCAACCCTGCAGGTTCCGCAGAGCAGAAGAGAAGCGGGGAGGTGCTCGGGCAGCAGTGGGGGTGCAGGCCCCTGGCGCCAGGCCTGGGCAGATGTCGCCCCACTCCTGCCAAATCGGAGGCCCTGTGATGCCCTGGCGGCTTCCAGTGGACAGGGTCCCCGCTGTTCTGCCCGAGGTCCTTAATCGTGGAGGAGAGGCTTCCATCCTCCTCCAGCCTGTGGGTGGTCATGATGAAGTCCAGTCCTGCCCTGCTGGGGCCCAAGGTCCCATGAGTGAAGATGCGTTCTTGTTCCAGCCCCTTTCAAGTTTGGAATAAGTGCCCCAGGTCCCGTGAGCCTCGCGTGGACAGCTCAGAGCACCTGAATCCCGGCTTTGCTGTGAGCACCGAGAACGTAGCTCAGTGCGGGAGAGAATGCTGGGACATGTGCTGCTCAGTTTTGAAGCTGCCCCAGCACTGACCCCTCTCAGGGACGGCCTCCCGCTACGGGGTCTCACGCATCTCCCACTGGGGTGACCACGGATCTTGCCTGGAGAAGCTCCGAACCTCAGGCTCCCACACCTGCTCTTTCTTCACATGCTCTTCCCATGGATTATTCTGAACCACCCCTGGAGCCTCCTGTGCAGGTTTCTCAGGGCTGCAGACACACTAACAGCAGGAAGCTGTGGACACTCGATCTAGAAAGTGGTCAGGAAATCAGGGCCCCGCACCCTGACTCAGCCTTGGCATGAACCCCCCACCAGCAAACTGGGCATGTGCACACTTGGGTACATCCCTTTCGGCTGCTCTGTGATGGGAGGAAGGCGAGGAGGGAGTGCGGGAGACTGGGGGCCACATTTCCTCCTGAGAACTAGAACCTTCTGTAGAATCGCAGTGCGCACTGCGGGAAAGGGGCCAGGCAGAGTGCAGACGCCGTCCAGCTCCTCCAAGTTCAAAACCAGGCCAAACTGACCTTTGGCGGAAACGTGGGTGCCTGGCTGCGTCTGGCAGGTGGTTGGGCGTACTGAGCAGGGGCACCCTGTACCTTGTCAGGATTGAGGGTCACACAGGACTCTCAGCTTTGCAAATCGTACAACTTGTTACACGTAAACTTTACCTCCAAAGCCCTACCACCCAGAGATGGCTTGACCAAAACGCCCAACTCAGCCCTGCTAAGAACTTCCAGGGTCTTTCCTCTAGGCTGGCTTCTCGCACCCAAACTAAACTCTACTTAAAGCTCTAGCGTGTCGGGTAGCTCTTTGAAAACGGTTTCATTCCAAACAGCTTTCTTCTCTTCGCTTCCTGGGCTGGGCTTTGTAAACAGTGAAATAGACAGTAACCTCAAAAACAAGCCTGCTAGCCTTCCATCTTTTCCCCTTGATCGTTCGTCTGAAAACAGTCTCTTAACTGCAGGGAAGCAGCGTGTGGGGCCACCCCCAACCCTTCTCCACCCACACAATTCACCACTCTACAGATGTTACACAAACAGGGTCTTGGGTCCATGCCTCTAAGCCTGGCTTCCTCCCTCAGCCTACAACTGCTGAGACCCACTTGTGGGTGTAAGCTGGTCCATGGTGTGGACAGACAGGTGTTCTCTACTCAGGGTGAAGGACATCGGAATTGCTTCCAGTTTTTGCTATTGCAAATAAAGCTTCTACAAACTTATGTGTGAACATGGTTTTATTTTTCCAGAGTAAATGCCAAGGAGTGTGACTGCTGTTGTATGGCAAGTGAGAAGCAGCCCCACTCTTCTCCAAGGCAGCCTACCTGCCACTCCACCCGAGGAGCAGAGAGAGGTCTGGTTCGTCAGCGTCCTCACCTGCATGGTGCTGTCATCGTCTATCTTGGCCATTCTGACAGGTGTGTGTAATCTCTCGTTTTTTTATTTGCATCTCCATCACTGCTGATGATACCCGTGAAGGGTCTGTTCATATCTTTTGCCAATTTTTAGGTAGATTGTCTGTTTTATTGCAGCTGAATTTAGAGAATTTTTCATATATTTTGGATGCAAGTCCTTTGTCAGATCTGTGATTTCCAAGTATTTTCTCTCAGTCTGTGACCTGTCTTTTCAGCCTCTTAATAAGATCTTTTGCAGAAGTTTCAACACTCACCTATTTCAATGACTTCACCCAGTCACTCAAGCCCACACCACCTACAGTAAGGCCCACCCCCCATTCTTCATATCCATTCCGTCCTTCCAACATTCAGACCCTTTGCTGAGCACCTACAATGTGAGGGACATGGAGTGTGCAGCCTGGCGAAGTCCACATGCAGAGAGTAATTGTGACTCAAGGGACCAGCAGGTGGGAGGGACCTGAGTCAGTCCTGGGTGGGGGTGCAAGACAGGGTTCCAGCGGCTGGAGCCCTTCACTAAGGTTGGAAGGATGGATGGAATGGGGCTGTGGTGGTTGAGTGGGGGAGAGGCCGGGGCAACATCCGAGGGCTGAGGCCCCAGGCTGGCTGCATGGAAACTTCAGTCCAGGCCCTGCCCTACGGCAACCTGTGGCATCACGGGTCAGAGGCCCCAGCTGCTCATAGACGCAGGCCTGGTGCTACCATCCCCTGCTGACTTCCCAGTGGGGAGCTGTGTGGATCAGGAGAGATGCCCCTGTAGGCCCGGAGGGAAGACTCACTCCTGGTCCATCTGCCACACCGACTGCCTCCCTTCCTTCTCCCTTCTCAGCAAAGCACACTGTCCCACCACCACAGAGTGGGACAAGGGGAGGAATGTACCAGCCACCGGTTCCATCTCTCCGCTCTCTGCAGCAGAGACCTTATTTTTTCTTCCAAGTTTTCCCATTTGATAACTGGTGATCTTAAATAGCAATCCGTGATTCTGAGATGAACAGCAGATTCTTGCTAGTGCGGTGTGAAGCCAAATTGGGTGTAGGCTGGAGTGCGTTGGCTCATCCGAGGCAGTTTAGCTGTCTTAGTGCCCCAAAGACATCCCTATAAAACAGGGTCTCCTATGAGGTGGCTCCAGAGCCAAGCCACACGTCTTTGCACTGCCAGGCAGCCCCCAGGCCCTTCTTCCAGGAGACACACTCCCCAGGGCCCTTGGCGCTCGCGCAGGTTGGGTGGTTTACAGCTGGGGAGGGAAAGGAGGTGGGTCATGGGAGTGGCAAACCAGATCTGATTCGGCTTTTCAAAGTCTGTGCCGCCCAGAATGACTCACTCAGCTTGACCTTGGACACCTCAGCTGTGGAACAGGAAGAGCACCGCTTACATAAGGCTTTATATTGAGGATTCAAAATAAAATACTTAAAAGATAAATTACTCAACAAATGATATTAGGGCAACCAATTTTCCATTTGGGTAGATCAAAACTCCTGCTCTGTACTCTTCATCCCATGTATTAAAACACATTTCAGACAGATCAAGGATTTCAATGTGAAAGAATAAAAAGAGAAACACAACAGAAGGAAATAAGGGCCCAGATTTTTGTAATCTTGGAATGAAGCTGCTCTGAGGAAAATTCAGATACAAAATCCAGGGGCACTGAAGAAAAGGCTGACAACCTTGACTCCATCACACTTTTTAAACTCTTCATGGAAAGAAGCATGATAAAGAAAAGAAAATCTGGAGGATGTTCGCTGTACTCAACACAGATGCCATCCCTCCAACATGAAAGGAACCTGGCGAAGTGCAGGCTGGCTCCACAGGGACCGTCATGAATTCTGGACACGGTACAGAACCAGTGCTCGCGGGCACCGGAGGGTCCGCGGGCAGGACATGCAGGGGTCCCGGTGGCAACAGGGCTCTGCATGCCCAGCTTTTGGACGTCAGTATCCAGACTCTGACATCCCCCTGGCTTTGCAAATTGTAACCACTGGAGAGAAACTGGGTAAAGAGTGGGTAAAATCTACGTTACTTTTTACAACTGAGTGTGAACCACCAATTATCTCAAAGTAAAAAGATTTAATTTAAAAAGTCAATTTTTGTAATTTACAGGATTATGGAATAAAGGATTCATTCACATGATCATCTCAGCAGATGCACAGAAAACATCTGACAAAATTTAACAAAGATTCAAAGATTCATGATTTAAAAAACACCCAGCAAACTACAAGAGCCAAAAACTAGGAGAACACAGCAAAATAGAGGGGAATTATCTCAACCTGATAAGGGGCATTTAAAAATCTACAGGTAATATAATGCTTACCAGTGAATATCAGACCACCCCCACCATTTATTTCCAGCATGTCCTGGAGGTGACACGCACAGCAATATGGCAAGAAAGACCTCCAGGTAAACAGAAACCTCACACCAATGGCTATGAGTCTATGTATCCGGTTCCTTTTGTCTGCCATGTCATATCAGCTCTCAACAAAAAGTTACAAGGCTAACTAAAGGCAAAAACACTGTCTAAACAGATACAACAAGCATCTGAACCAACTCAGATACGGCAGAGATTTTCAAATTATCAGACCAGGAATTTAAGATTACCACAATTATTGAGCAAAGGGCTGTAATGGGGAAAAAAAGACAATATACAGCAATAGATGGGAAATGTAAACAGAGAGCTGGGACCTCTAAGAAAGAATAAAAAGGAAATGCAAGAAATAAAAAAGCATTGTAACAGAAATGAAGACCTTGATGGACTCACTACTATGAAAGAATCAGTGGGTTTGAAGATATGTCCCAAAATATTTTGAGATTAAACAACACACTAAATAACAAATGGGTCAAAGAAAAAACTTCCAGGGAAACTAAAGAACTATTTTAAACTAAATGAAAATGAAAATGCAGCTTATAAAATCTGTGGGATGCAGCAAAAGCTGAAAGGGACCCTCAGGGCAAATGAAGGTCATATTAGACAAAAAGGAAGATCTGAATTCAATCGTCTAGGCTTTTGCACTGTGAGGAACAAGAAAAAAGATAAGCGAATTAAAGCCACAGTAAGACTAAAAGAAGTAATAAATCAATGGAATTGAAAACAGGAAAACAATAGAGAACAATCAACAAAACCGAAAGCTAGTTCTTTGAAAAGATCAATGAAATTGATAAACCTCTACCCAGAATCACCAAGAAAAAAAGAGAAGATACAAATTACTAGCATCAGAAATGAAAAGGAGGCCATCAGTACAGATCCTATGAACATTAAAAAAATAATAAAAGAATGTTGTGAACAGATCTATCCCCGCACATTTGAAAACCTACATGAAATGGACAAATTCCCTGAGAGACACAGGCCACCAGAATGCACACAGGGGGAGATGGATAATGCGAACAGGCTCATATCTACTAAAAAAATAGAATTAATAATGATCTTTCAAAACAGAAAGCACCAGACCCAGATGGTTTCACTGGTGAATTGTACCAAACATTAAAGGAATGAAATATACCAATTATCTGTAATCTACTATAGAAAATAGAAGCAGAGGTGATGTTTTCTAACTCATTGTATGAAGCCAACATTACACTAATATAAAAATCAGACAAAAACATTATAATAAATGTGAACATAGATGCAAAAATCCTCAACAAAACATTACCAAATTGAATTCAACAATGTATAAAAGGAACTATGCACCATGAACAGGTGGGACTTACTCCAGGTATGCAAGTCTGTTTGACATGTGAAAATCAATTAATGCAACCATCACATGGCAGGCTAAAGAGGAAACATCATATGAGCCCATCAGAAGGTACAGAAAAAGGATTTGATAAAACTCCAACACCCATTCATTTGTTATTCAAAAGTCTAATCAAACTAGAAGGGAACTTCTTCAACTTGATAAAGAACATCTACAAAAAAGTCAGCTAACATCATACTTCACGGCGAGACACTCAACGCCTTCTTCCTAAGAGCAGGACCAGGAAGACTTGGCATTGCCAAGGTGCCAGTTCTCCCCAACTTGATCTGCAGATTCAGTGCAATCCCAGTCAAAATCACAGGGCCCTATTTTGTGATTCTCAATAGACTGATTTTAAAGTTTATATGGACGGGTAAAAGATGCAGAATAGTCAATACAAATGTTGAAAAGAGCAAAGTCAGAGAACAGGTACTACCCGACTTTCAGATCTGCTTTGAAGCCACATTAACCAAGACCATGTGGTACTGGTGAGAAAGCAAATGGATCAATGGATCATAATGGACAGCCCAGAAATACAGCCACATAAACACAGCCACCTGATCTCTGACAGAGAAGAAAGGGTGGTCTCTTCAATACATGGAGCTGGAACGACTGGACATCCACATGCAAAAAAAAAAAAAGAATTAGACATGGAATTTAACCTAGGAAATTAAAGATTTTTGCTCTCAGAAAGACATTGTTAAGAATGAAGATAAGCCACATTCTGGGAGAAAATATTCGCAAGCTCACATCTGTAAAGGGCTGTCAAAATGTACCAAGAACTCTTAAAATTCAACAGTAAGAAAACAAATCACTGCTTTAAAGTGGGCGAGAGCTCCAGGGCTCTGGCTGGGCAGGGGCCCCTGCTCACAAAGGAGTGGATTAGACTCAGGAGTGACCGGGAACGACCTGGGACAGTGGCTTCTGAAGTGTCTGCTGGCCTCCGTCTGGTCCTGGGTCCAGGGTGGGGCTCACACAGCAGACCTTCCCCGGGGCTGCAAGCCGAGGTCAGGGTATGGCAGGGTCAGTTCAAGGGGCCTCTTGGACACTGTGCCCGCAGGGGGTGAGGACTCCTGCCAGGGAGGGCACTGGTCCCCCCTGGGCACCCTCATGACCTCATAAACCCTAGTCCCTCTCAAAGGCCTGTCCCTTGGCTCTGTCACAGAGGCCCCCACATGGACTTGGGGACACATTCAGGCCATGCCACCTATAAGCCCAGATGCTCAGCAGAAGGTTGAGTCTAGGGCTCAGCGTGGTTGAAACCTGAGTGGGGTTGACAGAGGCCTTCCTGCCTCTCCCTGAAGTGGCCTACCCTACATCCCTGACCAAGCGCCCCCTCATCAGCCCCGAGTGTTGGTGGGGCCCCCCTGAACACTGGGTGAGCCTCAAGGTCCTTCTCCCCAGCCACCCCAGCCCCCAACCCTGTCAGGCCCTGGCGCCAGGACCCTTCCAGCTTCCCATCCCAGTCCACAGTGAGGACTTTACCACCCCGGTAGCCTCAGACTGTGTGCACCACCACCTGAGACCTCAGAGCAGCCCCCACCCCCGACCTGTGGTCCCAGGCAGGCCCCCCACTGCTGGGAAGCCCCCGGGTCAGGCATCCGCCTCTCCAGAGCCTCGCTCCCCCTGCAGCCCACTTCCTCTATCCCACACAGGTGTCCCTGCTCCCTGGCCAGACTCCCAGAAAGGCAGGAAGGGGCCGCCCTCCCTGGCACATGGGCAGCCAGCTACGTCTCATCCCACTGTGGGTAGCACACACGAGCCCTGGGTTAAGATCCACCCTGGGGAAGGGTGAATGTGGGGAGGTTCTACGCATGGTTGCATGTGTTTTGCCCCTTGTCTGCAGTCTCTCTCTGGTTCCTGGAAAATAATGTGAACAGAAAGGAAGTCTGAATCCATGAGTGAGCGAGAGAACTGGGAGGGAGTTGAGGCCGAGGGCCAGGGTGGGCCAGCGCCTGAGAGGGCATCCCGCTGCAGGAGCAACCATGAGCACTGGACTCCGGGAGCCAGAAGGTCCAAGGGACGGGCTGCCCAAGTCAAGGAGAGGGTGCTGCGCCCCCATCGTGGCGAGGCAATGGCAGCTGTACCGTGACCACAAGCCCGGGGACTGACCCCCCACCCGCCGCAGCAGCCTCTGCCAGACAGCCCGCAACAGGTGCCAGGATGTCTGTGTTCTAAAAGCCATTCTCACCTGACATGCAAAAGCCATTCTCACCTGACATGCAGATTTTATCGTGCTGTCGCTTCTGTGCTTGACAACATTTGGTGGTTTATCTGAGCTTTATTTCAACATGTAAACTACAGCACAACAGAATCCCAGCGCACCATCTGAAGAGAGACCTGGACCTCCATCTGCCTTGGGAATATGTCTCTCTGACGCACAGTACATATTTTTACGTAGTTCGTGTGGTACCCTAAGTCATCCACATCCGATGCCCAGAACTGGGGAATATGTTACCTAGTCTGCAAGAGGGACTTTGCAACAGGATTAAGTTTCTGAGATGGGAGGTGACGTCGCCATCCAGGTGGGTCAATGCACCCACAGTCCTCACAAGGGAAAGAGGGCAGTGGGCGGTCAGGGCTGGAGTCTGGAAGGCGGTGCGCTGCCTGTTTGATAAAGGGGATGAGGCCGCGAGCCCAGAACGCAGCACCTTCAGAAACTGGGAAAGGCCAGGAGTGCCTGCTCCTGGAGCCCCCGAGGAAGCAGCCCTGGGACGCCTTTATGTTAGACTCCTGACCTCCGGAACGGTAAGAGTAAATCTGTGCTGTTTTAAGGCCCCCCAAAGGCTAATTCTTTCATTCAATAAATGCTCACTGGATGTCAGCTGTGGGCCAGGCCACGCAAGGGACATGACTGTGAACCCAACAGCCTAGAGCGTGGACGGTGGCTCACGTAGATGTCCCGCCACGGGATTCGGGTCCTAGGCTCATCACAAAGTCATACACGTTCAGGCAGCAGATTGGGCTGATGGTTGTGAGGGGCTGGGGTGTCGGGGGTGACACAGTCAGAAACACACAGACCCCAGGGAGGGTGTGCCCACGCCACGTGGCAGCAGCTCCTCTCAGAACAGCCCAACGTTGTGGCTGTCAACGAGGTCAGGTTCCAGCAGGACCTTTAGCGTCCTCTTCACAGGATGTGGCCACTCATGTTGACAAAACAGCCCAGCCTGGGCATGGGGCCCCTGTGCCCCTCCAGCCTGCACCCCACGCTCACAAAGCCTGCGTCATCTCAGCAGAGCACCCTGCCCTGCCCATGTGCTATTGCACATGAGGTTCAGATGCTGTCTCAGCTTAACTCCAAGACCTTTTCCAGTAAAGAAGCAAGTGGCTTCTGCCCACAGGAAAGAGGCCTTCAAAAGAGATTTCTATTTATACTTAACACTGTTTATTTAGCAGACAGTATCAATAAATATTCAGAACATGTAACTATTGTTTAAAATAGTCCTGTAATTAATAGCAAATAAATGGTATTAATATCAAACTATTCATAATATTAATGTTAATATTTATGGTGCATGTTATAACTGCTTCATAATTAAAATAACACTTTATTATTAAATTTCTGACATATATTAAAATATAAATTACTACATATTTAAGTAATATAGTTAATATATAAATGGCCTTAAAGGACATTAACCCATGTTGTAGGTGACCCAGCCACATTCCTCTTTTATTTTTTTTAAATAATTATTTTGTATTGAAGGGTAGTTGATGCACAGTATTACATTACATTAGTTTCAAGTGTACAACACAGTGGTAGAGCATTTATATACATAATTCTAGGTTCCAGCTATCACCCTACCAAGCTGTTACAATATCTTGACTATATTCCTTATGCTATACATTACATCCTGGTTACTTATTTATTTTACCATTGGAAGTCTGTTTTTTTTTTTTTTTTTTTGTGAGGGCATCTCTCATATTTATTGATCAAATGGTTGTTAACGACAATAAAATTCTGTATAGGGGAGTCAATGCTCAATGCACAATCATTAATCCACCCCAAGCCTAATTTTCGTCAGTCTCCAATCTTCTGAGGCATAACAAACAAGTTCTTACATGTAGAACAAATTCTTACATAATGAATAAGTTACATGGTGAACAGTACAAGGGCAGTCATCACAGAAACTTTCGGTTTTGCTCATGCATTATGAACTATAAACAGTCAGTTCAAATATGAATACTCATTTGGTTTTTATACTTGATTTATATGTGGATACCACATTTCTCTCTTTATTATTATTTTTAATAAAATGCTGAAGTGGTAGGTAGATACAAGATAAAGGTAGAAAACATAGTTTAGTGTTGTAAGAGAGCAAATATAGATGATCAGGTGTGTGCCTGTAGACTATGTGTTAATCCAAGCTAGACCAGGGCAATAAAACATCCACGTATGCAGAAGATTTCTCTCAGAACGGGGGGGTGAGGTTCTAAGCCTCACCTCTGTTGATCCCCAATTTCTCACCTGATGGCCCCCCTGCGACTGTGCCTGTCTTAGGTTGTTCCTCCCTTGAGGAATCTTACCCGTCTCTGGCTAACCAGTCATCTTCCGGGGCCATACAGGGAAATGTGAAGTTGGTAAGTGAGAGGGAAGCCTTATTGTTTGAAAAGGTTAGCTTTTTACTTCTTTGCATATTTATGCCCTGTGGCTTCTATGCCCAGCATTTGTCTTGAGGTATCTTTACCACTTGGAGGAGTTATGATACTCGGTAAATTTGATATGAGGCACGAATTCTATTTAAGGGTTGTAAATAGGAAGGAAGAAGAAAAGCTATAGAAGTAGCAGGCAGAAGAAAACATGGGAAGATTGATTATTTCTTTGACATATCTTCTTGTAGAGTAACTTCAGCGTATATAGGTTTTAAGCTACTACTTAAATTGCGCACACACATTAACATAATAGGAGTATAGTTACATAACCAAAGCATATCTGTAATTACCAGCCATCTCCAGTGAAACCAAGAAAACCATTAAGGCACCTTAGGCATTTGTGAAAACTTATCTATGATATGGTGGATATTGTCCAACTGAACTTGAACAGTCTGAGAGAAATCAGACAAATTAAAACAACCCTTTCCTGGGGACTGTTCACATGCCATATGTTCTTTTAACACTAAATAGTCTGTAGTTGTAAGACTTTGGAGCGCTACAATTTGCACTTCTCCAAATTCTTGGTTGAGTTCCAACAGTATAGATCCAGTCAAATTTGTTGTTTTACTGTATGCACAGGCCAGCTTAGATATCTCCTTCCTCATTCCCATGGCAAGTCCAGGAACTGGTGGGATGAGTGCATCTACAGCTGTAGCAGTGCGTGGATCTTTGTTGGGGTTTTTTGATGATCATCTTCTGGCATGAGTCTTCCAGAGAGTGCAGATGTTGGAAGTTCTTTTTCATGTCGTATCTTAGTTCATTTTCGGGGTAGCCCAATTAGGCTTTGATCCTCTGTATAAACACAAACAGACCCTTTGCCTACACTTTTATATGCACTTTACACCCTTGTGTAGAACTCGTTGGAGGTTACCACACAGGAACTGCCCTTTTTTTTTTTTTTTTTTGCTTTGTTTTTGGTATCACTAATCTACACTTACATGACGAATATTATGTTTACTAGGCTCTCCCCTATACCAGGTCTCCCCTATAAACCCCTTTACAGTCACTGTCCATCAGCATAGCAAAATGTTGTAGAATCACTACTTGCCTTCTCTGTGTTGTACAGCCCTCCCTTTTCTCCTACGCCCCCATGTATGTTAATCTTAATACCCCCCTACTTCTCCCCCCCTTATCCCTCCCTACCCACCCATCCTCCCCAGTCCCTTTCCCTTTGGTACCTGTTAGTCCATTGTTGAGTTCTGTGATTCTGGTGCTGTTTTGTTCCTTCAGTTTTTCCTTTGTTCTTATATTCCACAGATAAGTGAAATCATTTGGTATTTCTCTTTCTCCGCTTGGCTTGCTTCACTGAGCATAATACCCTCCAGCTCCATCCATGTTGCTGCAAATGATTGGATTTGCCCTTTTCTTATGGCTGAGTAGTATTCCATTGTGTATATGTACCACATCTTCTTTATCCATTCATCTATTGATGGACATTTAGGTTGCTTCCAATTCTTGGCTATTGTAAATAGTGCTGCAATAAACATAGGGGTGCATCTGTCTTTCTCAAACTTGATTGCTGCATTCTTAGGGTAAATTCCTAGGAGTGGAATTCCTGGGTCAAATGGTAAGTCTGTTTTGAGCATTTTGATATACCTCCATACTGCTTTCCACAATGGTTGAACTAACTTACATTCCCACCAGCAGTGTAGGAGGGTTCCCCTTTCTCCACAGCCTCGCCAACATTTGTTGTTGTTTGTCTTTTGGATGGCAGCCATCCTTACTGGTGTGAGGTGATACCTCATTGTAGTTTTAATTTGCATTTCTCTGATAATTAGCGATGTGGAGCATCTTTTCATGTGTCTGTTGGCCATCTGTATTTCTTTTTTGGAGAACTGTCTGTTCAGTTCCTCTGCCCATTTTTTAATTGGGTTATTTGTTTTTTGTTTGTTGAGGCGTGTGAGCTCCTTATATATTCTGGACGTCAAGCCTTTATCGGATGTGTCATTTTCAAATATATTCTCCCATACTGTAGGGATCCTTCTTGTTCTATTGATGGTGTCTTTTGCTGTACAGAAGCTTTTCAGCTTAATATAGTCCCACTTACTCATTTTTGCTGTTGTTTTCCTTGTCCGGGGAGATATGTTCAAGAAGAGGTCACTTATGTTTATGTCTAAGAGGTTTTCGCCTATGTTTTCTTCCAAGAGTTTAATGGTTTCATGGCTTACATTCAGGTCTTTGATCCATTTTGAGTTTACTTTTGTATATGGGGTTAGACAATGGTCCAGTTTCATTCTCCTACATGTAGCTGTCCAGTTTTGCCAGCACCACCTGTTGAAGAGACTGTCATTTCGCCATTGTATGTCCATGGCTCCTTTATCAAATATTAATTGACCATATATGTCTGGGTTAATGTCTGGATTCTCTAGTCTGTTCCATTGGTCTGTGGCTCTGCTCTTGTGCCAGTACCAAATTGTCTTGATTACTATGGCTTTATAGTAGAGCTTGAAGTTGGGGAGTGAGATCCCCCCTACTTTATTCTTCTTTCTCAGGATTGCTTTGGCTATTCGGGGTCTTTGGTGTTTCCATATGAATTTTTGAATTATTTGTTCCAGTTCATTGAAGAATGTTGCTGGTAGTTTCATAGGGATTGCATCAAATCTGTATATTGCTTTGGGCAGGATGGCCATTTTAACGATATTAATTCTTCCTAGCCACGAGCATGGGATGAGTTTCCATCTGTTAGTGTCCCCTTTAATTTCTCTTAAGAGTGACTTGTAGTTTTCAGAGTATAAGTCTTTCACTTCTTTGGTTAGGTTTATTCCTAGGTATTTTATTTTTTTGGGTGCAATTGTGAATGGAGTTGTTTTCCTGATTTCTCTTTCTGTTGGTTCGTTGTTAGTATATAGGAAAGCCACAGATTTCTGTGTGTTGATTTTGTATCCTGCAACTTTGCTGTATTCCGATATCAGTTCTAGTAGTTTTGGGGTGGAGTCTTTAGGGTTTTTTATGTACAGTATCATGTCATCTGCAAATAGTGACAGTTTAACTTCTTCTTTACCAATCTGGATTCCTTGTATTTCTTTATTTTGTCTGATTGCCGTGGCTAGGACCTCCAGTACTATGTTAAATAACAGTGGAGAGAGTGGGCATCCCTGTCTAGTTCCCGATCTCAGTGGAAATGCTTTCAGCTTCTCGCTGTTCAATATAATGTTGGCTGTGGGTTTATCATAGATGGCCTTTATTATGTTGAGGTACTTGCCCTCTATTCCCATTTTGCTGAGAGTTTTTAACATGAATGGATGTTGAACTTTGTCAAATGCTTTTTCAGCATCTATGGAGATGATCATGTGGTTTTTGTCTTTCTTTTTGTTGATGTGGTGGATGATGTTGATGGACTTTCGAATGTTGTACCATCCTTGCATCCCTGGGATGAATCCCACTTGGTCATGGTGTATGATCCTTTTGATGTATTTTTGAATTCGGTTTGCTAATATTTTGTTGAGTATTTTTGCATCTACGTTCATCAGGGATATTGGTCTATAGTTTTCTTTTTTGGTGGGGTCTTTGCCTGGTTTTGGTATTAGGGTGATGTTAGCTTCATAGAATGAGTTTGGGAGTATACCCTCCTCCTCTATTTTTTGGAAAACTTTAAGGAGAATGGGTATTATGTCTTCCCTGTATGTCTGATAAAATTCTGAGGTAAATCCATCTGGCCCGGGGGTTTTGTTCTTTGGTAGTTTTTTGATTACCGCTTCAATTTCGTTGCTGGTAATTGGTCTGTTTAGATTTTCTGTTTCTTCCTGGGTCAATCTTGGAAGGTTATATTTTTCTAGGAAGTTGTCCATTTCTCCTAGGTTTCCCAGCTTGTTAGCATATAGGTTTTCATAGTAGTCTCCAATAATTCTTCGCATTTCCGTGGGGTCCGTCGTGATTTTTCCTTTCTCGTTTCTGATACTGTTGATTTGTGTTGACTCTCTTTTCTTCTTAATAAGTCTGGCTAGAGGCTTATCGATTTTGTTTATTTTCTCGAAGAACCAGCTCTTGGTTTCATTGATTTTTGCTATTGTTTTATTCTTCTCAATTTTATTTATTTCTTCTCTGATCTTTATTATGTCCCTCCTTCTGCTGACCTTAGGCCTCATCTGTTCTTCTTTTTCCAATTTCGATAATTGTGACATTAGACCATTCATTTGGGATTGCTCTTCCTTTTTTAAATACGCTTGGATTGCTACATACTTTCCTCTTAAGACTGCTTTTGCTGTGTCCCACAGAAGTTGGGGCTTAGTGTTGTTGTTGTCATTTGTTTCCATATATTGCTGGATCTCCATTTTGATTTGGTCATTGATCCATTGATTATTTAGGAGCATGTTGTTAAGCCTCCATGTGTTTGTGAGCCTCTTTGCTTTCTTTGTACAGTTTATTTCTAGTTTTATGCCTTTGTGGTCTGAAAAGTTGGTTGGTAGGATTTCAATCTTTTGGAATTTTCTGAGGCTCTTTTTGTGGCCTAGTATGTAGTCTATTCTGGAGAATGTTCCATGTGCACTTGAGAAGAATGTATATCCCGCTGCTTTTGGATGTAGAGTTCTATAGATGTCTATTAGGTCCATCTGCTCTACTGTGTTGTTCAGTGCTTCCGTGTCCTTACTTATTTTCTGCCCAGTGGATCTATCCTTTGGGGTGAGTGGTGTGTTGAAGTCTCCTAGAATGAATGCATTGCAGTCTATATCCCCCTTTAGTTCTGTTAGTATTTGTTTCACATATGCTGGTGCTCCTGTGTTGGGTGCATATATATTTAGAATGGTTATATCCTCTTGTTTGACTGAGCCCTTTATCATTATGTAGTGTCCTTCTTTATCTCTTGTTACTTTCTTTGTTTTGAAGTCTATTTTGTCTGATATTAGTACTGCAACCCCTGCTTTCTTCTCACTGTTGTTTGCTTGAAATATGTTTTTCCATCCCTTGACTTTTAGTCTGTACATGTCTTTGGGTTTGAGGTGAGTTTCTTGTAAGCAGCATATAGATGGGTCTTGCTTTTTTATCCATTCTGTTACTCTGTGTCTTTTGATTGGTGCATTCAACCCATTAACATTTAGGGTGACTATTGAAAGATATGTACTTATTGCCATTGCAGGCTTTAAATTCGTGGTTACCAAAGGTTCAAGGTTAGCCTCTTTAGTATCTTACTGCCTAACTTAGCTTGCTTATTGAGCTGTTATATACACTATCTGGAGATTCTTTTCTTCTCTCCCTTCTTGTTCCTCCTCTCGATTCTTCATATGTTGGGTGTTTTGTGCTGTGCTCTTTCTAGGAGTGCTCCCATCTAGAGCAGTCCCTGTAAGATGTTCTGTAGAGGTGGTTTGTGGAAAGCAAATTCCCTCAGCTTTTGTTTGTCTGGGAATTGTTTAATCCCACCGTCATATTTGAATGATAGTCGTGCTGGATACAGTATCCTTGGTTCAAGGCCCTTCTGTTTCATTGTATTAAATATATCATGCCATTCTCTTCTGGCCTGTAGGGTTTCTGTTGAGAAATCTGACGTTAGCCTGATGGGTTTCCCTTTATAGGTGACCTTTTTCTCTCTAGCTGCCTTTAACACTCTTTCCTTGTCCTTGATCTTTGCCATTTTAATTATTATGTGTCTTGGTGTTGCCCTTCTTGGATCCTTTCTGTTGGGGGTTCTGTGTATTTCCGTGGTCTGTTCGATTACTTCCTCCCCCAGTGTGGGGAAGTTTTCAGCAATTATTTCTTCTAAGATACTTTCCATCTCTTTTCCTCTCTCTTCTTCTTCTGGGACCCCTATAATACGGATATTGTTCCTTTTGGATTGGTCACACAGTTCTCTTAATATTGTTTCATTCCTGGAGATCCTTTTGTCTCTCTCTCTGTCAGCTTCTATGCGTTCCTGTTCTCTGATTTCAATTCCATCAATGGCCTCTTGCATTCTATCCATTCTGCTTATAAACCCTTCCAGAGTTTGTTTCATTTCTGTGATCTCCTTTCTGGCATCTGTGATCTCCCTCCGGACTTCATCCCATTTCTCTTGCGTATTTCTCTGCATCTCTGTCAGCATGTTTATGATTCTTATTTTGAATTCTTTGTCAGGGAGACTGGTTAGGTCTGTCTCCTTCTCTGGTGTTGTCTCTGTGATCTTTGTCTGCCTGTAGCTTTGCCTTTTCATGGTGATAGGAATAGTCTGCAGAGCTGGGACGAGTGACGGCTGGAAGGACTTCCTTTCTTGTTGGTTTGTGGCCCTCCTCTCCTGGGAGAACAGCGGCCTCTAGTGGCTTGTGCTGCGCAGCTGCGCGCAGACAGGGCTTCTGCTTCCTGCCCGGCTGCTATGGAGTTAATCTCCGCTGTTGCTGTGGGCGTGGCCTGGCTCGGGCAGCTGCTCCAAAGTGGTGGAGTCGCGTTGGAGCAGGAGCTGCTGGGAGGCTATTTATCTCCGTAAGGGGCCTCCCTGCTCCCTGCAGCCCAGGGGTTAGGGTGCCCAGAGATCCCGGATTCCCTACCTCTGGATTAAGTGACCCGCCCTGCCCCTTTAAGACTTCCAAAAAGCACCCGCCAAAACAAAACAACGCCCACCAAAAAAAAGAAAAAAAAAATTTTTTTTAATTAAAAAAAAAAAAAAAAGGTGTTCGTTCGTTTTTCTTTATTCTCCGGTGCCAGCCTCAGGCCTCTGCTCACCGGTCTTTCTGCCCTGTTTCCCTAGTATTGGGGTCCCTATCCCTTTAAAACTCCCAAAAAGCGCTCGCCAAAACAAAACAGCAAAAAAGCAAAAAAAAAAAAGGTCGCGCGCTTTTCTTATGCCCTCTGTCGCCCAGCCTCCAGTGCCTGCTCACTGTTCTTGCTGCCCTGTTTTCCTAGTATCGAGCGCCCTGCGCTCTGGCCCGGATGGCGGGGGCTGGGTGCTCGGCAGTCCTGGGCTCCGTCTCCCTCCCGCTCTGCCTGCTCTTCTCCCGCCGGGAGCTGGGGGGAGGGGCGCTCGGCTCCCGCGGGGCCGGGGCTTGTATCTCACCCCCTTCGCGAGGCGCTGGGTTCTCTCAGGTGCGGATGTGGTCTGGATATTGTCCTGTGTCCTCTGGTCTTTATTCTAGGAAGGGTTGTCTTTGTTATATTTTCATAGATATATGTTGTTTTGGGAGGAGATTTCCGCTGCTCTACTCACGCCGCCATCTTCTGCCCCTCTCCACATTCCTCTTTTAATACCTGTGGACATCCAGTTACTTAAATTCTCTTTGAACCATCTTATCAACTTTCTGGTTGCTTCATTAATGAGTTAATAACTCCTGGACACTTGTTCATTCTATATTTGCACGAGACTCGGGTCTTGAAATTTTTGAAACTATGCTTTGTCATCCCTGTGAGCAGAACCCTCAGCTGCAGGTGGGTCGGGGCAGGACACGCCCAGTGGAGCTGCAGGGCCACAGGCCTGCAGGTCCCACAAAGCCTTTCCCAGCTCTGCCCTCCTGCCGCCCAGTGCCGGGCCAAATGTGCCCGCGTATCAGTGCTGAAGTCCTGCCCGGTTGCTCAGAATGACCTCAGGGAGGTTGCAGATGGAATTAGTCAGCATAAGGCCGTACTGGGGTGGGTGGCCTGGCCATGTGGCCGGGTCCTCCTCTGAAGAGAGGTGAAGCTGTGGGGAGTGTCTCTGGCAAGCACCCCACACAGATGCCAGAAGCCACGAACGGGCAGCTCATCCTGGGCCTCTGGAGGGAGCCACCCAGCACCCTGGATCTGGAGTTTGCCCCCAGATTGAGGACAGACTTCCATGTCACAAGCCACCTGGTGATGGTCCTGGGTTCCTGTGGCCCCGGGACACAGACACACCCGACAAGCCGGACCTCTAAGGCTGGGCATCTGGCGGGCTGTCCTTGAAGGTCAAAGCTGGCTGTGTGCCGAGCTGGCGGGTGCCTGGTGCTGCTACGCAGGTCTGGACACTCTCCACGCCGTATTTCCAGACCTCTTCAAGCTCTGGGTCAAACTGGTTTTTTTAAATTAACTGAAGCGAAGCCCATCAGTTGTTTAGAATGCAAGGCTCAGCGGACAGCACTTCCGGGAGATGGGATGATTCACAGGACTCCCTGGGCAGAGTTGTGGTGATGCTTCGCCAGCACCCAGGATCCAGTGTCTGCCAACACCAGTGGGTGGGCTAGAGCCAAGGTCATCTCCCGGCTAGCTCGTTCACCTCCCCTGCCACGCTGTGCTGGCTTATGCACAGCTGTGAGAGGCCAGTCTACTGTGTCCCCTCTGCCGCCAGACAGAGGGCCAGCCCCCACCCCATCCCGCACGCTGCACCCCCCTCCCAGGTCAGAGGGGCCCAGCCTGGGGGACCACTGACTGGGATTCACTGAACACCGTCCCTCATCTACTGCGAGGCCTGGAGGGTTCCGGGGACTCGTGGACCTGCTGGGTGACTGTCAGCGACCAAGCAGGCCTCCCGGGCTCAGCCAGGCTCCCCATGAGGATTCTCCCTGGGCGCAGCACAGCCCTTCCACGGCACAGAGCCCAAGGCGAGGCCTGAGGTGACCACAGTCCTGACGACCTCGGGCTCCCTCATGGCCCCGGGTCTCGGCTTGGGGTTCATCAGCACTTTCTCCAGGAAAAGTCCACAGCCACCTGACTCCTCCCATGTGAACTGCACAAGCCACCCCAGTCTTCAGAGACAGTGGCTGGGGAAGATGGCCACTGGTGTGAGTTTCTAGATGAATAAGCTAACATGTGACCTTTCAAAGGGCCTGACGGCCGTTACAGAGCAAGGAAAAAGGTGATCTGGCCATGCATCCCAGCAAAGCATCCTGACCCCCTTTGTCATCAGGCCTTTTAACCTGAGGCCCAAATCAGGCTGTGCCCACCAGGAGAGACCCCGGGGACGTTTTCACGGGAGCGTGCGGCGGGTGGGGTGGGCTGCCTCATTCTGCCGCAGCCCTCAGGTTCCCACCAAAGTCCTCCTTGTGTAAGGGCTCCTGCTCTCCCTTGGGGGGCTGCTTGACCTGTAAATTATATTTGTCATGACAGTGAGATATGCTTACTGCAAGAAAGTCAGTAACTGCAGAAATCAAAAGGGGAACTTTCCCTCCCTTGCCCGCAGGTGACTGCTGCCAGCAGTGTCCCCAGGCATGTCTGTGGCCTGACAGTCACCACCGTGGTGTTTTCTGCACATGTGTGCACTATGGGGCCCCCTGCTTCTTACATTTTTGCCCAGGATGAGCCCCGGAGGCCCCATGCCAACTAGCCTGAGACTCCCCCTGGCTCACCACCAGATGGGGCCCTGCCCTTGGGGGGGTGTCTCTCGGCTCTGTGAGCCTGGGTGCTCAGGGTTCCCTGCTCTGGCCTGTCTTGGTGACACTTCACAGTCGTCCACGTGCCCCCAGGGGGCTCCCAGCGCTTTCCAGGCTGGACCACCAGTGGGTGGGATGGGATGGCACAGCAGGCCCACCGCCTGATGCTTGCCTTCTGCTCTGACATCAAAGCAGAGACCAGAGGCCCCTGGGCTGTGCAGCCATGGCTGAGCTCAGCCAGCCACCACACTCCCCAGGGGATGCAGTATGTGGCCCCCAAGTCCAGATTCTCACCTCCCAGGAAGGTAGCTCAGGTGCAAAGTGAAGACTCGTGGCCTATGTCCCAGGGCCACCAGGTATGAAGCAGGAACACCACCATGAAACACACAGCATCCTCAGGAGCTGGCCGCGCGTGAGCTGCTGTCACAGCGGTGGGCACGCCCCCTCCTTGGTCCCGACCCGGTCACCCCTCCTCTGAAGCCCCTGAGCTTCCGTACATGCTTTCTTCTGGTGCTTGAGGGGGTCAGACAGGGTGCTGGAGGAGCCCTAGGCCAGTCTGCTGACCAGCATCCCTCACGGAGGCCCAGGGCTGCTTGTGGTCTGAGGTGGCCTCGGGGCTGGGAAGTGTGCGCACATTGGCCTTAGAGGGTGGTGCTGACGCTTGCATTGTGCAGACAATCCCACATAAATTGCACCCACATAAAATGTCACACGTGCCTCTGTTGATAAACTTGGAACAGGAGAAAAAGGGGGAGGAGGGTGAGGGGTCTGTGCTCCGGCTGGGGCATCTGGCCCTCTCTGGCAGCACGGGGACACGGGGGCTTCTGGGGCTGAAGCACCATGGGACTGCTGTGGTCTGGATGAGACGATCCTTCCAGCCCTGAGCTCAGCCGTGGCCACTCGACCCAGGCCCTAGGAGCCTCTGGTTTCCACCTAGATGCCAAAGCAGAAGACAAGCGTTAGGTGGTAGCTGGGATGCCCTGTGGCTTGGGTCATAGCACTTAGACGTCTGGCTCCTGTGACGTCAGGCATAAGGCACCGCTTTGCAGGTCAGAAGCCCCAGAGCATTGCTGTCACCCACCAGGCACCTCTCCCTTCCTTTTCCTAAGGCTGCAAGATAGTGTTTGTGGATGGGCAGCAGGAAAACACGCGAGGGACCTCAGAGCACAGGACATCCCTGCCGGGATCCTCGTGAGGATCAAAGTCACAAAGCCTTGTCACTCGGGGTGTCACTCGACAGCATGCGAGGGCCTGCTCACCACGTTCTGAGGACCAGGTCCCACCCAGCGCCCTGGGCAAGGCGACCTTGGGACCCCACTCCACAGCCAAGCCACAGGCCGGCCCGCTTTCAGCGCTGGGCTGGCTGGTGTCTCACCATGGAGATGGTGGTCAGCAGCCCAGGATCTGCTGTCAGATCTTTGCCTGATCTGCTGAAGCATCTTTGCCTGTGTCCTCCTCCTCTAAGCAAGGCTTGGCAGCAGAGGCAGGTACATGGCTGCATGGGCAGCATGCCTCTTTTGGGGTGCGGCACGCAGCCCCCAATGAACATGGTCTCCTGAGTCCGGCCGGCATGGCCTGCCATGCCGGTGTGGTCCCTGGTTAGCTTGTCATCTGTCCACTAGGGAGGATCCCACATCTGGTGTCACCCCTCCCTGTGGCCCAGGTGACTCACAAGGCAGACCACAGGATGGTGTATCCGAATGAGTGTGAAAGGGCCGCGCACCCCCAGCCTGGCTGCCCGCCTCCCAGGGGACAGCCACAGACCCAGGAGCCAATGTACTGGACGGCACACACGGAGGCGACGCAGGTGAGACGGGTGATCGCACGCTGTCTGCGGTCCGACTCTGTGACCCTGGGGTCAGTAGGGTAGGAAGCAGAGGTTGGCAACCACATCTCTGACATCCTGGGATAGCACGTCCCTTCAGGAGGTCCCGGAAATGTCACTATTTCAGCAAATGACAACTAAACAGATGGTCGGTATTATGCTAGGATGTCGGGAGCCACAAACATGAAAGAAGGGAGACTGAGGGGGTGAGGAAAACCTCACACAAGTGGGTGCACACAGCACCCACCCCGTCCCACGGGCACGAGGGTCCCAGGGCCCCTGCCTTTCACAGGCTCCTCTCAGACGCAGCCCTGCTCCGAGCACCTCGCGCCTCCTGACCGGCTCAGCTGCTTCCCTGCGCCTGATTCCACCAGCCCACCACTCCTGCCCTGGGCCCTGGACCCTGGCCTTCCTGGGGCCAGGCTGCCCTCATAGCCTGGGGAAACAGAAGCTGACAACCCCCAGGCCTTCCCAGGGCCCGGCCACCAAGGACAAAGGGGGACACCGGCGGCTGTGTCATGGTTACTATGCTTTGCTTTAACATCCAGCTGAAGTGGGTTCAGAGTTACTTAGCTAAGGAAATTCATCTAGGATACTAAATGGATATAAAAATAATATTTTCTAACAGGTTTGCAAAATATATATATGTCTTTGTCACAATAATAAAATTAGAACCCACCTGCAGTTCTGTGGGGCAGTGGATGGGGAACCCAACACCCCCTGCCTGCCCGCTGAGACAGGGGCACCAGATGTCACAGTCCAGCTCCCAGTAACGTTTCCTATGAGCTGTGGGTGTGCAGCAAAGGGCTTATCAAGCCCTACAAAGCAATTTCAGGGCTTCAGACTTTTCAGACATACTTCTAAGCCAACTTACATATTTTTCTAACAAATAGTTTTATCGGCCAGAAGGGGAAAAAATGTTCTGAATAAAAGTTATTGTTCTGGAAGCTCTATAAACTGTGAACTCTGCAATCACGGCACAGTTATCTACACCTCCAATACACAAAGCTATTCTTCTAGATAAGGGCCATCTGTTGCATTTGTCCGCCCAGCAACTTTTCCCTTTTGGAGCTCTGCCCACCCCACAGGCTGCTGATCATGCAGCACATTTCAGTGCGCACACTCACGTGGCCACAGCTCAGGCATGGGAGACCGGCTGCACCAGGCCACCCAGACTCACACCTGAATTCCAGCTGCCCTGGAACGCATGTGTGTCCTCTGGATGTGTGGATATGTGCCATTCCTGTGCTGCCAAAGGAAAGGCTGACTGCAGAAAAGCAGGTCCCTGTGAGTGGAAGCTGAGTCCGGGCACACTGGATGCTGGGGTCCATGAGGCCTGGTCTTCTCCATCATCCCAACCAACACAATCCCATTTGCGCTGGTTTCTGTACATGCGGGACGCACCGATTAGCCCACAACTGAAATTTGCACGTCCAGCCAGTCACCCCTGGCCTCATGCTCTGTCCCAAGTGCAAGTGCACCAGGACAACTGTGGCAATAGTCACGCTCCACAGCACTGCCCCAGTCACCCCTGCTCTCGGCACCCCAAGGCCTGCAAGTCTCAGAGCTTGCTGGAAGCCCAGGTGGCCCCAGCTCTGTCCTGGGCCTGGTACCGTCGGGTGTCTGCCCCCACAGGCTTCCTGTGGGACAGCTCGTCCTTCAGTTCTTGTGTGCAAGACCTGAATATGGGAAAGTTCTGGATTGAACTCATACCTGGTAAGTGAACTAAAGACATTTGGAGACATGCAACGGCTGAGAGAAGGCATCACCAACAGGCCTGTGCTCGAGACCCTTGAAGGGCTTTAGGACAGTGACACCAGATGGACTCAGGATCTCCTCAAAGGGACAGCACAGGACATGGTGAGAAGATGGGTAAGCAGAACAGAGTTTTTCTTATTATCTAAGTACTTTTAAAAGAATTTCTTATAGCAAAAACAATGGCAGTGTATTATAAGGCTTCTGCCAAATTCAGGTGCCCACTAAAGTCAGCTGGCAGTGTGAGACAGCACAGCAGTTACAGGGAATAAGCCAATGATGGAAATAAAATTGGATCACAAAAAATACTCGTTAATCCTAAAGAAGGCAGGAGAAGAAAGGGAAGAATGGACTAGTAGAGAATGAATAACTGGGTAATAGATTTGGACCCAATCATACCAATAATCATATTAAGTGAAAATGGTTAAAATACCCCAATTAAAAGGCAGATATCGTCATGCAGGAGAAAACCTCTCTACTGCCTAGTTTTAAAGAAACCACTTTAAAGAGTCAAACAGAGTTAAACAAGGGGAAAGATATGCCATGAAGACACTAATCAAAAAAAAGGTGGCGTAGCTTTCTTAATAACCAAATGAATTTCTAAGCAAACAACAGTAAATTAATGAGGATAAAGGGGCCATAAGTACGTAACAATCCTAAGCATGTGTGAACCAAATAAAAGAAGTTCAAAATACATGAAGCAAAGCACAGTGGAACTGTCAGAAACAGACAAACCCATACTTACAACCGGGGATTTCAACACTCCATTCTCAGTGATTCGTGGACAGTCAGGGAGCAGGAGACTCGACAGCGTCTGCACCCAGCCTGACCTGGGCACAGCCACGGAGCATCCCATCCCACAGGGGCTCAACACACATTCCTTTCAAGAGCATGTTTACCAAAATAGGCTCTGCTGTGGCCACAAAACCAGTTTCAATGAGTTAAAAAAGATTAAGTCATACCAGCATATTTTTTTTCCACAATAAATTAAATTGTCATTTGATAACATAAAGGTATCTGGAAACTTCCCAAATTGTTGGAAACTAAAGAACACATTTCTAAATAACCCACGGGTCAAAGAAAATATCAAAGAAAATTAGTATTTTGAACTGGGTGAAAATGACTGAAACAAACGTGGGATTCAGAATGTGTAGGATGCAGCTACAGGTGTACTGAAGAGAAAGTCATAGCCCCAAACATCTACAGACGGGACAGCACAGGACATGCTAACATAGCAAAAACAATGGCAGTGTATTATAAGTCTCGACTTAGAGGTTTTTCACTTTACCATGGTACAAAAGCAATCTGTGTTCAGTAAAAACCATACTTTGAATTTTGATTTTTATCTTTTCTGGGCTAGCGACTTGCAGTAGGACCCTCTCTGTGATGCAGGGAAACAGCAGCACATGGTCATGAGGTCCACAGCCATTCTGTTCTTTACTCCAGGACAGCATTCAATATGTTACATGAGCTGTTCAACATCTATCATGAAATAGGTTTTGTGCTGGATGACTCTGCCAAACTGTAGGCTAATGAAGTGTTCTGAGCATATTTAAGGTGGGCTAGGCTAAGCAGCAGTGTTCAGTAGGTTAGGTGTATTAAATACATTTTTAATTTATAACATTTTCAACTTGAAATAGGTTTGTCAAGATGGAGAGAAGAAGCTAGACCTCAAGTCAGGTCAGTGATCTCACCTTCCATATTAAGAAACTAGATAAAGCAGAGAAAATGAAATTCAATGTAAACAGAAAAAAATACTATGAAAATTAGACTGCATAGTGATAAAATAAAGAACAGAAAAATAATAGAGAAATATCAATAAATCCAAAAGCTGGGTATTTGGGATCAAGAAGTTTGTTGACTCTAGCCAGAGTGATCAGGACGAAAGGAGAAAAGGCACAAACTATCAATATCAGGACTCAGGAATGAGAGGCATTGTCACTGTGGCTCTACAGATGTTAAAGGGCTATTGTGGGACGAGCTTATGACAATGTATTCAACAACCTAGGTGAAGAAATAGATAACCTGATAGCCTTATATCTAGTAAATAAATTGAGTCACAGGTAAAAACCTTCCCAGAAAGAAACCTCCAGGTCTGTATAGCATCACTGATGAATTCTGCCAGTCACTGAGGAAGAAATTACACAAATTCTATACAAACTCTTCTGTGAAACTGAAGAGGAGGAAATATTTCCAACTCATTCTGTAAGGCCAGCATTTCTTGGAGACTGAAACAGATATAGTAGAAGAAAATACCCTCATAACCACGGGTGCAAAGATTCTTAACAAAATTTTTGCAAATTGAATCAAACTAATTTAAAAGGGTAATAAATCGTGACCAAGTGGGGTTCATCCCAGGGAAGCAGGGTGGATTTAACATTGGAAAATCAACCAAGGTAATTCACATAGTAATGAATGGAAAACAAAACCATATGATCTTCTCAATAGATGCAGAAAAAGAGTTTGATAAAATCCAATATCCATTCCTAATTTTTAAAAAAAGCTCACAAAAAATTGGAAATAGAAGGGAAATGCCTACAGCTATGAAAATCCTACAGCTAACATTATACTTAATGGTGTCAGACTGAATTATTTCTACCTGGATCAGGAACAAGACAGGGATATTCACTGCCACCACTTCTAGTCACCACTGCAGCAGGAGGCTGCCAGACAGTCCACAGGGCAAGAGAAGGCGCAAGAAGCTCCCATGTTACAAAGGAGGAAGTAAGGTGCCTGAAGTGCCTGCATTTACAGACAGCATGATCATCTACGTAAAAACTACTGAGGCTACCAAAAACACACTGAAACTAGTAATTTAGCAAAGTTAACAAGTTGTAGGATAAATGATAAATATATAAAAATCAAATGTTTAAACAATCAGAAATTGAATTAAAAACATTCACAATAGGATGAAAAATCATGAAATATTTAGGAACAAATTAAAAATGGATCATAGTTCTAAATGCAAAACTCAAATCTACAAAATATCTGAGAGAAAATCTTTGCAATCTTGGGTTAGGCAAATATAACTGAAAAGGCAGGATTCATTTTTAAAAAATAATAAATTGCACTTCAAAATTAAGAACAGAGAGAAAGAACAGAGTTTCATTCTTTAATAGAATGAAAAGACAAGTCATAGACTAGAGGTATATATTTGCAAATCACACATCTTGATAAAGGACTTATATCCCGAATATTTAAAGAACTCTTAAAACTCAACAAATAACTGGAAAAGCAAACATCCCAAGTAAAAGAGAAAAAGATAAAAAATTTAAACAGTTCACCAGAGAATATATTTGAATGGCAATAAGCATATTAGAATTTGCTTGACATTGTAAGTGATTAGGAATCATGTTCAAGCCACAATGAGATACCAACTATATATCTGCCAGAATGGCTAAAATTATATAGCAGGTGTTGGTGGGGATGTGAAGCAAGCAGAACTCTCATAAACCGCTGCTGGGAAAGTAAAATGGCAAATGGCTTTGAAAAAGTTTGTCAGTTTCTTAAAATGTGAAATACCTATCGTATGGTCCAATGATATTTTGTGGATGTTTCCCCCAAGAGAAATGAAAGCTTATGTACATACAAGAACTTGCACACAAATGTTCAAAACGTTCATCATTGCTCTACCGGTAATGACCAATTACTGGAAACAAGATGAATGTCCACTGACAGGTGGTGATAGACAACTTGGTGGCATATCCACCCAGCACAACACTGCCGAGCAGAGGGGGACGGACTGTGGATACATGCACCAATGTGACGGATCTGAAAATATGCTTACTGAGAGAAGCCAGAGCAAAAAAAGGTACATTCCGTATGATTCCTTTTACATAAAGCTCCAGAAAATGCAGCCTATTCTGTAGGGACAGGGAGCTGGCCTGCAGTTTTGGCTGGGGTGGGGCAGGGATGCTCCCATTGGGAGGAATCACCAAAGGGAATGAGGAAATGTGGATGGGTATGTTCTTCACTGGATCACGATGGTGGTTTCACAGGTGTGTATGTACATCATAGATCTATCAGAACTTATGTATGCAGCTTCTTGTATTTCTGTTCTACCTCAATGAAGCTGTTTAAAAAAAAAACAAGGAGAAACCAAGTATGAAAGATCCTGCACAGGATCTTTTGAAGATGAAACAGCAGGTCCTCAGCTCCCATTTATTGAGTGGCTGCATGAATGAAATGCCTTTTAAGTCCTCACCCACGGTCATTACAGAAGAGAGAGAGAACTCTGATTCCCCACGAAGCCCTCATGTCCCCCACCCCACCTCTCCCCTACACCCGTCACCTTTCCACCTCCTGACCACAGACGGACTGACTGTCGGTAAAGTGCCAATGCCTGATGTCCAACCTTCCTGTTTCCCCATTGCTGTTTCAGGGTTTATAATATAGTGCCTGACAACTCTTGCTAATTTCGGAGCACACTTTCCAAATGGCTTCTTATCCATTTTCCACCTCTGTCTTGGAGCACATTTCCTGCTTTAATAACTAGGTTGAAAATGGAGTTAGCTCAGGTCAGATATTGTCATTGCATTCTGCATTCCACGGGCATCAAAACCAAAATGAGTGAGTGTACGTGAATGCACTTTACTAAACTGAGTCTCTACATAATAGGAGGTATGGCGGTTACTGGGATACAATTCAGTAGAAGAGGTGAATGGGGAATATGGGGACGGGGAGCAGGTCCAGGACCCAAAAGGCTCCCTCTGGCCAGGGCCCTGCGATGCCCGCTCACCTGGATCAGCCCCAGTGCAGACCCTCCCCAAGGAACCTGTAGCGGCCGTGCCCACTCTCACTTAGGTCAAACGCTGAGAACTGCACAGACTCCATAAACTCTCTTCTCCAGACTACAAATAATGCAGGAAATAATTGTAAACAATGCTTAGAGCTCACACACTTCTTGAAATCTACCACGGGCCACTGGTTTAGAACCCCTAGGAAGACTAATAGAAGTAGGATTAACAATTAAAGATAGGTGTAAATACCAATTCGAGAATTTATTGCCCCACCCAGATATTTTTAATCAGTGATCCTCCAAAAACAAGCTGCAAAATTAATATAATAAATCCTCTTTCCAAGCGCCGCGGCTGCCATCACTTGCTCTTGGAGTCGCTAGGGGACAAGGAGGGCCTAATGCCTCCAGTTACCGCGTGCAGAGGACCAACCTATTAAACTGCTCGTTCACGCTGGGCAGCCCTCTCTGGAACATTCGTGCCGGGGATTTAACATGCTGACTGTACTCGCCTCGCCTTCAAACACCAGACCTCAAAGAACCCACCTGCGGAGACCGCTCCCTCTCCCGCCCGGCAACGAGGCGGGGCCGAGGTCCGCAGTCCGCGCGGAGCCCACCCAGCCCAGCGGCGGCCCGGCCCCTCCGTGCGCGCCTGGCGCGTCCCGCGCGGCTGTCCGCGGCGCTCTGGTTTTGTTTGGGTTTTGCCCGTGACTTTGCGAAATCTTCCCGGACGAGAGACAGAAAGGCTTGGTCCCGGCTTGAACTTCAGCTTAAATATCTAGTGGGAAACCTCAAGATTTTCAATGTCATCATTATGGAAAACAGATGACAAAAGGGAACAATCTTATCCCACTCCCGGGACTCCGCGGGGACTGGGTTTGACCTCAGTGTACCTTTTCTTTAGTTGTCTTAAACCTTGAGAATGATTAAAGAATGAAAAAATCCAAAAAGGATGTGGCAGATTTGGGCGGGGGCCGGCGGCGGCGGGTGGGAGGTTGAACTCGGTAAATGGTCGGATGGTACCTGGTCCCGTGGCGCCTGGGGGTCACTTCTTCTGCCCGTTAACCCGTTCTGATTAAACAAAGCCAAGCCCTGGCTTGGGGAAACTTCTGGAGGCGCCGGTCTACGCAGGCACCTCTCGCGGACACGCCTCCCCCAATTCCTTAATCTTCCAAGCGAAGACCCGCACGGCGCCCAGTGTCCTGCGAGGAGGGTCCTGCCCACCCCTCGCCCCTCATGCGCCCCTCGCCCCTCGAGGATGGTCCTGCCCGTCCCCCGCCCCTCGTGCCCTCCGCACCCCTCGAGCAGGGTCCCGTCCGCCGCGCGCCCCCCGGGCCCCCCGCGGCCCCGTCCTGCCCGCCCCGCCCCGCCTGCCCCCGGCCCCGCCCGCGCCCCGCCCCCGGCCCCAGGCCGCGCCGCCGCCTCCGCCCAGACCGGCTGCGAGCGCCGAGGTGCCGCCGCGATGTGACCTTCAGAGCCGCGCGCACGGGATGACCGGAGCCTCCGCCCCGCGGCGCCCGCGGCTCGCCGCGGCCTCCCGGGCGCTCTGACCGCGATCCGCCCCGGCCCGCGCCCCGCCCGCCCCGCCCGCCATGCCGCCCGGGCCCGCCGCCGCCCTGGGAGCCGCGCTGGTGCTGGCCCTGCTGGCCTCCGAGTCCGCGCACGGTGAGTCCCGCGCGGGACCAGGCGGGGCGCGGGGGCCGCAGGCCGGGGCGGGGGCGCGGGGCGCGGGGCGCGGGCCGCGCTGACGGCCTCCCTCTCTCTCCCGCCGCGACCCCGCCCGCGCCGGGCGGCAGTGGTGCTGCGGGCGCGCGAGGCGGCGCAGTTCCTGCGGCCCAGGCAGCGGCGCGCCTACCAGGTCTTCGAGGAGGCCAAGCAGGGCCACCTGGAGCGGGAGTGCATCGAGGAGCTGTGCAGCCAGGAGGAGGCCCGGGAGGTGTTCGAGAACGACCCCGAGACGGTGAGCGCGGCGGCCCCTGCGGCACCGCGTCCTGGGGACGTGGTCCGTGCGCGCGCTGGCGGGGCCGCGGCGGGGCCGACCCGGGACCGTGCATGCGGAGGCGGCGAGATCGGGAACCCGAAAGGGCAGGGTCACCTGACTGCCCCTCCACCCAGACCCCACCCCCCGGCACCTGCGAGCCCCGGGGACCCCGGGTCTCCGTCAGCTGTGAGCGGACGCGGGGTCCTGCGGGGACCCCGCCCCTCGCTCCCTTCCGCAGGCCTCTGCAGGCGTCCGCACCGGAATGAGGTGGTCGGGGCAGCGCCCTGGCTCCTGCCGGGCCCCCCAGCAGGGTGGGAGCCGGGGACGCCCAGCGGGTCCTCACCAGGGGCAGTGGGAGGTTTGCCTGTCGGAGGAATGGAAAGCGGAGAAATCTGGAATTGCTTGAGGCAGCAGGTCCCAAAATAAGATGACTGGGATGGTGCTGGAGGTGGGGGACCGGGGAGTCAGGGTGAAAAGAAGGCAGAGCTCCTGTGTGCGCCCCGTTCGGCGAGGTGCCCTGCGGAAACGGCTGGTGGCCTCAGGAGCTCCCCTCGCTGCCGCAGGGTGGATGTCCGCCGGTAACGGCCCTGGGGACTGCCGGGCACTGGGCAGCCCGCTGCACGGAGCAGCCCAAGCGTGGACCCCCATCTGTGCCCTGTAGGGGCGGGGAGCTTGCCTGAAAACACTCGGGGTCCCCGGGCCCCTGGGGCCCTGCGTGTAATTCTGCCAGGGCAAATGACCCTGGTGGCAGGAGTGGCAGAAATGGGGACGCCTTGCGGAGTGTCCCTGGGAACCGCGAGTTCAGGGTGAGGTCCAGGCTGTTAGGGCTCTATTCCCATTTTTCTTCTAGAGATTTCTGGGATGTAATAGACATGGTATACAATCAACAGACGCTCCACGTGACCCACGTAGGCTTTTATTTTGACACATTTCTGAGGGTTAACAGGACGACCCCTTTTAAGCACCTTTCTGAAACAAGATTTGGAAGATGGCCTGCGTGTGGCTCCCTGTGGCACAGCCTACGCCCGCCGGGCTGAGCTCCGAAAGGGTTCTTTCTCGCGGGCACCCAGGTCGGCCGCAGGCTTCAGCCCCACTGCGCGGAGCCGTCTGCTGGTCCTTTCTGGCCTCGCTCTTTTCCCGTTGTTTACCGAGGAACTGGATGCCCAGTGAGTCATGCCCTGCAGATTTCTGAAAGTCCAGCAGCAGGGCTGGGCGCTTGGCCACCCGGGGTCCCTGGCCAGCCGAGGGCTGGACGACAGGTGCAGTGCTCCCAGACCCCGCGGCCCTGTGGCCAGAACATGCACTTGTGGGCTGTGAGACGAGGCTTGCAGGTGACAAGAAGAGAGGGCAGCGTGGCCACCACCCACCCGCCTGACCGCCCAGCCCGTTGCCCAGAGTGCCAGGCCCTGACCTGGCTTTACCTTGCTGCCTAACCACCCTGCTGCTCTGCCCCAAGATCAATCCCTTCTCTGATTTTAATTACTTTTATGTTTTTATTATAACTTTATTTACAAAGAAGGAGGAAGCGCTGCCGACTCCCCGGGGCCACTGGTCTCCTGTGTGTTTCTGCGCAGGCACCCCGCACTTCCTGGGGTGTCCCGGCTCCCCTCCCCGTGAGTCCCCCGGTCGGCGCGGGGGAGGGCGGCCCCCTCACAGCCCCTTCAGGCGTTCATAAGCTCCTGTTCACATCAAAGCCGGCCATGATTTCCCGTCCCCGCCCCCTAAGGGTAATCACATCGCCCTTTTCAGCTTCCTCCGTCGGAGAGGCTGCTTCTGGGTCTTCCCTTTGTTGAATCGCAAGCCCTTCGCTTCACACTGCACCGTGCGTCTTGTGCAGACCTTTGTACAAACGGTTCGCTGTGTCTGGTTGTGGTCCTTGGTCCGCTTTCCTTCTGAAGAGGCAGTGGAACGCTGGGCGGAGCCGGGTTAGGGTCAGGGTATGGGTCAAGGTTAGAGGTCAGGGTTACCGTCGGGAGGGTGGTTTGAGCCCAGCTGCTCTGGTAGACCACGTGTCTGTGTTTTCCCATCCATTCCTGTCCTTTCTTTGGCGAGATTCAAGATCGAAGGGGGTGGAGATCCTCCGAACACAGTTCCTTCCCTGCCTCTGTGCTCCAGTGTTAACAGCACCTTCAGAAGACGTAGTAAATTACCATTTAGTACGTCACCATTAGTTCCTCTGGACCCAAATGTCTGTTGCTCATGTTTACAACCAATAATCCTTTGCCTTCAGATACAGCTTTTTTTATTGTGTGGGATGAGGCTCCTTGGTGGGTCCGGGTGAGGAGCTCCGGTTAACCTAGTTCAGGAATCCCCCGGGGCCTGGTCGTGTGACCGTCACTGGGCCTGCAGGGCCAGAGTTCTGATGGGTGATATGATGCGAGGCCGCCGGCAGAGTCAGCACTTCCTGGGCCTCGATCCTCGGCCGTCTCAAGGGCGCTTACAGGGCGCCCGTCCTCGCCAGCCAGGGCCATCGTCAGGCTGGTCCCATCTTGCTGTCCACCGTGTTAGGACTCTGGAAGCAGCGGGCCGCCCTCTGTGTGTCTGGCAGTCACCTGCCTGGGTATGACCCTGCCTCTGGAGGAGAAGGCTGCTGCCTCTCTGAGGATTCGAGGCCTTGGGAGCAGGTGTAGAGCAAGCCCGGGGAGGGGGGAGCCTGGCTGCCACCCGGCTGGTGGGCCTGAGCTCCTGGAGCCAGCTCAGCTGCACCCTGCTCCTGGGATCGGGAGGGCCGCTGGCTGAGCATGACTGTGTGGTAGGGGAGCCCCAGCTTTCATACCCAAAGTCCTTTTTAGGAGGGAAGGCACCTGTTAGCTCGGACAGTCTGTCAGCACAGGGCTCCTTCCTGACTCCTGGGGCTACCACGCACCTGTGCTGGGAAGGAAGGGAGGGAGGGGCTTCCTGGCCCCCGGGCATCTGCCACCTGCATCCTTCCTGGGGGCAGGTGGTCCTCCCACATTCGTTCAGGCCCCAGGTGGCCCCAGGCTACCCACTGCAGCCACTGCTGACCCACTGTGGCCCACCTCCCGGCCCCTGGCGTCCCACTGCACCTTCTCTCTCCCTGGCCTTACCCTCGGTCCCCTTCTCACTCGGAGGAACTCAGGTGGTCGGCCCCAGGTGTCTCCCCTAAGCTTACCCCAGGCCAGCCCAGCAGACACCTCTCTCCTTAAAGCCTCAGAGGTGTCCTTAAAGATGCAGATACCATCTCAGCAATCACCCTTTGCTTCCAGAAAGGATTGTAGGCAAATGACTTATAGCCCACGGCTGCCCAGGTAGCTCCCACCACCCCCCCAGCACCTGCTGGCAGGAAAGTAATTCTCGGCCATGGTTCTGAGCCCACCACCTGTTCAGTCTGAGAGACAGACAGCAATATTTGCAGCCTGGCTACTAGGTACCCAAGGGTATCACAACAGAGGCACCTGGCGCCCGCCCACAGCTGGTGCTCAAGCCCCAGCCCATTTCCATCTCGGTCTGTCTCTGTCTCTCTACATCTCTTGGTCTCTGCCCCTCCATCTCTTTCTCCACCCCCGGCCCCTCAGGCTTGGGGGACCCAGTGGAGGTTGGGTCCCCCTCAGTGGGGGTGGGGGTCAGTTTCAGAACCCTGCTGGCCTTGTCCTGAACTGTCTGCCCTCCAAGGACCCTGTCTTCCTGAGTCCCAGATTCTTTGGGAACAGCTTTGAGAGGGGCATCCCCTACAGAAGTAAGAGCCCCTCCTTCAAGTCACCCCTTGTCGGGGTGGCCTAAGGGCCTCATGGGGCAGAAGAGGGGTCTCAGCAGGAGGGTGGGAAGGGTGAAGGAGGGGGACCTTGTCACCCCTGTGACTTACCTCTGCAGCATGGGGCCCCTGGCCAGGACTTCTAGGACAGCCTCTGCCCACCGGCTCCTCACATGCATCCCTGCCTTGAAAGCCAGGCCCTCGTGCCCAGACACATGCTCACAGGTGGGCGGAGGCTCAGAGGGGCACAGCCACACTCTGATTTGCAGCTGTGAGTCCAGTGACACGGGACACAGGTCCCCTGCCCCGTGCAGGCCCAGCCTCAAACCACAGGGGGCCTTGAGGAAGCCCGCCATGGGTGGGACGCCTTGAATTGTTGTCCGATGGGTTGTGCTTCCTCCCGTCTTGGCCCCTGCACCGCCCAGCCTGCGCTGGTCAGACCAGAGCCAGTATGCGGTTCCCCCCACACCCACGCCTGCCTTCCCCAGGCCGCCTGGCGTTGCCTGTGCACCCACCTGTGTGTCTGTTTTGATCCCAGGAGTCGGAGGGGCTTAGCACCAAGCTCTGGTGTAATGACAGGCCAGGCCCCATAAATGGCACCTCACCCTCGAGGTGGGCTCAATGGAAAACCAATTATGGACATTTTGTGAAACACTCAACGTCTGCCTTTGTTATTCAGGAATGAAACAGCCTTGGAAAAAGCTGATGCTGTGGCCTGTTTCTGTAGGTCCCGAGGGGCCAGGGCCAGGACATCCCAAAACCTCCCAGGCTCTCATTCTGCTCTATCGCTGCTGCAGATGTCAGCAGGTGTCTGGATGTCTTCCTGCTTCGTTTTTCCCCTTGTTCTTCCAGGTCGAAGTTGGGGGCTGTTTCTCCGTGCAGTAGCTCCTGGTTTGAGGCCAGTTGTTGATGCCTCTTAGTGGACATTACCGTGCGGTGGTCTCCCTGTGATGTGGTCTCCCCATGAGGCTGGCATGTGTGCCCTGTAAATATGGATCCTGACAGAGTGCAGGTCCCTAAAAGTTTCGTGACAGTGATTGAAGAGGGCTGGGGGTGGAGGACACAGAGAAGGGCCCCGCCCTGCTGCCCCATGAGGGTGCAGGTCCGACCTGACTGCGGGAGGACAGCGCTCAGGAGAGGCAGAGGTGTGCGGCTGCCCCGCTCACTAACGACGCACTTGTCTTCTCAGACTTTCAAGTTGCGTGTGAAACGTGTTTCCTGCCATGTTAGTGCCTCTGATAATAAAACACGTTTTTTTTTCCCCTTTTGCCCCCGACCTGCAGGCTAAGCCCTGCTTTGTGAGGAACCCCTGGTACACTGTGCTCTGTGGCATGGCACTGCTGGCCAAGGCCAGCTCTGGGGCGGGCTTGCACCCCAGCCACACGGGCCCCAAGCAAGGTGGGTGGGCTTTCCAGGCGCTGGGAGGACCGCCAGCTGCAGCTCCCAGAGACCCTCTGGGTGGACACAGGCTCCCTGAGCCGCGCCCCAGACCGAAACGGAAGCACGTGCGAGGAGGTGGCTGTGGGCAGTTGTCGGGGCCGGCGTGCAGGTTTGTGCCTCCCATTTGCTCCATACCAAACGCCCTCAAGTTCAGACAGACCTGCTGTTTGTGCTGCAGGAATCGCCTGAGTTTGCACGGTGGATGGCTGGAGCCACGCCATCCGAGTTACTCCTGATACATGCCACGCCCATCCCATGCCAGACGTGTAGAAAAGCTCAGGCACACACACCTTGGTTTAGCTCAGATCTGGGCGCCAAAACGCACTCAAACTTCCCTTCCAGAACAGACCAGACTTCAGCTGCATTGCCACAGATGCTGTTGGAGGGTCTGGCATCACCTCCTTTGGCGGGCACCTTGTGGAACAGGCCCGGGGACCTACTTAGGGACTGTGAGGGTGCTGGGAACTCCTGACCCCAAGCCCCACGTGTACCACTAGCTTGGACACCTGTGCTTACAGGACCTCGCGGGCTCTTGCAGAAAGGCACTGTTGTCCAGGAGGTGGCCCCAGTACCCACACCATCTTAGCCACCAAATCATTAATCCTATGTTCTGTCGAGTATTTTAATTTGCTGTTTTGTATGACGGGAAAAGACGTTTTGCTTTTCCCAAAGAAACATGAATGGGCAGCAGGACGAGATGGGCTGGCTGCACTCTGGGCAGAGAGGGGGTGGGGACCGGCAGAGCCTGTGGGCTGTCGGGGCACCTGCCCTACGACCCGCCTCCCTTCTCATCCGTCCGACCTCTCTCCACCTGCAGACTGGCTTCCTCCCTCCTTCCCTCTTGCTCAGCGCTGCTGGCACAGCCCCTCTCGAGTCAAGACCCCGAGTCCCCTCTGCTCTCATCACTGCCTGTATGGTGGCTGTGTCCCAACGCCTGCAGTTATCGCCTCTGCCTGTGGCCATCCTTCCATCCTGTCCACACAGCCCCTAACTGGCCGCTGTTCCGGGCCACACGGCCAGCAGCCGAGCACAGTCCCTTCCCTGCAGCCACGCACCAGTTGGGCCTGTGGAGGCACCCAGGCCTCTCCCAGCTCTGAGCTCAGGGGCCTCTTCCCGCCTCAGCCGCTGGGTCTGCTGCACCCCGACCTGCCCAGCCAGCTCACAGGCCAAGCCAAGCTGTTGTTTTGTTCTCTGCCATTCCTCTCCACACCAGAGGCCCTGGGGGCACACGGGTCTCTCCTTCACACCAGAGGCCCTGTGGGCACATGCTCTCCCCCCCTCAGGACAGCAGGCAGCATTTTGAATGCCCTTTGCTGTGTAGCCCATGTATGGACAGGTTCTGGGCAATGGGACCTGGACGCCTTTGGGGACTGATTTGTGCCAGACAGGGTGTACGAAGGGCTGGGCACCTAGGAATCCCTCCATGCATTAACACCAGGTTGAACAGAGCTCTGTGGATGGACCTATGGAAATCTCATTTCCCTGAGAGAACATGGCCAGCCAAGCAGGGCGGGTGCGCCACCCCACCCCTGTGGAGTGGGGGCTCAGTGTTTCCTGAGTTCTTTTCCTCTCCTACCTGCAAGCACATCCCATCCACTCCAGTGAGCAGCGTAAGAAGAAAGATATTTGCTGAGCCCCGCGCTGTTGACGGTGCCATGAGCGCCCAGCGGCCCCGGCAGACCTCTGCCAGGAGGGCACACTAGTCCAGGAAGAGGCCTTTTACAGGGAATCCACTGAAAACAGATCAAATCACATGGTAGTTTAAAAATTAATCTTGACTAATGAAACTAAATTATGAAAACAAACCTGTTCCATCTCAGGCTTTATAAAATTTGGATTAAAAATGCAATTAGGCACTAAAGTTTTAGAACAAAGAAAGATTGAATTAAGAATTGGGGAAGGTCTGGAGCATAGTTTTTCCAAAACAGTAATGATTTTTAGAAAGCCAACATTCTTCCACCATAAATGGAGATATTTTTGCAAAAATGTCTGCCAATGTCACCCATCTGCCCAGAGGCTTTCCTAGTCCCTAGGTGATCAGGTTGCTGCCTTTGAAGCGGTAGTTCCGTGCTTCTGTGGCACTTGTGGAATTCTTTGTCACTGTTAACTGACCTAAACCCGTTTGTCAATGCCTTTGCCACGGATGTGGCCTAAAACATTCTCACTGACTAATGAAATCCTGACATTTGGTAGATTTATAATTTTACTTTGCAGGTAATTACAAATCTGTTACACTAATTAATCAAATTCATCTAGCCTGGTATTTTTGACTGCATAAAGTTGAAAAATGCAAACAGGGTTTTAAAAGAGAAGTTTAATTTTCTCTGGTGTAAAAATTTTCTCTGGGAGGCAGGCTGACTAGGGCTGGTCAATCGTGCCAGGGACTCACATTACTTATTTGTCTCCTTAGCACTGGGGTATGGCCTGTCTTCAAGGCCGCCTCACATACCAGACAAGATGCTAGAACACCAGCCATCACATTTGCATTCCAGCAAGGAAGGTGTAGAATCAAGGTCCTCCCAACTCTCTTTCCTCAGTTCCAATCTGCCTTGTGTCTCATTGGCCAGATTCAGTCACATGACCCCCCTTAGTTGCAAGGGAGGCTGGGAAGTATAATCTTGTGCCTGGGTGTCTGCAACTCTAAGGGCCAGCGTTCTGTGCCTAAGGATGCAGGGAGAACTGGGGCAGCCGGGCAGCGATGAGTCTGTGTGTGTGGGAGCAAACCGGTTCTACGAGGCTAATTCCTGTGAATGTTTTCACTTCTGGCGACCAGTACTGCTCTTAGCCTCATCAGACAATTGCACAACTCACCTTGCACACGGGCCTTTTCAACTCAACAGCCTGTGCCCCACCTTGTGCCCCAGCCCTCCCCTGCTTCCCACGTGCGTGCCCCGTGCTGGGTCTCATGCAGGCGCAGCAGCTTGGCGTCGGGGGTTGGGCTGTGGAGGGACACTCAGGCCTCCTGCAATCGCTGTGCTCTGGAATCACTGCCCAGGGTGGGTGAGAAGCAGGTGATGCGATGGTCAGGTACAGAGCGTGGGCAGAGCACTTAGGGAGGGACCAGGGCCCTGAGCCTCCAGAAGAGCACGTGTGCACTCACGTGGCTGGAACTGTTCCCTAAAGTGGCCACAGAAAGGATCTGGCCTGCCAGAGGCCTGGAGCCAAGCCAGTCCCTGCTACACTGTGCCTGGGGGCGTAGAGCGGGGTGGGGCTGCGGCAGGCACCCTGCCCTGGTCATGCTGTGCTGCAGCCGGCCTGGGCCAGACCCGGGCCCTCCCAGCCTGCACCTCTGCAGGAATGCCCAGGAATTTGTTCCAGCTGGAGCGCTTCCCTGGGTCTTGTGGAATGCTTAAGGAGGCACCCGCTTGGAGAATCTTAGGAAATGAATTTGGTAGAAAGAAACGAAAGGTGGATTTTGTATGAACGGTCCTCGGAAAAAATGCATGGAGCTAAGTAGTCCAACGCCAGGTTAGGGGCCCTTAGTGGCCCATGAGTCAGATGAGGGGGCCTGTGCGTGCCTGTCTGTGGGGCTCTCCAGGAGGCGGCAGCTTCACCCTCGGGTTCTTAGTGAGTAAAAGCCGTGGTACTGGAATTCCAAACTGACACGGCTCTGCCCAATTTCTGCCTCAGAAGTCAGGCTTGTCAGTAAGACCACACTGAGGCCAAAAGGTCAGTAAATTGTTTCAGCTGCTTTCCATGGAAAATGTCCTATATACTTCCCAACAAGCAAAGTTATTGTGAGAGCCAAGGCTCAGCCTGCTTTGTCAAATAATAAAAATATTCTTGGAGACAAAATTTTAGGCAGTTATTTATTAACAGAAGTAATAAATTTGAAAGATAACCATTTGTCATGTATGAGTCCCTGTTACATTTTGTAAACGCAAGATAAAAGTCCTAGATATGCCACACCAAAAACATGTATGCACAACTGGCCTCAGCATGTCTGCCAAGCAGTGTCCATGTTCATTAACCCAGTGCTGGTAGTGCAAACAAATCCATTCAAGCACCCAGAGCAGGAACCCAGGATGCCGTGTAAACAGTGAATGGCAGCATCGAGGTGGGAAGCTGATTTGATTCCCTAGGTCTCCCTGGCCCTGCAGGGACATTACTCAGCGTTAACGTAGTTTGAGCACAAAGGCATTTAGTGACATCAGTTGCCTGGTTCGGGAACCTTCCCAACTGCACATGGCACTTGGAGTCCACTCACACTCTGAGCCCAGATGATGTTTCCATCTTGATAATGTACATTTGGACAGACTTGGCTCCTGTTGTTTCTGACCATTTTTGGAAGAAGTAGAGCTTAATAATGAGATCACCCAAATGCTCCCCAAGCCAGGGGAGGCCCAGGAAAGAGCCCCACAGGGTGACCCTGTTTGGGGCTCCAGAGCAGTGGGCTGGGTGGGCAGCTGGTGAGGAAGGGGGCCCAGATCAGAGTGCAGTGCAGGAGAACGGATCAGAGCAAAGGCTGCATCTGCTGGTGACCATTCCATAGGGACGGGCTCCCAGCCAAGACCAGCACCCTAAGCCCCCTGGGGACAGGTGCCCCCAGGACAGGCACTGCTCTCCTCGTGGGCTGTGCCCCCAGCAGTGGCGACAACTTAGTTGTTGACTTACACGCCTGAGTTCCATCACTGCCTGCAAGGCCCTTAGGGTGAACAGCAGAAGGGAATTTAGGTAAATGGCAGTTAAGCTTGAGGAACCATTTAGTACTATGAGAGCTAGTAAGAGCAAGAAAGAGACAAGCCGAGAGCATTGGTTTAGATTTTTTTTCCCAGGTCCTTACCTATTTTACAAATTAAGATCCAGCGCTTTGTCCAACTAAGTGAAAATTCCCATAGGTGTGGTTAACTTGGGGGAGAGGAACATGGTTTTTCTATCAGTGGTTTTCACAACAGTAGAATTCATTATTAAAGCATTATACATAACTACTAACCAGCCTCAATTTTTGAAAAAATCTAATACACCTTTCTGGAAAGTTGTGGTAATGGAAACATTTACATGCGGTTGGGTACCTTATTCAAAGTTCTCAATTGTTTGCAATCCTTTCTTCCTACAACTCTTGGTTTTCTAAATTTGAATGGACACTTCGCATCCATCCTAAATCCTCCATTTCAGAACCAAAGCCCTTCCTTTTGTGACAAAGTCCCGTGGCCTTTTCTCCTCTAAAGCAGGAGGATGTCACCCCCGGCTTGCACTAGCCCCACCTTCTGCCGCGAGGGATGCCCAGAGCACAGGCCGCCTCCCCCGCCTCTCCTGTTCTCAGAGTTGGCCCGTCTGTGCCTGAAAGCAAAAGGAAGAAGCAGACCAGACACTCGAGGGCCCCTGAGTGCCAGCAAGGAGGGGCAGCCCCCCGACTCCCAGACCGGGCCTCTGTCACATCTGCAGTGCCACCTCAACTGCCACACAGCTGAGATACCAACTTTTTAAAAAGTTAGATCTTTGCTGGAACATCACCTTCTAAAAACGCATCTTAGTGCATCTCAGCAAGTGTCCCACCTCTGTGGGGGTGGGTGTCCTCTGGCCAAGCGTGCAGGGAAGGGGCCACAGGTACCAGCCAGCCCATGCAGGCGGCGGTCACGCGGAGGTGTGGCGCCACAGCATGGGTGTCGGGAGCACCTCTGCTGTCGCTCGGCTGCGCTGGCCGCTGCCTCCAGGTCTCAGCGTGCCCTCGGGGGCCCTCCCTGGCTACCAGGCTTCCGGATCTTGCCAGACTCCACAATTCTGTGGTAATGGGGTTAACCTAAAAGGCCTTCCTTGGCGGTGGCTGCGGGGACTGAGCAGAACCACGTGAGCACACGGGATCTGAGCACACGGGATTGCACAGTGTGCAGCCGACACTCAGCACAGCTGGCGGCCCCAGTTACTCAGCCCCTCCGTTCCCTCAGGGAGTGTTTGGGGCTTAGCTGCTCCATCGGACCTAAGCAGGAGGTCAGATTGGACAATGGTGGGCTGCTTTAACCAGCCCACTGGCCTGGCGTCTGTGGCAGCCAAGGGCCCTGCAGAACCCCAGTTCCTGGGGCAGAGATGGGGCAGATCTCTGCAGCACGTCCCCCTGTACTCAGAGGTGGGAACCCACTTGTGGCCTCCAGTCCTCATCCAGCCCCCTGATTTTACAAACACAGTGTGTGCAAATCGGTGCCCACGTGCTGGTGTGCACACAGGCCTCTGCGGTTCCGAGGACCCAGTGTGGACGAGGCCTGAGCCGGCTTGACATGTGGCTCCTCTCCCCCTTCTCCAAGGCCCTGAGTGCCTGCCCGCCTGCCCCCACCGTCCTGGCCCCAGAGTGCCTGACGGCCTTGGTGGCCCTGCAGACCGCCGTTCTGCAGAAGCCGCATCTCAGCCACCCAGGCAGTCCCCTGGCCCGGTGCTGGCCCCCTACCCGTCCCCGCCCCTTGCCTTCTCTTCACTTGGTGGTCTTTAGGCAGAAAAGGGCTTTCTGGGCGGTCCTGGCCCCACCGTCGCTGAGTCAGCTCTGGGGAATCTCTGCCCCCTCAGACCTGCCTCCAAGTTCTTTCCACCCAAAGGGAGCAAAGGCCGGGCCGGGGAAGCTGTGGCCTCGGGGCCCCACCGCAGTAACCGGCGCGTTTCTTTCTCTCTCCGCAGGACTATTTTTACCCTCGATACTTAGGTAAGTTTAAGTAAGGCACTGCTTCCCTGGCTGGTGAGGTGTCAGGCGCCGCAGGAGCAGGCAGCCAACACTCCCTCGCACGCTGCTCCTGGAGGAAGGCAGCGGGCCACGTGCGTACGGTCTCTCCGAGCCACAGGTCAAACGCTCGTTCGGGACTTTTACGCTGTGACGGCCATGGTGACCTCGGTCGCAGCCATTTGCAAACCCCTTCTCTGCTCTGATTCCAGGCTGAGCACATTATCTGGAAATGTCTCAGACTCTGGTCTTGGGACCCTGCACATCAGAAATGAAGGACCCAAAGAGCTGTGTTTATTGAGTTTACCATGATACAAATTAAAACTGAGAGCATTAAAAATGTTTTTGTTTAATCTGAATGACAGGAATGTGCAAAGACACCCTGGCCAAGGAGCAGAGCCGTCACTGGTGTCGGTCCCTCAGGGACTGGCCTGGCTGTGCTGGTCTCCTGGCAGGCACCCATTGCAGGGAAAGACAGAGGGCTCAGCACCCACTTGGCCCCGGAGTACATGTGCCCAGCAGCTGAGACCCCCACCAGCTCCCAAGGAGAGCGTCCAACGTTCAGGACAGCTTGGAGGGCTTTCTTCAAAACAGACCGACTTTCAGATTAAGTGCAGGGTTTCCAGAGGAGGCCAGCTCGGCTCCAGCCATGGTCAGACAGCCTCCTGAACGTTATCAGCGGCACAGCAAGTCCCCAGCCAGGCCGCGGCAATGTGCTGTGACACCCTCTGGATGCACAGCTCTGCCATTTTCTGAAGGCATTTTCTTGTATGTCAGTGTTAAAATGATCTCTATTCTCAAAAGCTCAGATACGTTATTGCTGGGGGACGGTGGCACCATAGTAAATAGGCTGCTTTCCCATGAGTGTCTGAGAGACCAGTCCTAGTGCTAAGTTCTGTTCCAGCTCCTGGGTCTGAAGGTAACCGCTGTCTGTTTCTCTCTTGCAGAGTGCATGAGTAAATACGGTTCTCCGTACACAAAAAATCCCGCTTTCGTTACATGCGTTCAAAGTAAGTGTCTCCTCCCTGTCTCCTCCAAGCCCTCTGAGTTTGGGTGACTTCAGGCTTGTCTTGAGTATTTCCATTGTCTTCAGGAGCCACGGCACCTGCTGAGACCTGCCCCCCTCCAATGAAATTTCTTTATTAAGCAAGGAAGGTTGAGTTTTTCAAATAGGAGAGAAATTCACGTGGTATGAAATTTTAACCTTCACAGGGGTGGAGAGAAAGCAGGTCCCTGCCCTGACTCCTAGTCAGCCAGTTAAGTTCTCTTTCCCAGGAGTAAGATATTCTTAGACCTGTAAAAATATAACGCAGGCTACTGTGTATATCGTGGATACTTCCACACCAGGACGCACAGGAGAGAGGGTTGGCAGCATGATTCGTTTAATCAATGTACATTGGCAGACTTCTAGGCTATTTCCAGTTTTTATTATTGCAAACCAAACCAGGCAGTATCTGTGTATCTGTGTGTCTCCTGCAGCATGAGCCTCTAGGAATGGAGCTGTGGGGCCACACGAGCACCACCTATTTGACACAGGCCCAGCCGCAGCGCCCCAGCAGGTGCCCCTGCCCTGCGCCAGCCTAGTGGTCTCTCAGCTTTTCGGTCTTTTCCAGTATAAATGGTGAAAAGTGACACCCCATCATTTCCGTTCATGTTTTTCTTACTAATGATGAAGTTGAGCTCCATGTTTAAGAATCTTTGATTTCCTTCTGTGCACAATTTATTCATATTTGCCTATTTTTCTCAATTTGAAGGAGCTGTTGATTAGATTTGCAAATTAGCCATTTGTTCTCAAGATAGAAAAATTGTGCCTCAGCTCATCATTCATCTTTTTTGTTGTCATTAATGTCGTGTTTAGTGACCATGTGGAAAAGCTGCCACTTCTGGTGTCCTGTTGCCTGAGTTACCCACACACAGAGCAGCACAACCCCATAGCCGAGCCTGGCCCGGGGCCTGGCGCTGGTCTGAGGCCTTCTCAGTGTGGCCACTGCCCCTGAGGGCACCAGGCCCTGTGCACAGCCAGGGCACTCCCCGCACGCAGCCAGATCTCAGGGGTGGTAGGAAGGCAGGGAGGACCCAGAGCCGGCCGGGGCTCTGCTGCATCACGGACCCCAGACCCTGCCCAGATGTGCCAAGGACAGGGTCCGTTTAACACAGCAGTTCTGCCGTGACCAGGCTCCCCCCGGCCCCTGGGCAGCCTCACAGTAGTGGGTGCAGAGGAGCCGGTTAACTTGGAGCCAGAACCCAGGCCTACGCGTCAGGGCGGCCAGGAGCCAGCCTCGCCACCCCCAGGGGTCAGCCGTGCCCCGCTGAGGCCGTGGGCCAGCAAGAGCATCCCAGCTTCGAGTCCTGGCTGTGCTTTAGCAGCTTTCTTGTTAACTTGCTGAAACAATTTCTTTTCTATGTATTCAAACTTATTACATCGTTTTAGTTTTGGGTTCGTGAGTCTTCCTTTCCTGAGATCATAAAGGTCCCGTGTGTCCCGTAGTTAAGTGTGTGGTCCACACAGCGTCTCCCCGAGGCTGTGGTGGGGGGAGTCTGGACATGCTCATTGCTATGAGGGGAGGGACCAGCTTCCTCCAACGCTTTATTTGAAATCACCAGGTTTGCTCAAAGAGGGCTTCAGAATCCTGGGCCCTTGGGTCCTGCGAGAGACGTCACGATGTCAGATGCCTTCAGTCAATAGCAGAGCTGCCCTGTCGATGGGACAAGGCTTTCTGTCCTTGTGCCGGGCACCCTGGGGGGTCGGGGGCCGGGGCCGTCCCTCAAGCTGGTGTCTGAGGGCAAACCTAGTGCTGTCACGCCAAATGCCTTACACGCGGTTGCCAGGGTGCTAGGAGGCTGCCCCGTGCCCGGACTCTGGCCCACCAGGACACTCCCTGTGGACAGGCGTCCACCTGGGAACATGACCTGGGCACTGTCTGCACCTCAGAGGCTGCCTGGGCGCAAGGACATTTGGTAAGCGAGGCCCGAGGTGCTGCAGACACGCCGCTGTCCCGTGAGGGCTGACGGGACGATCGGCCGCCCACCCACCATGCTGGAAGACATGCCCCCGGCCTCAGTGCCACCCCCACACGCTTCCAGGGCTCCTTTCTAGGAACAGGCTGCCGAATGTGTTGGCGCCCACATTTTAAATTAAAACAGCCCCCCCATCACCTCCCAGCTTGTCTTAGCCACATCCAGCCGGGTGAGCCGGCTATGGCCCTGCGCCCCAGCGGAGGATCTGGGCGGGGTTCCTCCACGTGGCCCAGGCTGTCTCGATGAGCCCCTGGCCCAGCCCCACCCCGGGAGAGGGTCCCTTCGCCCTCTGCTCGGGTCAGCAGGACAGCTCTGCACTGGGGGGCATCCAGGAGGCAGCTTGTTACTGCCTTTGCCCCTGTGCCCCGGGGGGAACAAGGAGAGGAGGACAGCTGAGAAAGGCATCCAACTGGCTGCCAGCGGGTGCTTCACATCCCAGGACCACGGCCACCCAGGCCCAGATAAACCCCTTTGTTCCTGGGCAGCCGCGCCCCCCTGGAGCCCTGCCCCGGCACGCTCTGCCCCGAAGCCCTCCCTGGGCACAGTGTGGGGTGGTTAACTGGGTGCCCAGGGGCCTGAGAAGCTGGGTCTTTGTCAACGCTTTAAGATTCTGCACGCTTCTGGGCACCTGCTGAGGGCCTGACAGATGTAGGCCTTTGTCCTCCTGTCCTACAGAGAAACTTCCCAGCCGGGTGGTAAAAGGAAGCGGTGGTGGGTGTGGCGTGGGACTCCCACGACAATCCCATCCTCAGAAGTTGTTGTCGGACCCTCGTCCTGGGACCCGGAGGGTTTTTTAAGAGGGGGTGGTCAGGCATTCTAGGCCAATTCCAGATGAAGTTGACCAGCCCTGTGTCAAATGTGCAGGCATGTGCTTCTGAAATGAGCTGTGGCAGAGCCTCATGCCACCTGCCCACCTCCCACCGTGGGGTCCAGGCAGCAGGCCCCCTTCATCTCTATTCCTGGAGCTGGGCTTGATTGACCTCACCTCCCCGGCCCTTGGTCCCAGTGTGTCGCCCGCGATAGGCTGTGCTGTGTGCACAGAGATGGGGACGGCTCAGTGGCCCCACGGCTGACCCGGACCCCCTTGCCCGTGGCACCCTGCCAAAAACAGCTATGTGAGTGGCTCAGAAACACTTGGAGATGCTGCGCTCAGTTAACACAGCAAGCACACTGTGTGGCACAAGCAGGCTTTGAGTTGTGCCACAGAGAGGTCACAAGAAGAGCCGCACAGATTCCCCGGGAAGGTGGGCGCTCCGTCAGGGGCCTGCTGCTGAGAGGGGCCCAGCCTGCGTGGGATGGCAGAGCGACTAGGCACCCTGGCATCTGGAGTCTGTGCCAGTGACAGGCTGACAGACTCCCCGTGTGGGCAGGAGGAATGCTCGCCTGTGCTGCAGGGCAGGAAACGCTCTGCCGGGAATTCACTGCTGGTGGCCACAGCGGGCCCTGGGGGGGAAGCCGTGCCCAGCCTTGGCGTCAGGCTGGAAACCTCAGCCGTCCCAAGGGGAAGTGGGACGTCGGAGGTGAGTGCTGCTGACCCACATGTCCTGCGCATGTGATGTTGGAGGCCCTGTGGGCTTGGCGTGGGCCTGTCCCCGATTACCCCAGTGACCGCAGTGGAGGGCACAGGTGACTCGGGCCTATATGGGACAGAGAGGCAAAGCTGGAGGACCTCCACAGCCTCGTTACCCTTAGTCAGACAGGCCTCTTCCTGGACACCTGCTCTGTGCTTAAGGTGGGCTCTCCGCTTCACACACGCAGAGTGACCATACCTGACCCAGGTGCTCTCGGTGGCTGCACGGCCCCTGGAAAGGATGCAACGCGGTGTGAGATGACTGGGTGTCAGAGCGGCAGAGAACACCGCGTAGCTCTCTGAGCTGGCCCAGGGTGGCACGCCCCCATGTCAGGCTTGCCCCTTGCCAGGGCCTGGGGACTATAGCCTCTGGGCCACTGAGGAAAGGCACCCAGTTGCCCTCAACTGGAAATGACTTCAGGGAAGCAGGATTGGTGTCGGCCGTCAGTGCCTCTAACACCCACACCAGGGGGACCGCTGGACACACCAGCCCCAGGCCTTGGTTTGGCCCTTAGTTGGACCCCCCCGTTGCTCAGGCTTGGATAAGGCAAGTGTCCAGCTCGGAAGAGAGGAGAAGGGCAGAGAGTCACGGGGCGGCCATGAGTGTCTGCAGGCTCAAGACAGGAAGGCCATGGGCAGCATGCAAAGACAATGGGATTCCTGCGGGGACCAGGGTGGACCTGCAGGCACTTGGGAGCAGGAAGCCAGGGGCGCCTGGACGGCCTGGTGGGTGTGCGGCTGGAGGCCGGCCTGGGCGCTGTGCCTTGGTGGGCTGGCTGGGAGTGGCAGGAAGCCGCCCCCCTTGACAAGGAGCAGCTGTGAATGCAGCGTGGCTGGTCCTCTAAGGCCAGGCCGATCCTCCACTGCCTGAGCCCCGCCAGCTCGGCTTCTCCAGCCTCCCTGGGATGCCCCAGCCTCCGTGCACGCCTGCAGACACCAGCCCTCTGCAGCCCCAAGGTGTCCAGCCTCTCCACAGAGTGCTGACACCTGCAGTGTCTCAGATGAAGCGTTTGCCCCCCTGCCAGTGCCGCCAGCAGCCCCTCGAGGGCTCCTGAGCTGGGGGATGGCAGGCCTTCTCTCAGCGGCCCAAACCCAAGGGTGCCCGTGGCCAAGCATCCCCACGATGTGCACTCTGCCTGTGAGGAGCTGCTCCCCCCATCAGAGTCCTGGGGAGGCACCTGCTCAGGGTCTCCTAACCACGGGCCCCAAAGCCACCGGGAACTGTGATGGTCACACTGGGCCCGGGAGGGTGGCTCTTGGAGCGAGAGGGCAGAGCGGGCCTGGCCTGGCGTGGCCCTGAGAGGCTGAGAGGCTGGGGGTGCGGGGGTGGGCGGGAGGTTCCAGCATGGCCTGTAGAGGCTGGTTTCTGGGAAGAGGGGTTGTGTCCGGAGGCCCAGCCCTGTGGGGGGAACCACGGAGGTCGGCGGGCTGGGATCTGAGCGAGCAGTGAGGGACCCAGGAGACAGGCCTGCCTGGCAGAGCAGGGGACCGCCCCTTACCTCCTCGAATCCCTGGGGCCAGCCAGGGGCCTCAGGACTGACTCTCTGGGAGGTCAGACTCAGGCTGGGCCCGGTGCTGCTGTCCCCTGCCTCCCCCAGCCCAGGGGCAGGCAGCCGTTTCCTCTGAGCTGCCTCAGTTTCCTGGGACCAGCCAGGCCCTGGCCAGCCCGTTCCATGACCCTGCTTCTGCCTGGAGATGGGGTTCTGTGTGGCCAGCCCCAGCCAGTGGAGGGGCTGCTGGCACCCAGACGTGCCTCAGCATGCAAACCCCAGGCCAGGGCTCCCAGGGCCGACGGGAGGCTGTGCCCCTGCCTCTGACCCTCCTTCCCTCTCCTTCCCTCCCACTCAGAGCTGCCTGACCAGTGTTCTCCGAACCCCTGCAATAAGGAGGGGGCCCACGTCTGCCAAGACCTCATGGGCAACTTCTACTGCCAGTGCAAGGATGGCTGGGGTGGCCGGCTCTGCGACAGAGGTAAGGCCAGGCGGGCTGCAGAAGAGCAGCCGTGGTCCCCTGGAGCAAAGGAAGGGCCCCCCAGGGTGGAGGGAGCCCTATGGGTGCCCCGTGGGCCTCAGCCCATTGGGCGAAAAGGGGAGCAGAGTCATATCACCTGCAGTTGTGGGGTGCCAGCAAAGAGGCTGCAGGAGAAGCCCCCAGGACCTGGTTAGCAGCTCGGGCCCCTGGGGTCTCTTCTGGGGGCAGCTAGGCTGCACTGAGGCCCTGTCTGCCGGAGGCCTGTGCTCAACTCCGCACGTGTGTGGCTTGGCCAGGCTGTGTTCAGGCCTCGTGACTGCTCGGCCAAGTCTGTCCTCACCCACTTTCAGCCTCTATCCTCCTCTGCACACTTGGGTGGCCTTGGAGCCTGCACCGTGGACTGTCACCACCCACGGCATGGCAGCTCGCCCCTGCCCACCTCACCCGCAGTCTGGGGGCTAGGTGTGCAGATGCCCCCTCACTAAGGCGGGCCATGTGTCACCGCTGGGCTCCCCCCAGACCCTCTGTGCCCTGTGCCCAGATGTCAACGAGTGCGGCCAGCAGAATGGTGGCTGCAACCAGATTTGCTACAACAAGCCGGGCAGCTTCCATTGTGCCTGCTACAGTGGCTACGTGCTCTCTCCCGACAGCAGGACCTGCCAAGGTAAGGCCTCCAGACCACAGCTTCCCTGGGCCTCCCTGTCTCCCTGCTGCCCTCTGCTCCCGCTTTTATTTTTATTTTTGCAATTGCCAAAGTCGGCCGACTGCCAAGGTTGGCAGTCGCGTTTGCTTCTCTGCAAGAGGTGCTGGCCAGGCCTGGTTTCCTGAGGTTCTGGAGCACAGGGTGGGGAGTCCTGCAGGGAGCACATGCCCGGGCATGTCAGTGGCCATGGGGTGCTGTCCAGGACAGAGACACAGGATGATTCACCAGGATCTGGGGGCGAGGCCAGCCCAGCAGAGGAGACCCACTCACTGCCCCAGGATGGGAGGCGGCTGCTGGGCCTGCTTCCAGCGCCGTGGAGCCTGCAGACATTTCCGTGCACCTTGGAGCCCAGGACATCTCTGGGGGCCGTGGGCAGGGAGCAAAGGGCAGAGGCTCCAGTCCCAGGGACCTCGCCTGTCCACACCCACACTGTCTTCCACCAGCCTCCCACCCCACCTCCCACCACCGCACTGTTGCTGGCCTCCCTCTGGGAAAGGCCTGCTCATGGACGAGAGCTGAAGGCAGCTCAGCCCTGCCCCCTCCTGCTTCCAGACAGTCCGTTCTGGGGCTCTGGGCAGCTGGGGTTCCTGAGCACCCCAGGAGGCCCCACATACCCTGGCCACCTCCTCTCCGGCCAAAGTGCCTCACTTTGCAGGGCAGCTCTCCTCCCCCTGCCCGCTGGCATCTGAGTGCCGTAGGCAGCTTGCCGGGGAAGTGGGGCAGACGCTGCCGAGGGGGGAGCAGCGTGGAGGGGCCTTCCCTGCTTGGGAGGTCAGCCTTGTTTGTCCACGACCGTGGCTCGCGCCCTGACGCTGCATCCAGTGGGCAGAGTGACCTTTCCTTCCTGCTGTCTGCTTGACCTGGCCTCTCTCGGGGCTGCAGCAAGGTGCCGTCCAGACCCAGCTGTGTTGTGGCCTGAGGAGGCCCTTCGGCCTGCTGGCAGTGTCCTCGTCTTGGGGAGCCAAGCATGCCCCCTTGTCTGGCGGAAGTATTTAACACAGACCCAGGGACTCGCTGTTCCCTGAGAACACCCCTGCTGTCCTCTACAGACCAGGGCTGACTGGGGACTTGTATCCAGCACCCCTGCAGTCGCTTGGAGGGGGGTCCTCGGGGATCCCAGGCCCACTGTCAGGTTCTGCGTGTCCGAGTGCCTCCAGGCAGGGCCGCCGTGCTGTGAGGGGAAGCGCTGCTCTGACCTCCTTGGGAGACCCCAAGGGACTGGATCGTAGGCTACCCTCAACCCTCCCCCAAGTCTGAGAAGTGGGGGGGACTCCAGGGGTCTGAGAGGATCCTGGCGTCTAGCTGCCTTTTCCCCCAGAATGGCGCGCAGGACAGCAGGTCGGGTCTGCACCCGCCTGAGCCAGTGGGCTGCAAGGCACTCACGAGCATAACTGATGAATAATTAGCATGACGGCAGGAATCCACCCTCGATGCTGGGTTTTGGGGTGTACTTGCAGGTGCTGGCCCCCATGTGCCTGTCTCCTGGCCACCACCACTCCCTTGGGACCTTAGAACCCCAGGCAGGGGGCTGCAGGCAGCAAGGACACCGTCACTGTGGTGGGAAGAGGCTGCACTTCCATCATGTCCTGTAGTCAGGCCTGGAGATGCTGGGGGGTCGCTGCACATGCCTCTAGGGTCTCCCGGACAGCTTGGGGAAAGGGTACTGGGTGGGAGGCTGGGTGCAGGCCTGTCTCTCTACCGGGTGCAGGAAGGGACGGGCTGCCGAAGACTAGGGGTGCAGGAGGGTGGGCTGGGCCAGCCCCTCTCCTGGGGGAGTAGCAGTAAGAGGCCAGCACCTGTTTGAGGACCTGCTGGCCTCTGCCGGGCGACACAGTGGGGCCGGGCCTGGGCTTTCTGTGTCTGCCACCAGCACCACCACCTCCCGTGTCCAGCCCTCCTGGGTCATCATGCTCTGTGGTTAATGGGGAGATGGCGGTGTCTTCGATGGGTAAAGTGTCAGGACGTTGAGGATTAGGAAAGGGCATGGAGAAGACCAGGGTCTTGGGGACCCCATGGAGGAGTTAAGGTCCTGCGGCCCCTGCCCCCTGAGTTCAGGAGTCTGTGACCACACAGGCCCAGTGCAGAAGGAAGCCATGGCGCAGGGCCACAGGAGTGGCCTGATGTGGGGTCCCCCACCATTTCCCTGAGGAGGGTGGGGCCAGCCCAGCTTGGCTGGGGTACGGCAGGGACAGTTCTGAAAGAGCCGAAGGCCCCAGGCCTGGGCCCCTGTCTGGCGCTGCCGGGCGGCCTGGTTCCCCAGTGTGTTCAGCTCTGCATCTGGGCTGGTGAGAGATGGTCCTGGGCCTCCCAGCCACCCTCAGGAAGTCTGGAGTCATCCGCCCACCAGGCCTACAGGCCCTGAGGGGCTCCAGACCCCATCCAGAGCATCATGGAGTGGCTGGCGGGCCAGCCGTGCCTGCTCTGCCCCCAGTGCCTGGCCTGGGGGGTCAGGCCACCAGGCCCTGGCCCAGTGCTGACTCGGACATCTGCAGGCCGGTCACCTGCCCAGATCATAAGCCTCGTGGAGCCAGTGAAGGCTGGCAAGTCTGCCGGGTAGCCCCAGAGCTTTTCCTGCCATTGTGGAGGGTCTTATCAGCTCTGGTCAGAGGGCTAGTGCTGGCAAAGCTCCTTCGTGCAGGGACCCCCCCGACCCTCTAGGCAGCACGTGGTCCCTGCTCCCGGGCGCTCTGCCTGTGGTCCCCCCACTTCCCCCAGCTCTGCTGCCTGAGCTGAGGGGACGAGGTTTCTCAGATGCAGAGGTGGGGCTGGCCCAGCTGGCTCCCGAGGCGGGGCGTGGGGTCAGGAGCAGCACCAGCGATCGTCCTGATACAGGGAGGCCCCCCGGGGAGGGTGCGCTGCGACGCGCTGGGCCTTTGCCGTGCAGGCGTGTCGCCCTGAGGAACCCGGGCTGTTTGAAGCAACAGTCGCACTGTCAAGATGCCCCTTCTGACCCTGTAGGAAATGGGTTTCTAACTGGGATTTTTCTACTTTGCCGAAGTGGAGAATGGGCAGCCAAGCCGGGAGAGAGCCTTGGCGACACCATTACTGTGGTGCGTGGTTTCCAGTGGACAGACAGCATAGGTGGAGGGAAGTTTGCCGCTAAAGGCAAGAGCCGAGTCCAGGGGCCAGAAAGGTCAGCGCAGGGTTCCTGACGCAGGAGGCTCCAGGTAGAAAGGCCCCCGGTGACTTTCTGTCTCCAGTTGTTTAAACTGAGCGACAACTGTGTGCACACCCCTGACCAGGCAGTGCCCCGTCCAGCACCTGAACCCAGCTCCTCAGCTGGGGCCCTGACCAGAAATGCCCCCCAACCCCTGCTCATAGGCCTCAAGCTGCGAAGGCCAGTGGATGGAAGGGAGGGGAAGGCAGTGGGGAGGAGGGCAGAGGGGAGGGGAGGGAGGCTGTGGGGAGGGCGGGCCCCAGAGGGAGGGCAGGGAGCTCTGGCTGCAGTTGCCTGGTGCCCTGCCTGCCCCAGGCTCTCCCTGAAGAGCCGGATGCCTCAGGCCTGCGCTCAGCTTGGTGGCTGGGGAGGCCCCCGGTTTCCCGGTCACGGGGCTCCGGCCACCACGTCCTCCATCAGCACAGGGACGGCATGGTCCTTTGCCGGCCCCCTTGCAGACATTGACGAGTGTGTGGACGCGGGCGCCTGTGGGGAGGCACGCTGCCGGAACCTGCCCGGCTCCTACTCCTGCCTCTGCGACGCGGGCTACGCCTTCAGTCCCCGGGAGAGGGCCTGCCAAGGTACCTCCCAGCTCCACAGAGCCACACGCACGGGCCGTGCACCACTCACATGGGGACGTGCACTCAAGCATGCGCCCGCACACATGCACACATGACACCACACATGTGCACACACATGGCTCTTGGTGCCGGGCCCCTCCTCCAAGCTGCCACAGGTGATGGGGGAAGGGTCACAGAAGATGCGCCACGCTCCTGGGCAGGCACGCTTCTCTCTGACCCTTGGTTCAGCCCACTCTGCAGGGACATGCCCGCGACAGCTCGCAGGCTGACTCCTGCTGTGTCCTGGGGGCACAGAGAGATGCACTCCACCAGCCTTCCACTGGTCACCCCTCCAGAGCAGGACAGGGTGGTCCCAGCCCCCGCACCCTGCTGGTCTGCCCTCCAGGGCCACCCTCGGGCCCCTCAGGCAGCCGCAGGGATGCCCACTGGTGGCCCAGCCTGGGCAGCGACACGTTGTTGGCTGACCTGGCCACACGCAGGGCCTCACTTTTCAGCACCCTGGGCCCTGCTGCTAACACCTCCCCTGGAACAGCAGAGGCGCACAGGCCTGTGGAGCAGGGCTTGGGTGGGGGTGCCTCCTGAGTCACACACTAGGGGTCTGTGTCCGCGGCCAACGCCCCGCACGTGTGATCAGAGAGGGGGTGTGGTGGCAGAGTGAGCTTTGACGCCTCCCCTGTGGCCAGCAGATGTGGACGAGTGTGCCGAGAGCCGCTGCGAGCAGGCCTGCGTCAACTCCCCAGGGAGCTACAGCTGCCACTGCGACGGCCGCGGGGGTCTCAGGCTGTCCCAGGACATGAACACCTGCGAGGTAGGGCCCCACCCATGCCAGATGCCCGGCTCGTGGTCATGCCACCCTGCACTGCGCAGTTATGGCCGCGGGGGAGGTTTACCCAGATCAGCGCTCCCGCAGAAAGTCCTGGGACCCCAGGAGAGGCGCGTGGCCGAGTGGCCGGGGAAGGGGCAGGTCACCCTCCACGACACCCCAGGTAGCGCGGGGCCAGCGTGTGAACACGTGCAGTTCCCACCCCCACCTGCTCAGGCTCTGTGATGCGGGTGCCAGCAGAGCCTCCCGACCGCGGCCCAGCCCACCCCTCGGCACAGCGGAGAAGCTGCATCATAGAGCAGAGAAATTCTAGAAACAAGTGTTCAGGGCCTCAGTGGTTTACCTATGTTACAATGTTTTACCATATTTTGTTTATGTTTTTACTATATCATTATATATTTATTCTTACAGTATTTTATCCTGTGTTGGGAACATTTCATAGCTTAATAATAGCAAGATGGCCATTGGCAGGGCAGGTGGGCAGTGGACGCAGGGCAGCGTGGGGACAGGAGCCCCAGGCCCCTGCAGGCACCCGTGAGCCCCGCCCTGAGGCCCCAGGTGGTGGACCAGGTTGTAGTGGCGCCTCGGGTTTCACCAAGAACACAACCCAGGTCCGTGCTGGAGCCCCTGGGTGGCCGCTGGGCAGCTGAGGGAGGGCTCGCCCAGCATCCAGATGGGGCCTGTGTGACCGGGAGTGGCTGAGCTGTACCGCCTGATGCCTCTCGCGCCTGTTTGGACAGGACATTCTGCCCTGTGTGCCCTTCAATGTGGCCAAAAGCGTGAAGTCCTTATACCTGGGCCGCATGTTCAGCGGGACACCTGTGATCAGACTGCGCTTCAAAAGGCTGCAGCCCACCAGGTGAGGGGGCAGCTCACGCATGGCACAGCCGCGAGCCCCACCGACCCCGGGCAGGCCGTTCTGGCTGCTGGCTCGTGGCGCAGCTGCAGCACAGCACAGCGCGGGGTCTCTGCTCTGTGCCGGCAGCTTGCCTCCAGACTGCTTCTGGTGCTGGGGAGGATTCTGGGGTGCAGAGCGGGGGCCCTGGCCTGCCACCCGCCGCTGCTCCTAATGCCGTCGAGCTCCCACCGGGACGCAGGCCCCGAGCTGTGAACGACCATTTGTTTCTCCTGCCGGGACCCAGGCTAGTGGCTGAGTTCGACTTCAGGACCTTTGACCCCGAAGGCGTTCTCTTCTTTGCTGGAGGCCCTCAAAACGGCACCTGGATTGTCCTGGGCCTGCGGGCCGGCCGGCTGGAGCTGCAGCTCCGCTACCGCGGCATTGGCCGCGTCACCAGCAGTGGGCCCGTCGTCAGCCACGGCATGTGGCAGACGGTGAGTGTGGCTGCCACACCCCTCCTGGGCACAGGGCCTTGGCATCCGTCTGCTTGCACTCTCACTTGCTGTACAGGTGGCGGGCGAGGACAGGCCCTGCCTGGGAGGCCTGCACGCTGACGGTGCGTTTTCTCACCACGGAGTCAGTGTGGTTCCCGCCCGAGTGGGGGTTCTCAGCAGGCGACTCCACCAGGGGACACCTGGCTGTGTCTGGAGACAGTCCCTTTTGTCACGGCTGGGGATGGGGGCTCCTGGCAGCTGGGTGAGGCCAGGGGCTGCCGGACGCCCTGCAGCACACAGGTGCCCACCTCAGAACTGTCTAGGGCAGACTGTCAGTAGCGTGGGGGGCTGAGACCCCTGGACTGGGTCTGGGCGCCTGCCTGGTGTCTGGGCCCAGGAGCTCAGCTTTCAGCATAGGGCAGGTCAGCTGGGATGCTGGCACCACCCTGGGACCTGGCCTCTGGGGTCTGCCCCATCCCTCTGGGATGCCCACCCACATCAGTGCATCTTGGTGGGGTGAGCTGACCACCCGCCTGAAGCAGCTGGTGCCAGTTAGACCTGCAGCTGGGCAGCCGGCTTTTTGAGGGTCCTGCCCTGCATTCCAGGGCCGGGAGCACTGTAGTCTGGGACACACACCTCCTCCCAAACCCTCGGAGGTCCCAGCAGGAAGTGGCTTTTAGATGTAAACACTAGAAAGAAAAATGGCAAAAGCATCCTTTTGCTTTAGAAATGAAGATAAAATGGAAAATTTCACCTTGGGCTGTGTGAATAAAAACATTACATTCAGCTACAGACCAATATCCCTGATGAACATCAATGCAAAAATATTCAACAAAATATTAGCAAACTGAATTAAAAAATACATCAAGAGGATCACACACCATGATCAACTGGGATTCATCCCAGGGATGCAAGGATGGTACAACATTCGAAAATCCATCAACATCATCCACATCAACAAAAAGGACAAAAACCACATCACATGATCATCTCCATAGATGCTGAAAAAGCATTCAACAAAATTCAACATCCATTCATGATAAAAACTCTCAACAAAATGGGTATAGAGGACAAGTACCTCAACATAATAAAGGCCACATACAACGAACCCACAGCCAACATCATACTGAACAGCGAGAAGCTGAAAGCTTTTCTTCTAAGATCAGGAATAAGACAGGGATGCCCACTCTCTCTGCTTTTATTCAACATAGTCCTGGAGTTCCTAGCCACGGCAATCAGACAACACAAATAAATAAAGTCATCCAGATTGGCTATTGTAAAAAAAAAACAAAAAACTTTACAGTCAGTACTTCCGTCCTGCAGCTCCTTCTTCCAGACTGTTAGGTGAGCCCCCGAACATCAGTGTTGCCATCGGCAAGCTGCCGGCGGGCGCTCAGCCTCGGGGAAGCGGCCTGTGGGCTAGGCCTCCGCACGGTGGAAGCTGGCCCTGGGGCATGAGGGGCCCGGGTGGGGTGGGTGCCCCTGGTGGGAGGGGGGAGAAGCATGGCCGGGGGCGCAGCTGGCCCCACCCCGGACCAGCCGGTCGTTCAGGAGCAGGGCCGGCTCAGAGGTGATGCCCGCCTGCCTTGCTGACCAGAGCCGGCCCCCAGCGGCACCTTGCGCCTCACTTTTCCTCCCAGACTCAGCCAAGCACCTGCCTGTCCCTCCACCTTAGCAGAAAGGACTCGTGGACTTTGGGAGGCTCAGGAAGGCACATGGTGCACAGAGTGGTCAGTTGTTTTCCCACACAGAGAAGTTTAGGTGAATTCATGTGTTCATTTAGCATTCGGGCTGTGCCAGGCACTTGATTAACTTGGAGATTTAGAAATAACACATGTTCTCTTTCCTTTGATGGGGCACAGTTAGTTAGAGGGACGGAAGCGAGGGACCAGAGTGGGGGTGTGGCCGAGGGGCCGCTGGCACCAGGGGCCATCTGCTCTCTGGGGCAGCTCCTGGCTGTGGCTTAAGAAGGGCCCAGGAACTCAGGACGAGAAAGGTGACCCGGGGTTCGCCTGAAGGAGGACAAGCAGGGGGAGGAGGCCAGCGCTGGGGGGGCTGCAGCCTTACCCGAGGCCACAGGGAGGTCGTGTGGGGCGCACGGGCTGTGCCGGGGTCAGTGCCCCCGGCAGAAGGGTCAGTCCCCTCCCAGAACTCCTTCTCCGCAGATCTCTGTTGAGGAGCTGGAGCGGAACCTGGTGATCAAGGTCAACAAGGACGCTGTGATGAAGATCGCGGTGGCCGGGGACCTCTTCCAGCTGGACAGGGGGCTGTACCATCTGACCCTCACTGTCGGGGGCCTTCCCTTCAAGGAGACCGACCTGGTCCAGCCTGTAAGCAAGTCACCGTCTGGGGTCAGAGCCCGGGGCCCCTGTGTGGGCGGTCTGGAGCTACGATGCCTGTGTTTAGTGCTGACCAGGTCAGCAGGGGCACCTGGAGGGCAGAGGCCCCGAGGCCACCGCAGGCCCCGTGGCATTGATCCCATTATTTGTTTTCATGAGACATTTGAGTTCTCAGCTGAATTGATAATAAATTGTTTATCTTGCAGTGGAGATAAAAACACAATGAAATAATTCTTTAACAAAAAGAACAACCACTTTTTTGGACCAATCCCAAGAACATTTGGGTTACTGACCCTGTTAGGATTTCCACAGGGAGAGATCTGGGGAGGTCACTGCTGATCGTTTTTCAAAGTCCTGCCGCTTGTCACCCTCCCTCACATGTCCCCCGTCTGTGTTCGCTGACCCCCACATGCTGGTCTCGGTCGCCAGAATCTCAGCTTTGTGATCGTAACTTCCAGGCCAAGCGCAGAAGTGAGTCACGACCCTGTTGAGGTCCGAGGGGTGCGATCTGTTAGCACCGTCTTCCCTCAGGTGCAGAGGGGACGTCCTGCACATGACCATTAGCACCAGACCCCTTCTCAGGGCTCCTGCGCCGTGCGTGCCATTTACAGCCCTCATACCAGCACACTTCACAGTGAGGGCTGAGGCGACCACACAGGGAGCGGGTTGAGTAGCATTGCCAGCCCCTGGGCTCACTCCCGCACTGCACCCCCGGAGGGACCACCAGGCTGACTGTCACCCAGGCCACCACACCACACGCCCTCTCAGAAGACGGTCAGCCGCCTGCCCTCTGCTTTCCGTGGACTGGTACAGACGAAGGGACCCACAGTGAATCATGTTGTCAAGCATGCACCCCTTTTGTGGAATAAACCTGCAGATGATGTTTGTCTGCTCAGCAGCGGATTTCCATGTCCTGCGCCAAGGGGCCTGCCCGCGGCCAGGGTGGCATCAGCCACACAGCCTCTGCTATGGCTCCCAGGAAGCCACTGGGATTTCTCTGTCTTTCCAGATAAACCCACGTCTGGACGGCTGTATGAGGAGCTGGAACTGGCTGAATGGAGAAGACACCGCCATCCAAGAGACAGTCAAGGCGAACACAAGGATGCAGTGCTTCTCCGCAGCTGAGAAAGGCTCCTTCTACCCCGGGACTGGGGCTGCCTTCTACCGCCTGCAGTACGGTGGGTCTCGGCTCCCGTGGGCGTGGCTGCGACGGCACTTTCAGCCAGCATTCACTAAAAAACGGACAAGCTAAGAAACCCTTCCTCCCCAGGTCAATAGTGCCCAGGACAGGCTAAGCCCGCATCAGGCTCTGGGCCAGTGCAGTTCAGGGAACAGGCCCAGCCCTCAGGGGCCTCAACTCTAAGAGAGCAGGGGTGTAACGCCGCCATGGGGCATGGGGCTGACAGAGCAGGGGTGTAACCCTGCCATGGGGCAGGGGGCTGACGGAGCAGGGGTGTAACCCTGCCGTGGGGCAGGGGGCTGACGGAGCAGGGTTGTACCCCCACCGTGGGGCAGGGGGCTGACGGAGCAGGGGTGTAACTCTGCATGGGCAGGGGAGTGGGGAGCTGGGGTGTAACCCCTCCACGGGGCACGGGTCATGGGAAAGAAGGGTTGACTAGAGCGGGCATGGTGGGCAGAGTCCAGCGAGCTGTCCGGACACACTGGCCTGTGCAAGGGCTTGTTGAGGGCTGGGCCTGAGGCTGGCTGGGTGTCACCGTCCACCCTGATGGCTGTCCAGGGAATGAGTGTAGCTGCAGAAGGCAGAGGGTTCACCCAAAGCCCTCCTGGCTTGTGTAATGCAGGGCCCTTGATTTGTTAACACATTCCTTTTATTATCAAATTTGTGATAATTCACTGTAAAAACAATCATAACATGCTGCTAAATGAGCATTTAAACGTAAATTTCCCAGGACATGAATTAACCTTCCAAGACACACTTGTTACCAGATGCCCAGTGATAGAAATGTGCTCTGAGGATGTTGGATCGGTGAGGTGGCTAAGCAATTCCGTTGTCTGATTTTGGTTCTGGACTCGGGGTTTTCCTCCTGGAGCTCACCAGCTCGAGCCCTCGGTCACTGTTACATCTGGGCTCTAGGAGGAGCTGCTCTCGGGCTTGAGAGTCTCAGGAAAGCCACGTGTCCTGCCAGGAAAGGGCACACGCACACAGCGGGGCAAGCGGGTGGGCTCCCAGCCCCTGGGGACGTCCTTGGAGTCCCTGCCAGACCCTTGTCTGTCCAGCAGCTTCCCTGGGTGCCTCCTGGGTCTCTGTGGCTCCTGCAGGCACCCCGGTCCAGGGGGTGCTCTGTGCTGACCTCGCACTTCATCTCCTGCCCAGGCTCCAGGGGCCGCTCCTAGCTGTGTCCCCGCTCTGCCCACATCCCCAGCCCATGAGAGTCCCACTAGGCCCCCTCAGTCCCTCTGTTCCTAAGCTCTGAGCCTGTCACGGGGAAATGCCACCAGACCATCTTCCCAGCTGGCCAGCCCTGGAGGGCAGGCAGCACCCTCCCGCCTGCAGACCTCACTGCCGTGTGGTGCCGCCTGCACCCGGCGGGTCTCTGCTCAGCGGTCTCCCCTCCTGGGCAAGACTGACCCCCTATAGCGTGTGCTTAACTACCGAAAACATTGCACACCGTTATAGTGTTTCTGAGACAAGAATCACTCACTCCTTGTACAACCATTAGTCCTTTAGCCTTCATTTTACACATACAGATCTGGGACATTATTATGGTATTTAAGGTAAGATCAGGTCATATAAACCACTTAATCCTCCTTCTAGTTAGTGTCATACGTATTTTTCCTGTTGTAACACGGACCTCACAGGTGCGTCCCAGTGGCTGCAAACACCCCATTACTGCACACACCACAGGCCGCTTACCATTCTCACTGTGTGGTCTCTACCTGGAAGTTCGATGCCAGCAAAGGCATTTTTACAGACTTTATACCTCTGGCGTCCATCCTTTAGCACAGAGGAGTCTCAAGGGGAAGTCCCATGCACTCAGCAGCAGAGCTCCAAGGGCACAGGCTCACCGGGTCGGAGGTCAGAGCCCTAGGGAGGCAGCGTGTCGCTGCCCCTCTAGCCCCAAGTGGGCTCCTGAGGACGGCCAGGTGGCCTTGCCGCACTGCTGATGGCAGCGCATGTCTGGTCGATCCATCAGAGGAGCCACTTCCCTCCCTGAAGGCAGTGGCCTTCCTGTTCTGAGTGCATTCAGTTCCCGGAGCCACTACTGAGAACTCAGGGACGGGGACCCACTTGTGGTCCAAGGAGCCCACAGCCCAGTGGAGGAAGAGACACAGACCAGCACACCATTCACTCCTGACAACCGGCCGCTGCCTGCGGCGAGGGCATCTGAGCCCTAAAGTATGCAGACAGCACCCTGGTGTCACCCCACCCACACTGTCTCCTCTGTACAGACTCTGGGTTCTTAGGGCATAGAAACAGGGAAAACCAAGAGGGGCCGGTTTCTTCTGACTTCTCAACAGCAGGGGATTGAAATGGGGTCCAAATACAGGGTGCTGTTTGCTCAGAGGACCAAGGTCCAGCCCTTTCTACCAGCGTGTGCTTGGGAACTGTTTGTGTAAGATAAATAGATGCTGAATACATATTTCATTGAGATGGATTTTATATATGACATACCCTTTATATATCATGTATTTATTGAACATGTTACATATAAAATGCATCTAAATGAAAAGCCATCCACTGAGGCTTTAGAATATAAAAATTGCAACTCAGAGTATAAAATTATGTGTGCTCTGTTGGAAAAATGCCCACGGCCCCTTCTATTTGCTCTGCATTTTAAACTCTTCAAAGTTCTTCCAACCGTCAGAGCTGCCCGAAGCTGCAGGTGCTGCCAGATCCAGCAGGCGGATGCGCCTGGGTCCGTGTGGCCAGCTGGTCACCTGAGGAGAGGGGCGGCCCCAGGGCCTTTGGGCGGAGGGGCCAGAACCTGAACTAAGTGCCCAAGTTCCCCTCCCACTGCCCAGCTGTGGCTGTTGGCTCAGCAGCAACGGATTCTTAAAAGCTGAGCCGTGAGTTATTGCAGCTTCCCACCTGCTGCCTGCAGCCAGGCCGCATCGCCACCGGCTGGGGCAGGCCCAGGAGCCAGCGGCTGCTGCCCACTCGGCCTTCCTCCGCCTTGACAGCCTTGCAATGTGCCGCCTTCGTTGCAGCCCAGACCTCCTCGGATGCTGGGACGGGAGCAACCTGGGAAGTGGAGGTCGTGGCTCGGATCCGCCCCGCCACCGACACCGGGGTGCTGCTCGCTCTCGTGGGCGACGACCACGCTGTGCTGCTGTCCGTGGCCCTGGTGGACTACCACTCCACCAAGAAGCTTAAAAAGCAGGTACCACGCGCTGCCCCGCCCAACCCAGAGCCGCCTCCCCAGCACCCCACAGAGGCTGCCACCCTCGGGCCCCACGAGCCATCCCCCGAGCCCCGCCGGGCCACCCCCACCCCCAGAAGTTCTGTCGCGGGCACGGCTCTCACCAGGGTCTCAGCAGCCACACTTGGCCCGGGGACATGGTTGATGTGGAGTCACCCGGCACCACTGGGGGTCAAGCTGCTGTGCAGGGCTGCCAGGCCCGAGTCCAGGTGTGCGGCAGGGCTACCCTCCCAGGCTCTGCTGCAATGGGGACCAGCGGGGACAGGCTTGTGGCAGACCCCCTGCACAGGTCCAAGCTGTCTGTGCTGCTTTCTCACCAGCCTCCAGCATTTGGAATGAATTGCTGGGAGCCCCCTGGAAGCTGTGGTGACTGCCCCCCGGGGGGGAGGAGACGGGAGAGGCAGGGCTGCATCATGTGATGCCGGGGCGTGTTTCTGGTCCGTGTCATCAGCGGCGCCTCTGCCTGGCAGAGAGCATTCCAGGCTGCAGGGGTGGCTGCCCCTGAGATGCGCGTTCGCTGGGGCCCCGTGCTTTGTGTCGGCGGCTCCCCGGGGGTTCACGTGGAGGAATCTGTCACCAAGCACGACACACTAGTGGCTTTAGTCCACTCCTGCCCAGGCCCGTGCGGGGCATCTGGATGGCTGGAATGTGTGGTCCCCCAACTCCCGGCCCAGGATGGCTCGCTTGTTTGCTCTCCATCTCCCTAGGCCAGCCCCCCCGCTTTACACATACAGAAACTGAGCCCCAGCCCAGCAGCCGCAAGACGCAGCTCCCGGGCCTCTGAGCCCTATCCCACCCCAGGCCGCAGGAGACCCTGCCCCCCAGGAGGGCGAGGGCATAGGAGACCCTAGGCCAGGCCACCGCCCCCACGCCTGCGTGCTCAGCGTGCCCCCCCCCTGCAGCTGGTGGTCCTGGCCGTGGGGAGCACCGTGCTGGCCCTGATGGAGATCAAGGCCTGTGATGGCCAGGAGCACACAGTGGCTGTCGCCGTGAGGGAGGACGAGGCCACCCTGGCAGTCGACGGCACCCGGGGCCAGAGCGAAGTGAGCCCCGCGGGGCTGCGGGAGAGGCTGGCCAAGCTCGGGGGACACCTACAGGGCTCTGTGCTCACCTTCGTCGGGGGACTGCCAGGTAGGCCGCGCGTGGGCTGCCATGCGGGGGGGCTCCCAGCCTGCTTACCACACACGGAGCCTGGGCACCTCTATGGAAATGCACCTTTGCTAGGAAGAAGAGTGCAGGTGGCTTTATGGCCAGTGCCTCTGTGCCCTCAAGTTTATCAGGCCAGGTGGTGGCCCGCAGGTGGGGGCTGACAGCACGCATTCTGGGGTGAGGGTGGCCACAGCCCGTCTCCCCATGTCCTCCAAGGGCACCTGCCCAGGCGTGCCTCTCACTGTAGCTCCAGCCCGGGCCCCCCTCCACCCCTGCGCCCCCGCTGCCTCACCCCCAGTCCTGGTGTCCGGCCATTACAGCAGCAACAGACGGCCACCGCACGCCACCTCCCGTGGATGGGGCGAGTCCCGGTCGGGTGGACAGTGAGCTTGATTGTGGCCGTGGGCTGGGTGACCCTGTGGGCCCCCGGCCACAGCCACTGACCAGTGCAGGACCTCATGGGCCGCAGACAGTCTTGGCTTCTGGATGAGAATGCCATTTAGTTTCAATAAACAAAGCTTTGAAAAGGATGAGAGGGTGGGAGGCCCTGCGGTGTGAGTAACTCACTGGGGCCAAGAAGATATTTGTCTAATCTGTTTGGCTATCTGTGTCATTCCGGGGTGCAGGAATGGGGGTGGGGGTGTCCTGCCAGAGCCTGACTGAAGGTGTCTGGTGCTGACCTGGGGCACGTCGCCGGCTGGGGTGGTGATGTTCTGGAGAGAAAGGAATCGGTGCCCCTCAGGAGATGGGCTGGGGACTGAGGCCCCACGGGTGCCCCCGAGCACTGGGGCAGAGGCGGGGTGCGGCTGTGCCTGCCACTGTGCGTGGCTGGCCCACTGAGACGGTCTGTTCCTGCCCCTCTGCCCAGATGTGCCGCTGACCTCGGCCCCCGTCACGGCCTTCTACCGTGGCTGCATGTCGCTGGAGGTCAACAGGCAGGCGCTGGATGTGGACGAGGCCACCTACAAGCACAGCGACATTACATCGCACTCCTGCCCCCTTGCCATGCAGGCTGCCCCCTAGGCTGGCCACGGGCACAGGTGCCACCAGGTGCCTCCCCCCACTTTCTCTCCAGAAAGAGGGAAGAAGGGAGGGCGTGAGTCACCCCAGCCCCGCACGAGCAGCCCCCGGAGCGGCACCCTCGCGAGCTGAGCTCTGAGACCGTTCTTCGCCTTGTAACATACGTGTACATAGCTGAGAGGACTGGTGTTAACGACCCGAAACCATGCCCGCCCCCAGAGCGTCTGAGCAAAGCCAGGCTCCAAGGAGCCGACCTGAGCTTGGAGGCCGGCACGTGCCAGAGCGGACCCAGGAAAATAATTCTCTATTATTTTTATTACCAGATGTTTCTTTCTGACCTAAAAATATGGAAAAATAAAATATTTACAGAAACCTTTTTAACTCTGTTGGCAATCCTGGCTCTTGGCACCTTGCGCACCCTGTAGCTTGGGTCGGAGACCCAGGAGGCAGGACCGCAGTCATGGGTCTTGTGGGAGACCCCTGAGTCCAGACAGGCATGGCCTCTGCACCCCCCGCAATGCCCAGCTGAGTCCCTGGCCCGGGCAGTTCTGGCCTCTGAAGCTGGGCAGCCAACTGCTGCTTGCTCTGCGGTGGGACAGGCCGCTCTGCTCAGCAAGGGGCAGCTGGCCTTGGGGCAGTGGGGCTGGTGAGCTCAGGGCAGCCCCCTTGTCTCCCTGGACAGACCCAGTCCCTCAGCCTCACCTACTCTAAAGACGTGGTCTGTTTTCTGCCCTGGAGAGGCCGGGAGCAGGGCTGCGTGGCATGTGGCCTGTGGGGTCCCACGTGCAGGGCCCCTGGCCTGGCTCCCAGCCTAGGAGAGGGCGGATACCCCACTCTCTGTCCCCAAGGAGGAGCCGTAACTATGCCACTAGGCACTTGCCTGAAGGGACAGAAGGGGGCTGGCAATCAAATCCCCAGCAGGAGGGCCCTGGGATGTGCCCACCCGAGATGGCTGGGCTGAGGCTAGGAAGTATGGGGCCGACTCGGCGGGGATACACAGTGGCCGGCGTGCTGCAGCCCCATGAGGGTCACATGGGGCCTCAGCACGCTCGCCTGTATCCTTGGGTTCCTGATGACGTGAGCCCACCTGTCTGCTACCAGCCACTCCATGGCCAGTGTGTGTGTGTGTGTTTCGGCACCACCTGATCCGCACGGGGGGCAGCTCGCTCAGGCCATGCTGGCTGTGCCCCTTCTCTTGGTCTTACTAAACATTTGGCAGCACCTGGTGGAAGTCTTGTTGACATAGGACTCAAGAAAACTAGTCTAAGAGGTTCTCTGGGTAATTTTCCACATCAGCACGTGAGAAACGGGGAGGGAGGGGAAGCCATGAGCACAGAGCAAGTGCCATATGGTGCCTGGGTCGCCTGGCTGACTGTGTCCTTGGGAAACTCCTTCGGTGGCCAGGGCTCTGTGGGAAGCACGGACCTCCTGTGCCCTCTCCCCATGCCTGCGTGCGGCTCCAGGACAGGCAGCGTCCTGCTTGGGCTGAGCTGGTCAGGCCGGGCTTGGGCCGGTCAGACACGGCCTCAGGTGACCCAACTGGGGCACAGGAGCCCAGTGCCTGGGAACTCGTGACAGCTCACAGGACCAGGCAAGGGCGCCCCCTGCTCAGCAATTGGGTTTAGCCCTGGTGCCGATGGCCCCACAGCTGACTGAGCACAGCCCTGAGACACACGGCCCCAGGAGTCCCCATGCTGCCCACACCAGGCTGTGTGCGGCCCCGGGAGCCCCGCTGCTGCCCTGGGGCCTGACCCCTTGCTCAGGGCTGTCATGGCCATGCTCCCTGGGGGCTCTCTGGTTTTTGTTCACCATGGAGGCAGCATTGGAATGTTCCGTGGAATGCTGGCCCGGCCAGCCCCGGTTCTCTTGGAAGGCCAGGATGGCCCAGGGCAGAGAGCACACGCTGAGCTCTGGGACCCCTGAGGACACCCACGACAAAGGCCGGCCTCTCGGGCCTTCTGACCACCATGGGCTCATCTGTCCAAGGAGAGTCAGCACACGGCTCCCTCCTGTGGCTTCCTGAGATGCCTGCTGGGCGCCAGGCATATTCTAACTCTTGCCAAGGAAAGCTCTGAGCCAGTGCTGAGCCAAATGCAGCAACACAGGCCCATCTGGCCCATCCAGGCAGCCGGGCTGCAGAGGCCGAGCCAGATGCAGCGTCCTGGACACTCTGAGTGTGCACTGGGGTCGGCGGTCCCGAGTGTGCACTGGGAGGCAGTGGTCCTAAGTGCACTGGGGAGGTGGGAGGTCCCGAGTGTGCACTGGGGGGGTGGGTGGTCCCGAGTGTGCAGTGGGGGTGAGGGGTCCCAAGTGTGCACTGGGAGTGTGGGTGGTCCTGAGTGTGCACTGGGGTATGGGTGGTCCCAAGTGTGCACTGGGGGTGTGGGAGGTCCCGAGTTTACACTGGGGGTGTGGGTGGTCTTGAGTGTGCACTAGGGGGTTGGGGGTCCTGGTCCCGAGAGTGCAGTGAGGGGAATGGGAGGTCCTGAGTGTGCGCTGGGGTGGTGGGAGGTCCCGAGTATGCAGTGGGGAAGTTGAGTGAGGCGTGGATTTCTTGGATTATGCTGTTGACACACTTCTAGCCTGAATTGATTTCAGAGTCTTGCTTTTCTAAAGGAAAGCGCCACACTGGGGAGTGTGCTTGCTGCCCCTTGCGTTTGTGTTTAGGGCACTGCTGACTGAATGCTTCCTTGCATGGAAGGCTCCGTGCCTTTAGGGCACTCGGGAGCATCCCTGCCATCTGTAGCCCAGATGCCAGTAGTGCACATGCACACACTTAGGATGATCAAAAAGTCTGCAGTCTCTGCCACATGTCCCCTGGGTGCAAAATCACCCCTTTGGAAACCACGACATTGAAGTTAAAGAAAATTTGACTCCTGCTTCACATAACACAAGAAGTTAATGCCAGGTAGGGTATATTTAAATATAAAAGTGATCTATAAGGCACTTAGAAGATAATGTCAAACTAGTCTGTGGCCCCAGTGAGGTCCCCTGTTTTTATTAATAGGCTTTATTGGTGCACAGTTGCCCATTATCTTACCTTGGTCTACCCCTTCTCTCGTACCACAGTGGCAGACTTGAGTCATCAGTACATACCTAGTAGCTCTCAAAATCTAAAATATTTACTGTTCTTTTACAGAAAAACTTTGCTGACCCTATTGACAGAAGAATATTTCCATGACCCTGGGGTAGAGAAGTATTTCTTAAGTAAAGCACAAATTGCTGTAATGATAAAGAGAAATATTTTAAAATTGGGCTACATTAAAATAGCCTAAAGAAAAACAAAGTTGGAGGACTGATATTACCTGACTTAAGACTTACTACATCAAACCACATTAATCAAGACAGCCTGGTGTTGCCAAAAGAACAGACAAATAGATCCGTGGAACAGAACAGAGCCCAGAAACAGGCCCACACAACATGGTCACTGACCTTTAAGAGGAGCAAAGAGTCTCAACAAATGGCGCTGGACCGGTGGGCCTCCCCCTGCACGTGAGCCTGGACACAGACCTCACAGCCTCACAGACGTTAACTCAGAGCGGGTCAGGCACCAACATGTGAAACACAAAACTATAGAAGTCCTAGGAGACAACAGGAGAAAAACTAGCTGACCCCGGGTGGTGGTGACGCTTCAGGCACAGCACCAGGGCACCACCCACAGCAGAAAGCTCTGATGAGGTTCATCAAAGTTAAACCTTCTGCAAAAGAGACACGTGATAAAGGGCTGCTATCCAGAACATGCAGACTCTCAAAACTCAACAGTAAGAAAACAAACCACCCCATTAAAAATGGGCCAGAGACCCTCACAGACACCTCCCCAAAGATACCCAGATTGCAAATACACACGTGCAAAGATGGTCCACATCATGTGTCACCAGGGAAATGCAAATTATAACGACATGCCCTACACACCTATTAGAACAGCCAAAACCCGGAACACTGACCGCACCGGGCGCCCGCGAGGACGTGGGGCAGCGGGAGTCTCACTTGCTGCTGGGAGCGCAGCACAGTGTAGCCGCTCTGGAAGACGCTTTCGTGGTTTCTTACAAACCCAAACACTCACCATTCTAGCCCGCAGTCACGCCCCTTGGCATTCACCCAAAGGAGTTGAAAACTTATGTCCACACAAAAATGTTTATAGCAGCTGTGTTCACATTTACCAACACGGGAGCAGCTAAAACGTCCTTCAGGAGGTGACAGATAAACTGGTTCATGTGATGAGGCAATGTTATTCAGGGCTGAAAAGAAAGGAGGTCTCAGCCGTGAGGAGACCTGGAGGAACCTTACTGCACATCACTAAGTGAAAGAAGCCAGTATGAGGAGGCTGCACACTCTGTGATTCCCACTATATGACCCGGAAAAGGCAGAGCCACAGGGTCAGTGAAAGATCAGCAGGTGCCAGGGGCTGCAGGAGGGTAGGACAAGCCCAACATTCTAGGGCAGTAAGACTACTCTGTGTGACACTACACTGCTGCATAGGCATCAGTGCGCATTTGTCCAGGTAGAGCACCAAGGGGGACCTGACGTCTGGTGGGCATCGATGGGGGCTCGTCAGTCGTGGCACACGCACCATCTGGTGGGCACAGTGATAGCACGGGGACGGGGGAGTGGGAAATCTCTACTGTCCCTTCAGTTTTGCTGTGAACCTAAAACTGATCTAAAAGTTAAAGCATTTTTTAAGAATAAATAAATAAAATCAAGAACTTCTTCTGTTCAAGGTGCCACAAAGAGTGAAAAGACAAGCCAGGATGGGTGAAACACAGGAACAGCAGCGGCTCACGGCCAGGGCAGACGCGGCCCCTGCAGGTTGCTGAGGAAGTGTGAGTGCCCGGCAGCAGGGAAGGACTGGTGGCCGGCCTACCCGCAGGTGGCACTGCACCCCATCAGCGAGGAGGTGCAACCATATACAGCGTGAGACACAGACACGAGGAGGTGCCACACACATGAAGGACCCTCAGATCCAGCTGTGCCAGGTCTGGGCAAGTCAGCCGCAGGAGGGCCAGACCCCGCAGGCGCGACAGTCTGGGGTCAGCCACAGGGACAGGGGGCGTGTGCTGTCCAGGAGAGGTGATGGTGCATGTCTGCGGAAGGCGGACTTTCCACCTGGGCGTGCTCCCCAGACAAGCTCACGTCCATGTGTTCCCGCTTCCATACGAGGCCACTCAGAGCCTTGGAACCCCAAGAAATCCCGAGGGGGTGACTGTGCGGTGACGCGATCATGAGGGGGAAACGCATGTGTGGGCAGACAGGCCACGGGCCACACGCACGTGTCGTTTAGCAGAATGCTCAGCTGGAGAAGCCAGGACAGAGCCACTCCATTACACAGGCGGAGGACGGGCAGGGCCACGCGCCAGGAGATGCAAGAGCAGGTGGGCACCCGCCTCACAGCCCAGCACCTGCTCTGCAAGTCACCACATCACAAATCCATTTTAAGCCTTCTTTGTGCATGTGTGTTAAATTTTGTAGCCAAAAGCTTTAGAAATCTCTGCATATGCAGCAGTCGCCACCTAGGAAGGCGCCAGAGTCTCAAGGGCGCCACCCGGGGCCAGACAACAGCTCTGCAGAGTATGGCCCTTAGAATGTGGACGGCGTCTCTGCTCCTTTGGTCCCCACCGCAGGCAGCGTGAGCTGCAGACAGAGGCTGTGTGCTCGGCGAGGACGCTGCAGTGGTTGTGAGTGCGGCTGGGCCCCTGCAAGAACCTGCTTCCTGAGCACCTGCACCCCTGTCCTTGAGACGCAACTCATGTGCCAGAATGTTCCCTGTTAGTGGCACACAGCTCAGGGGGTTGGTACGTTCCCAAGGCTGTGCACACATCCCCACTGTCAAGTTCTAGAACCTTTCCATCCCACCCAAAGGGAACCAGATCCTTTGCAGCCTCTGACACACCTGCAGCCCCACCTCCAGCTGGTCCCGAGGGCCAACTAGCACAGTCTGTGCTGGACAGTGAGGTGGGGTGAAGTCAGCAGAGGGGCGGGCTGGGGACACTCCACCAAGGGACACCCAGGATGGCACGTGGGTGCAGGAACCCGGCCCTGGGGACATAGAGTCAGGCAGCCTCTGGCCAGGGTCTATTACCATGAATGCCAGGCTTTGGCAGAGATGGGTCACACCACAGAAAGGCTCCCAGACTACACTGCCAGCCAGGGTGGGCACAGTCAGTGGGTGGGGGGTTGGCGGCTGTCCTGGAGGCTGGGTACAGGGTGGGCACAGTCAGTGGGGAAGGCTGTCCTGGAGGCTGGGGTTCGGGGAGCCACCACCGAGCCGAAAGTTGCATTGCTCACATTCTTTGGCCAGGACAAGAGATAAAGATATTTTTGTGGGCAAGAACAAAATAGTTGGCTTAAAACATTCTTATCAGGCCCTGGCTCTGGGCTGGACAATAGGCCAGGCAGACTTCAGCGGGTCTGGGCGATGCTGGTGAGAAGGGTTTGGGGAGCACTGACTCCTGCTTGGCCCTGGCCCTGGGCTGTGCTGAGTGGTCTCATGTTCTGCAGCACCCGGGCGACTCCCAGGGCTGTGACTGGTCCCAGGAGCACAGGCTTGTGGCCAGATCTGCAGCTCAGCTTCTGGGCGCAGCAGTGACCGAGGTGTGGTTGGTCCCCGTGGGGATGGTGGGCGCTCACTGGGACCCAGCATGAAACTGCTTTGTGCTGTGTTTCTGGCTCCCCATCTCAACCAGCAGAAGGAGCCCCCTCTTCTCCACACAGCGCTTCCACTTAGGACCGGCAGGCCCTCTGCCCCCGCAGTGGCTGGTGAAGGGCCCCGCGGGGGCTCCAACACCCCCGGACTGGTGTTCCTGGAAACCCTCAGGCTCCTGAGCCTAAGTTCAACCACGTGAACATGGCCCAGCAGACCAGCCACAGGCCTTCCACTCCTGGTCAGTAACCAAGAGCCTTTCGCAGACCAGCTCGCCAGGCCCCTGGGGCCTGACTCACTGTGGATTCTCTACATTCCTTGTAGGAACATGTATGTTTGCCTTCTTTGAAGAGAACTTCCTATGACTCAGAAAACAGAATACCGGGTGTTTCTGCACTGCGCTGGGAGCATTTGATCTGTCAGACAGAACTGGGCTCGCAGCCAGCGAGGGGCAGAAGACCTCGGCCCCCTCAAGCCCCTCTCTTTGCTGTTTCCCCTTTTCTCCTCCTCCCTTGCCCCCTCCAGGCCTGTAATGGAGGAGCTCAGGCTGTCGCTCAACCAGGATCCCATCACCTCAGTCTGCGCACACTTCTCGGTCTGAGCACCAGCTGTGTGCAGGGGGCAGCCCTGGTGGCCTCGGTAGCTGTCGGTCTGTGAGAAGCAGAGCTGCACCCCAGCCTTGGCTCAGAACGGGGACTCTATCTCAGAGGCACCTGCTAGGCAGGTGGGGGGTCCGTACGGGGCCCTGCAGGGTGTACCGGGCATTCTCTAGCACCTCCTGTGTGATCTCTGGTGAAGGATGGCCATGCAAAGCCCAGACTCTTTAAGTAGGAGACACGTGGCCTTGGTAACAAACCTCTCTTCAGGTGTGGTGGCACAATTGGGAAAAACAACACACACAGATGGCGGCTGACCTGCAAGCCCTAGAAGCAGCATTTTATATTTGAGCCAAGTCATCTTTTCATGCGAGCAAATGAAAGCCAGGAGGGCACAGTGCTGAGGACAGAGACCCCGCGCCTTCCTAGGGACACACGCATACGAATACACAGACGTGCAGCACTCCTCAAAACGTGGTCTGCACCAGGGATGCACAGGGCCACGCTCCCTTTGCAAACCAGTAACAGCTAAGGAGGAGGATGGCACAGGCACGAAATTCTGTGGTAAGTGATGATGACACTGGAGCAGAGAGGCCGCAGGTGGGATGTTCGGCTCTGTGGTGTCTGGGTCGCACGCTGGGCAAGGCAGCTGAGTGGAGGTGCCACCCAGGCCTCAGTCACCTGGGGCTCTGTCCCCTCCACTGGTCCTGGCCTCTCCTTGCAGAGGATGTGCCCCGGAGGAAAGGAGGGTGTGGACTTCTGGAGCGTTCTACTGATGTCTCCAGGAGGTTGGCCACACAAGCAGGGTTTGTAGAGGCTGCTTTGTTTTTTAAACAAAAACAACTCTTTTTCAGTCGCCCCCCTGTCACGGTGCATAGGGGGGCGGCTTTTCCCCCAGGAGGAAATGGACCAGAGCATGGGGAGGCAGGGCGCCAGGAGGAAGCCCGCCGTGGCAGCTGGGCTGGGCTGGAGCTACATGTCCTCGGATGCAGGGGTCAGTGGCTGGCAAGGTGGGGGAGCTGCTGGAGGGCTGCAATTAAACAGAACTGTCAGCAGAGGTGCAGCCACGCCGTATGGGGGCTGTGAGGACACGCCAAGCCTCACCGGCACGCTTCATGGAGCCCACGGGGGCTCAGGTCCCTCCAGATCCAGGGTCACCTGCCTAACTAAGCACTTCTAGCAGGAGCCATTCCCTGACCAGAGTGCACCCCCAAGGAGGGCGCCTGGTTCAGCCCAGGGGTCCCCTTGGCACAAACTCTGCTGCCTGTGGGTACGAGATGTCCAGGCAGGGGCACCGAATGTCCACCTGCGGGATTCCTCAGGCTTCCTGGCCCAGGCGCCTGCTGGGCACGAGTCACTGGCCTTTAACCATACTGATACCAGGACACACACACGTCCGGCGGGCTGCCAGCCCATTTGGGGGACCCTGGGTTCACCCAATACTTCACATTTTAAGGGAAAAAACAAGAGCATCAACATTTTCAACATAGGGTGATGGTTAATTTTACATGTCCACCTGGCCAGGCCTCAGTGCCGAGGAGTTTGCTCAAATCTCGATCTGGACAGGGCATTTCGTGGACATGATTAGCATGCACATCAGACTTTGAGTCAAGCCGCTGCCTCCCAGACATGGGTGGGCCTCATCCAATCAGTGGGAGATCTTAAGAGAAAAAGGCTGAGGTTCTGGGAGGAGGGACTTCTGCCCCAAGTGCCTGTGGGCTGCAGCCTGCAGCCTGCCCTGCAGACCCTGGGCTCTGTCTTCATATCTGTGCCATCGCGTGTGTGCACAGTTCCTGTGGTTCTACTTCTCTGAAGAACCCTAATACACGAGACCAAGTAAAAGGGCCCCTGAGAACACAGCACAGATTGTAAATCCACAGAATTTCCAGGTTTTCTCCAACTGCCAACAAACTTTCACCTTTTTTCTTTCTTTTTAATTAAGTTCCAAGGGTTAAAAATGCCTACTTAAAACCAGTATTTAAATAGATAGGGCAAACTGTCCCTCCTATGAAAGTGGGCAAGGGCTCTGACCACCCAGGGCTCTCTGAGCCAGGTGCCCAGGGCCCCAGAGGCTGGCCTGCCTGTCCCAGCTCTCCATGCAGCCATGCTCTCTCGGGGGCTCAGGGCTCTGAGAGTCCACGAGTCGTAGCTGCTCAGGGTCGGCACCAGGATCCCACGGCCTAGGCCCCTGCCTGCCTGCATTTTCCCTTTCCAACCACAGGGGACAGAGCAGACCCCTACAGAACATTCCCTCCGTCTGCGGGGAGCTCTAGCTGCTAGCATGCACACGTCCACTCAGTTCTTCAGGGCAAACGAGCAGCTGAGAGACTCGGAGTGAACTGCCCAGATCACAGAGCGCCAGCAGGGACCGCGGAGTGAACCACCACCGACCACAGAGTAAACAGCCACAGCACAGACTAGACCCGCAGGGACCACGGAGTGAACCGCCCCAGACGGCCTCGCAGGGACGGGCCAGGCCACTGGACTTGGGAGCCCCTGTCACCGCTAATAACCAGCAGATGCTGGAAGCACCAGCCCCTCCTCTGCTGGCTGAAGAGTCATCAGTTCTGCTTCTTTCTAAGGAAGCACAGGGAACCCCAGTGATTTGCCATCTTCCCGAAGTCTGATCACCGACGTGCACGTAGTCATGCTCCTCCATATCTTGGCCATAAAAGCTAATGAGGCCATCGGGGGGCCCGGGCATCCCCAGGAGGGTAGCAGGAGCACCTGCTGTTTGGGAAGAGCCAGGGGCCACAGAAGATGGGTGCAGGCAGGTGCGGCTCTGGATGAAGCCGTTCCATTCACATATGTCCACCTAGAGCCTGTAGCCCGCCGAGGAGACACCTCTGGTCCCAAGCGCCCCACACATAACTACACACGCAGGACGCAAGCCCAGTGCCCCAAGGTCAGGAGCCATCTGCACCCGCCTCTAAGGACCAGCGAGAGCTGGGGATAAAGCAGAGCTGGGGCTTGAGCGTGTCCTCTGGGTGCCCCCTCACAGCCAGGCACTTAGGAGGCTGGTGATGAACGGCCCAAAGGCAGATGCACCAGACAGGTGGGCTCTACGTGCCTGCCTCCCGCCTCCCAGGCACAGCACAGACACACTGCCTGCTCCCCGAGGTCCCATGTGTGGGCACAGCTGTGGGGCCTCTGGATGGGGCCCATCTGCCTGCTCTCTGTGTGTGCTTCTCTGCACACTGCCTCTCTCTGGACCAGTGTTTGTGACCGGAGGTGGCCACCAGCCACAGGCCCAGCACTGTCCCTGGGTCCAGCACCAGCCATGGGCCCAGCACCTGCCGTGGGCCCAGCACCGGCCATGGGTCCAGCACTGGCCGTGGGCCCAGCACCTGCCGTGGGCCCAGCACCAGCTGTGGCCTAGCACTCCTAGAGCTGTGGGTCTCATGTTCTGGCAATCTGAGAAGATGAGGAGGGCCAAGCAGAGCCCCGGAGCACAGTCCAGCTAAGGTGACATGGACCCCCGTGGTGGGGACCCAGGGTGACGCCCGGGGAAAGGATGACGGCTGCCGAGCGGGGCTACCTGGGCATCCGGGAAGGCCTTGCCTGGGGACACCTGGGAGGCCCCCGCACTCAGGAGTGACTGCCCCAGAGGCTGGTGTCACCTCGCTTCCTGACTCAGGATAATTCCTCCCATGTCCCAACAGTGGGGAGACCAATTCCAAGGCAGGCCACACCTGATGGGCATGTTGCTCATGGGGGCCCCGGCCCCTGGACTCAGGAGACACCTCCAGGGGCCCACAGGGCCTGGCTGGGCCCCCTCAGAGCTTGGTGAGTGGCAACTGGCCAGCCCTCCCCAGCGGGGGGCATCCCACTGACTGCTGCCCTGCAGAGACCCGAGGTGGCACTCAGGGACGGGTGCAGGGGCTGCAGCAGGGCTCCGTCAGAAATTTGGAGGCCCAGAGCCCAGAGAGCACAGCCACCAGCTCCATTTGCAAGGTGAGTGGGGAAACCGAGGCATGAAGAGACAGGAAGGATGCTTAGGGAGACAGAGCCAGGCAGGACCCGGTCACGACAAAACCATGCCCAGCAGGGGGTCCCCATAGGGCTGAAGCCACAGCCTCCTCGGCATGCTGCACCCCACGTCTTGGGCTCCAGAGAGCCCCCCTACTTCCAGCCACACGCACCATCGGATGCGGGGCTCTACAGACCTGGCTGATGCAGGGTGGTGCCCCCGGGCCGTGAGCAGGACTGGCATGAGGGAGCTCTAAGTCACAAAGCGAGCTTTTCAGAGATGAAGGAGCCTCATGAGGGCCTCCCCCCAGGCCCTGGGACCCTGGCTGGCTGGGTGGTCACAGGCTTGGACACCCAGCTCTGTCCCGGGCAGGCTTGCGTCCTCCTCCCGAATGGCTGTCATCAAAAGAACGTCTTGCTTCCTGTCAATGTCACTCTTCAGTGTGGGTCCCCTTTGGCGGCATGAGGATGTGACCTCACAAATCCACCAGGGACCGAGGCCGCAGCCCACGAGCCGAGTGCAGAAACACAGAGCTTCTCGCGTCTGAGGATCGTTAAGCTTCCCAGGGCTTGGAGGTGCCGCTGTCAGAACCACAGGCACCGAAGCCCACCAGCCGCCCCGGAGCAGACCCTGAGATGGGCTGCCTGCCTGCACAGTGGCTCTCACCTTTGCACCCAGGCACGCACGCCCACATCTGGGGGCATTTTCAGTCATCACAGGGCGTGTTCGCAGCTGGCTGGGGGGCCGTGCCGCTTGTCCCCCAGCAGGACCCAGCAGCGCCCTCAGCCGTGCAGCACCCCCCTCAGAGCATGGTTCAGGGCCGGGTCTGGGGTCCACGAGGGCCAGGTCTGTGTGCACCACAGAGGAGGCGCCAGCACAGGGAAGGAAGAGTGGACCCCGCGGAGCGGAGCCCAAAGCCAGCACTGCCCTGAGGCCAGGTTCCGCCCACCAAGAGCCCCCTCCCCCTAGCAGCCCTGAGGCCAGCGGGTTCTACTGGCTCGAATCCTGTGAAGCTGCCACTTTGTGTGTAAAGCATGGGTGGGTGTTGGCATGTCCACGTGGCTGCACCGAGCTTCACTGTCCGTGGGGTCCAGGCAGCAGGTGGCCTGTCCCCAGAAATTGTGCCCAGGGGGTTGCAGTACAATGAGCTTCTGAGGAACCCATCATGGGTCAAAAAAGCTCAAGGCCCGAAGGTCACTGAAGGCTGGGTCACCCAGAGAGCAAAGGGCAAATGCCAAGGGGCCATGGGCCATCCACGCAAAGCTGGCGTCACCCGCCCATCTCCCCCAAGACTGTCCTCAACCCCCTTGCCAGTCCCTGCTGGCTGTGCTGCCCTGTTCCCTACATCAGGAGAGGGGTCCCCTTCCCTCAGCCCAAACCCCCTCCATGCCTGTCCAATCGACGCTGTTCCCAAGGACTGATCCCACAATGTGAGCACCCCGCCTCTGCCAGGCGACACTCAGCCTACCTGCACAGGCAGCGGGCAGGGCGAGCCGGCCGGGAGGGTCCCGGTTGTCGGGCAGAAGCCCGCGTAGGCCAGGATCTGCTGGGCTGGGTTGTAGAGGATGTGAGGTGGTGCAGACAGGCTGTAGGCCAGCGGGGACAGAGCGACCTGACCCAGAGAAGGGAGGCATGTCGGTGCGCACCCTGGCACCCCTGCTCCAGCCCTCAGGTGGGGTCCCCTCTGAATTCTGCTGGGGAGCAGTTCTGAGAGCCCAATTGCATGGCTCTCAGGCATGAGCTGCACCCTGCACCTTATTGTTGTTTTCTCACTTGCAATTTCTTGGTCAGAGGGCCCAGAGCTGCCACCATCCCAGCGGGAGCTCAAACAGCTGCACCCCAGACTTCACTGAGGCAGCAGGAGCCAGGGAACCCCGAGGAGTGGGGGGGGGCCGCTGGGAAACTGGAAGCAGAGGGAATGGAACCAGCGCCTTGACGCCATATTCATGAGCAGCGCTGAGCACCTCCTGCTGAGCCAGGGCCACCCTGCTGGCCAGAGCTGCGTGCCCCGGGTGGTTTGGGGCAGCCTCCTGGCCGAGGCAACAGCACAGCCGGGGACAGAGCAGGCGTGGTGGGGTTCGAGGCCCACTGAGGGTTTCAGGCCCGAAGGGGCCGCCCTGTGTCGCTCGGCATTCGTGCCATTCTGGGGTTTGGGGAGATGGGGGTGCACAGGGCTCCCCACGAGGGAGATGTCCATTTTGGTGCGGGTGGCTTCCCTTGGAGAAATGGGCACTCAGTGGGGACACTGGTGGGCCCATCCCCACACTGTCCACTCCTCCCTCCTGGGCCCAGCCAGAGACCGCAGCTGGGCAGGCGGGACTTGCTGCCTGCCCTCCTCAGTGTGCCTATGGCTCCGCACAGACCCTTCTCGCCCAGACTGGGCTTAAACGACGTGCCTACAGGTGTTACCACGTGACCGAAGCTGCCCAGCCTCAGGAGAGCCTTCTGCAGGCCCGGATCTGTGCCCCTGGCACCTGCTTCGTGACCCGCATGCGGTGACTGCGGTGGGGAGCACTCACATGAGGGAGGCCTTGGGGCCGGAAGAGGTTTACCTCCACCTGGTTTGGGTCTGGCTCGGGGGGTGTCTGCACGTGTTTACATGGCCTTTGGTCAGGAGTGGACATCGGGTGGGTGGCTCCTGTGAACTGCAGCTCTCCTCAGCTGGATGGGCTGCGCCTCCATGTCACGCCTCTGGGGCCGAGGGTGACTGGGGAGGGTGCCACACAGGATATCTAGTCTGGAACAAACAGATCCCAGGAGACGGCGGGGCAAGGGGACTGGTCGGTGGCCCCAAGTGCAAGCCATTTTCTGTAAAAAGAACTTTGATGTGCAGCCTGGAGGAGATGGCAGAACGGCTGGTACAGCCAGGACCCTGCTGGCCAGCCCTTCCTGGAGGCGCTGGCTGTTGAGGCTCACACCCATCACCCCCGAGTTGGGGAAAATGCAGACCTGAGCCTGCCCAGATCTGCCAAGTCGGAGGCCCCAGCAGGCCCACGTGCTGCGGGGGGGAGAAATGGTGGCACCCCCACCAGGGTGCCCAGTCCTGGTCTCTCGAGCTCAGCTGCTTCCTGAGCGGGATCACGAGGCGCACGCCTCGGACAACGAGGGTGAGCCCGCTGGGCTGGCCCTGCCTCCAGAACCTGCCAGCAAGCACTGATGGAGGGTCTCCTGAGCCTCAGTGCCCCTGTTTGTGCCCAGGAATTACAGGGACTCTGTGGGCAAGGCGCCCACGGGGCCTGCCTCGGAGAGCACCACCGTGCCAGTGGGCACACTCACCGCATCCTTGAAGGCCCCCAGGACAGCCGCCGTGACGATGCCCAGGAGCACGCCCAGCACGTTCAGCATCGCCGAGGCCCAGAGCAGCCAGTATAGGTGGAGTGCGTCCTGGCAGCTGCTCACGCCCACAAACTCGTAGTAGGTGGGAGGGTGCTCGGGGCTGCACGGGGGAGGGACAGAGTGACCCCAGGCCTGCGAGGGGGTGACTTCCCACATGCGCAGAGCTGGCTGAGAGGGCTGCAGGCCTCTACCCCCTGTGCCCTGAGGCCACGGCGGGAGGCCGTCCCCAGGGAGCCTGGGTGTCCTTCTGGGCAGGAGCCCAGGCCTCTGAGAGGGAGGACCCCCACACCTCCCCCCAGACCAGGCCCAGGCAGGTCAGTGGAGCGCCAACCAAGTCACCACATAGCAGGCCGCTCACAGCGCCCGGCACAGCCCCACGTCTGCTGCAGACTGCCAGTGGTGGCTCACACACGAGCTGCTCCTCCCGTTATCTTGGAAATAGGATGGGCCCACCTCTCGGGGACGGGTTACCCCTTGAATCCCTGGAGTTTTCAGCAGCCCAGTGGAGGGCCCCCCAGGGGCAAGCACTAACCCCCCTGCTGGTCTTCCTGAAGGCATCAGAGCTGTTCACACACAGTGTGGAGGCAGGGGAGGTTCTGGCTCTGTGTGTGAGGAGCGCAGAGGTCGGAAGTCCATCCTAACAAGTGAAGACCTGGCAGGCTGATACACTGACACCCCCTCTGAGGTCCCTAAGACAGGGCAGGCACGGGCTGGCAGCTGCCCCCAACAGAGTCCCGGCTTCCCAGAGCAACCTGTGTGGACACACAGCAGGAGGCTGTGTGGACATGTCTCAGCGTTAAAAAACTCCAGGGGACTCAGTCACGGGAGCCCCCACAGTGTGAGATTCACCTCTGGGAGCCCAGCCGGGGGCCCCACCCACAACATGAGAGAGCAGGGCCCTCAGCCAGCACTGGGGGAGAGGAGGCAGTCCGTGGTACCCACACTCTGCAGAGGCTGCCCACAGGGCAGACAAGGGGCAGAGCTGGACCCAAATGCCCTGGAGGTGGGACAGCAGCTGCAGCCCCACAGCCAGTCGCAGCTGAGGGGACGAGGAAGCGGAGGAACCAGTGAGGCTCCCCGTCTGGAGGCACAGACCAGAGAGACCTGGGCACAGGGCCCTGGGACGCCCGCCCCACCACAAGCCAAGCCTCAGTGTCCCCATCTGTGAGGTGGGGCCGCCACCTGTTCCCCATGGAATCCTGAGACGGCGCAAATGCCAGGCGCATGCCGTCCCGCCCCCCACTCACCTCCCGCAGTGGTAGAGGTCACAGCAGTAACAGGTGTTGCTCTGCACCTTCAGCTGGCACCTGCCGTCCAGGGAGGGACAGGAGACCTGCGGGCAGAGACGCCACTCAGGTGCTGGCATGTCCTCGCCCACGGGGCAGGGGCCTCCTGGGGCCTGGTGGTCAGGCAACTCCGCCCCCAGCCCACGTCTCAGATGCAGCAGCGCTGGGGGGCAGGAGGAGTCAGACACCCAGGCTTGGCCACACGGGGGTCCAGGCAGCGGCGCCTGCTGGGCAAGGAGCGGGAGCAGGTTCCAGGTACCATGCCAGTGGCAGGACCCTCTGGGTGGGGACGGGTCGTGATCTGTGGTTGACTGCTGGCACTCCCATCACAGTGGGTGCTCAGGAATGTTGGAGCAGGCGGACTAGATTGACCTGGGAGGGGAGGCAGTCCAGGTGGGCAGGGGCTGGGGATGGCCAGTGGAAGACAGCCCGTGTGGCTGACTGGTGGGGCTGGGGAAGGAGGCACAGTGGTGAGAACTGGTGGGCTGGGCAGAGGACCACGGGCAGGCACGGGGCAGTGTAAGGGGTCAGGGCAGGTGAGGAAGGGGCCGGGAAGCCCACGGCTCCTGGGAAGATCAGAGCCACAGGCCAGGGAGCCGGAGGTCCCTGGGCGACCCTTGGGGGGAGACGTCCCTCACCAGGAGCAATAGCAGGGGACAGTGGTCAGCCGGGAGCAGGGTCAGCCTGGAGCCCAGCGCTGCCCAACTGGAGGTGGAGGCCTGTATGGCCAAGCCCTGCTTGCCCACGGCTGTGTCTGCTCTCACGCTGGGGAGTTGAGAAGCTGGGGCAGAGACCACCTCGCCTGTAAATCATGATCACTGACCCTTTATAGAGAAAGCTGCTGGTGCCTGGTGTGGAGCTGTCTGGGCAGCTGTGGCCCCAGCATCCTGGGGGAGCTTTTCAATCTCTCCTCCCTGAAGCTATGCCCGAGATGAGACCCAACATTGGGATTTGCGCCAGCTCCCGGGCTGCCCCATGGGCACGTGGGTCTGTCCTCAGAAGGCCTGACAAGTGGGGTTTGGGAGGGGCTCCTCGCTTCTCCATGATCCCAGGAGCAGAGGGGACATCAACCTTGGGCTGTCAGGGAGCAAGGAGAGAGGACCTGTGGCGGGCAGCACACTGGGAAGGCAGGGAGCCAGCGACACGCGCTGAGCGGCTGGGGCCCGGCTCCCTCCGGCGGCTAGCGCCAAGAGGGCCAGAGCCAGCCTTTGGGGGAGAAACGTGCTGTCTCCCTGGAAGGGGCCGGTGAGGCCGCCGCACAGAGAATGCCCTGTTCCTCCTGCGGTGCACACAGCGGCACACGAGCCACACGGGGTCTCAACCACAGGACGGGCCGTGACTCCTAGGACCACTGTGTGTCACAGAAGGCAGTCGGCGGCTGATCGTAAATCCATGCGACAGCATGATGTCAGAGCCCAGAGCAGGCCCCACATGCCTCACAGGCCACGGTGAACACACGCCGGAGGGCGGGGAGCCCCCGCACCCAGGTTCTGGCGAGAGGCGCACTGGGAGGACCCGCAGTCAGCATGTGAAACCAAGCACATCAAGCGGGGCACCTGCCTACCTCTGCCTGGTACACGTCGGGGGAGTTCCCTTCCACACTGGAGTAGAGCTGGCACCGCCCTGCAGCAAGGGGCCTCGGCTCCTAGGGGCAAAGCAGGATTGGATGGACGGCTTTCGCCCACCAAGCATGGTCTCAGGCGGCTCCAGCCAGGCCTGCCAGTGGCCCTGAGCCCAGAGCATGCCAAGGCCGACTATGCTCTGCCAGATGGGGGTGCAAAGCCCGATGCCGAGGCTCCTGGGAGCAGCGGCCCTGTGTCCAGGGACACCGCCTCCCACCTGTCAGCATGGCACAGCTGGGGGTCTCTTGGTCTTTTGAGGCGCACTGCACGACTCTCAGAAAGGAGACCCCTCAGCTCCTGCCTCTTTCCCTAAAAACAAAACATTTTTTTTTTTGCTAGGAAGGGAGCAAAAAGGATTTCAGGCTAGTCCAACTCACACAGCCAATCATTCATCTGCCCGCCAGCCATGCAGTGAACCGCCTGTCATTCATCTGCGCCTCCCTCCCGCCCTCATCTCTCTACCCCTGCCCTCCCACCCACGGCCCTAGCCAATCATCCACGCATGGGTCTGTCCCCAGCACTCCTGGAGCAGACACAGGGCCCAGCTCTGAAGGCACCCAGGTAGGACACAGTCCCTGCCCTCGGGGGCCAGTGAGGGAGGCAGGTGACAGGCTGACGATTACCAACTGCTGTGATCTCTGTGCTGTCTCTAGGGGACGTTGGGCCCCAGGCCTGTATTGTTTTATTAAGGTGTCCGTCCTCTCTTAGAGCAGGGGTGCTCTGACCTGAGAGTGTAAACAGCACAGTGACCCCAGGGGGAGATAGGGTGGCTGGGCGCTGGTTTGCTCAGACAGCAGCTCCTGCTGCCCAGAGCCCCATGCCAGGCCTGCTCTGGACGCCACAGCCAGGGGGGTGGTGCTGAGCATCTGCCCTCCCCCAAGGGAGACGGCGGAAAACAGGGGGCCTACATGGAGTGTGGTGGGAGGTGGGAAGGGCTGGGCGGAGACAGGAGGCTGGAAGGCTGGGGGCTGCCTGCTGGGGCCCCTTGCCCTTGGTAGGCCCGGCAATGACAGGGCACATGGGTCGGGCACCTGCTCCGCTCCTCCCCTTCCGGGTCTCGCTCCCCTGCATCTGCTGCCTGCTCCCAGGAAGCCTGCTAGTGGTGGCCACACTCACGCGGGCTCTACAAGCACAGCCACACCAATGTGCCACGACAAGCTGTGCATTGTGAAGGGTCATCCCCTTTCTTCCCGCCAGTGACCCCATGGGAGTGGCCTTCCAGACTTAGCACGATGTCCTCCTGGTCTGCTGCCAGCCAGCCCACAGCTGCCAGGCTTTGCCATCCGCACTGTGCCGGTCTGGTTGTGATGCCTTGGGGAGCCTGCAGGGTCGGGTCCTAGTGAGGCCTCTCCCTGCTCATGGCAGGGTTCTGTCTTCTGACAAGGCCACGATCCCCACATGGGGTCCCACCCTCATGACCTCAGCTAGCCCGAGTCACCTGCAAAGCCTCCCCCACGAGAGGACGGGGCCCAGCGTGCAGACCTGGGGGCACAGACACAGCTGTGGGCCCCCCCAGCCCCCACATCACGTTAAATCAGTGGCGAACACCTGGCATAAGACCGGGACCTCTCTGAATCCTTCTAACACAGTTTCACATGCTGTCTAATCTTTACTATTTAATCAGGATATAGTAATTCCTTTCAGTTTGAATTGAACAAAACTGTGACCTCTTAGTTCCAGTAAGTCATGCAAACTTTGTTTAGTCTACGATGAGACATAGGCTGAGTTCCTGGGGAGAACCCTTGCCTCCGACAGAGCCCAGAGTTCTTGCCCCCAGACGGGCATCGGGGTTACAGACAGACCATTTCACGGACCCCCTTAACCGGTCCACACAAATAACACTAAGACACCCAACACATTTGTCGTCAGATCCGAAGTTGTTAAAGCTCATTTAAAATCCTGTGTGTCTCCTATAGGGGCTGCTCAGCTACAGACGTGGGCGAGAGCTGGCCCACCACCTGATTTCACAAATAAAGTGTCATCAGCACACGGCCACGCTCATCAATCCACATACCTGTGGCTGCTTTTGGGCTGTAACGGCTGGGCTGGGCAGTGGCTGGTTCTCTGGCCCTTTCCAGAGAATCCAGCTGCCCCTGGTCCACTGTATGCCTGGCTGGGACCCCAGTAAGTGTCTGTGAGTGAAGGAGTCAGAACTGCCCAGGAGGAGGAGGACGCTGCCCCCCGTGCCGGCCCTGCGCAGCCTGTCACCGAAGGTGCCCCAAATCAGCCAATAGTTTAAACACTTTGGGGCACCCACAAAGTTCCTCTGCCAGAGACAAGTCCACCTGAGCTGACAGAGGCTGAGAGACCGCCAGCCCCGAGTGACGGCCATCCCAGCCAAGTGACCACCAGCCCTGCCAAGCAACCGCCAGCCCGGCTGAGTGACTGCCAGCCCGGCTGAGTGACCGCCAGCCCCATTATTCCCATCTCTGCTGTGATGAACCATGAACTCCGTGGGTAGGGAAGTCCAGGTCTGACACACTCGTGGGTGAAAAGCTGGGCTAATTCCTGACAAATCTCCTGCCAGCGACGACGTTCTGATTTCCAGGGCCGGTGTCCCACTTCACAAGGAGCCCGGAATTTTGTCTGGTGAGGGTCATACTTCTCCTGCAAAGCTGAATCGCTTCAGTGAGTCCTATTGGACCATGAGATGAAGCAGGGCCTCTGGGAGAAGCTGCCGCTCACCTTGCACCCTGGAGGCCGCATGGGGGAGATGCTCCCTCCTGGGGAACAATGGGGTCTGCAGGAAATTTCTCTCCAACCTGAGCAAGTGACGGGCCTGGGAAAGCCGCACATGGCAGGACTGGGCACCCCTCCAAAACCAAGGGTCCCCAAACTGCCCACCTGACCCAAGCGCTCCCCTAGCCTGGCTGAGCAAGCCGGTTACAGGCAGAAGTGGGGCGATGGGGAAGGGAGTGCAGTCCAGACAAGACTGGACTGAGCCGTGGGCAGTCAGTGCACCCCGGGGCCAGGCACCCAGGGCCCGGTTCCTTGGGGATGTGTGTAAGCATTTGCCGGGCCCGCCGGGGCCCACCCACCTGATCCCCCAACCATCCTCTCCCTGTCTCCAGCCCCCCAGGACGCCTGGGACTGAAGACGCCCATGTTCATGGGCCACGTAAAAGCCTCACAGTTAAGTCCCAGCTGCTGCTGGGCTCTGCACCCAACAGAGAAAAGAGGGCCGAGAGTGTTGGGCCAGCTGTGTGTTCTCACCCCAGGGCCCCTGCATCTTTCCAAATTTTCTTTATTATTGCTGTCTTGGCCATACACATTCATAATTACCCCACAATCGGCTGTCCCCTGGCCACTGTGATGGGAATGGAGATGAGCCAGCTCACTGTCAGAAAGTGCTTGCAGTGGGAGGGGCGCCCCTGCGAAAGCACCGCTCCAGGGCCGCCCAGCCCAGGCAGGGTGTCCAGAGCCTCCACGGACCCTCTGGCCCCTCCTGCAGGGCATCCTTGTTACAACACAGGCCAGGCATCCTGAGGGCCCATAAGGGGCCGGCCTCTAACGGGAACTAAGCCCCCAGCCAGTTGCCATCTCAGATGGGCCACACCACGAAACCAAACACGGTGTGAAGGTCCGGGTCGCATTCCCACGAGTGACAAGCAAGGGGTCTCACGCAGCCACGGGCGCCTCGGAGGGACCGCCTGTGACAGGCGCTCCTCCCAAGGACAAGTGGGAGAGGAAGCAGGTCTTTGACAGGCAATCTTAGGCATGAAGTGCGCAGCCCACTGTCAAAATTAACGCTGTGAAGACCACCCTCCTGTAGGATGTGCGAGCCTGGCGTGGGGGGAGGGCCGAGGGCACACCAGGGGGTCCATCCAGCCGGCCTGCATGGGGGGGGGGCCGTGGTCAGAAGACTCACTCCTAAACTTCGCAAGCATCTCACTCTGTCTTGCCATCGTGTACAGACATGTCTGGGGGTTTGTGCAGGGTGGAGACACTGTCCATATTATTATGCAGGCCCACGACTGAGTCATTGCTTATCACAACTGTACGTCTAACCGCCTCGGGAGCTCACGTATGTTTGTGTTCTGCGATTATGGGCCGGCCACCGCGCAGGCCGCCTGCAGGTCCCGGCACCATCAGCTCCAGGTCACAGTATAGGTGGCAGCCTCTGGGGCTGCCCACCCTCCTGGCCCGCTGGTGCTGACTGGAGCATTCTGGGTGGAGGCTGGATTCTCATGTTTTCTTCTCGTAATAAATCACTCGTGCGCTTTTCAGAGGAAGAGAGCACACACTCAGAAGGGCTGTGTTTTGGAGGGCTCCAAGCTCTTCCACAAAGCATGCTCTGAAAGCCTCCATCTGTGGTTCTGGCCTACAGGGCAGGGGTTGCCCACAGAGGCCTGGGGGCAGAGAGCTGGCTCTGGGGGCACAGGCAGGCCCTCCCATGATCCTGGCTCTGCTCGAAGCACCCCACCATAAAGCCGGCCTCACCCCTTCCCGGCAAGCCCGCATTAGGGGGAATCCTAACTCACTACCTTTTACAACAAGATGCCACTCTGTTAAAGGGGCTCAATACCCAACCATCTCTACCTGGAAATAGTACAACTGGCTGAAAAGACAGGGAGCCAGGTCCGGAAGGACACCGTGCCCTCTGCCAGGCCGGAGCCCCGTGGGACCTACACTTTGAGGGCTGTTACCCTGGCTGAGTGGTGGACGGGGAGGAGCCTGGGGGAGGCATAGGGGCTGCTTCCCTGCACACTGGGGGTGACCCAACTGCAGGTGGCGGGAGAGTGGTGAGAGGGCCTCACGGGCTGGTCTCATCTGTGCGGAGGGAAGTGAGCTGGGCAGCACTGGTGTATGTAAAACCGACGCTACTGCTCCTGGTGGCTGCGCCCCACCAACTCCAGGGGTGTGGCCTCTCAGGGTCCCTGTGATAAGATGGTGCCACCTGAGCAGGGCCACCACTGGCTCAGGGCCTCAGTGTCGCACACACGCCGTCTGCTGACCTCCAGGTCAATCTGCTAACACTGTGCCCAGCACACGGCCCCCAGGGGCCGACTCACAGAGCAGCGTTCTGAGGGCGGACGTGGCATGTCCTCCTCAGAGGACCCTGGACTCCTAGTGCCCCAGCTGGCATAACTGGAGCCCCAGGACACGTCTGTCTTTGCACCCCAGCTCGGGCAATCCCCCCAGTGATTTGCCCTCCACCTGCCAATGGGATGACGTTTGAGAAGACGCAGGTGTGAGGGCCCAAACCAAAGCGACCCACTGCCTGCAGGGACAGACTCGGGCAGGGTCTCATGCACGGCTGCCATCGGCTCCGGCCAGGCTGAGCACCAGGCCCAAGACACAAACACGGCCAGGATCTCAGGTCAGTGAGCTTTGCAAAGACAAAAACACAAAGCAAAAGTCTGGGACAAACACACACAAATGACTCAAAGTGGCACAAATGAAAACACTGACTCAAAGGACGATCGGGGTGCTGCTGGGCCTCAGCCACGGGGGTTGGGCCTCTGCCCGGCCAGGTGCCTGTGGCCCACACGCTCTCCTCGCCACCCCTGGGGACCCGCCACCTGCACAGGACCAGCTCTCCTGGAAGCCCCACTATGTTCTGTTCCTCTTCCCACACACCCACCCAAACTGCGCCATGCAGCAGTGGGCGAGGGCTGCCTGCCCTGCCCTTGCCAGGGGCCTTGCTGGGGTGGGAGACCCCCGGCTGGCGGAGCCCCCAGGCAGCACCCATTTCTGTCCTACCATTTGGCCACTGTGACCAAACACCATGGCGGCACATTTATAAACAGCAGACGCTTGTTTCTCCCAGTTCTGAGGATGGACGCCTGAGATGGCTGGCAGAGCAGAGGAGAGGCCTCTTCCTGGCGCATAGACAGTGGGGGGTGCTCTCTGGGGTCTCCACCGGGGCTCCACCTCGTGGCTTCATCACCCCCCAAAGACCCCCCCCCACACCATCACGTGAATTGATGACACAAACATTCAGCTGTCACATGCAGCCTGACCACAGGTGACATTCTGCGAGGCTGTCGCACATCTGTTGATGATCCCAAGCAGGCAGCCAGCAGCCCACTGCCCATCTCATTGGAACGGGGCTGCCAGGGCACGTTCAGCAGGCAGGGCTGCCCTGGGAGCCGGCCGCTCAGCGAGCAGAGGCAGCGTGCACCAGACCCGACTACCAGCCAACGTCTGACCTCTGAGGGCAGAGGCGCCAAGAGGCAGCAGCAGAACAGGGTGCCTGCTGGGACTGTCCACCTCAAAGGCAGCGGGTGACAAGTCAGGCCAGCCCACCGACCAGGCGCCCACACTCAGCCCCTCTCCTAAGCCTGCCTGCAGAGCAACAGGAAGAGCCATTTCCTCGCCTTATGATGAGGGTTTTAAAACACAGGAAAAACACATACATAATTTGACAGCGGATTTACATTTACACGGCCACCTTGATGACTTTAACATAATCTAATATTTTTATATCATCATCTCACTGATCTTCCCTTTGCTTGGAACCCAGTCTCTGTAATGTTGACCAAGAACAGGGCTGGCTGGTGGCTGTGAGCCGCGGTTCTGGGCGTGTGTCCTGACGTAGTTCTAGCTTCAGTACTGCTGGCAGAGTCTTGCACCACCATGAGACAAATGATCAGAAAGGATTTCACAGTGACAAGGGTCAAGCTAGAAAATTCTGTCATGATTAAGAAAGATGTATTTGAACCGCAGAAACCTGGGGAGTCGAGAGGCGGCGGATTTCAGGATGCACTTCATCTGAAGTGTAAGGAGAGACCTGAGGAAAGTTACTTGGGAAGCTGAAAAGCCTGATCCTAAATGGTGTGGTGGTACCAGTGTGCATGAGTGTGTGTATGAGCATGTGGTGTTCTGGGCACAGTCTGCAGGAAATGAGGAAAGGGAGTGGAGACGCAGCAGCTGGCAAACAGCACGGAGAGGGACTTCCGCAAAATGAGATCCTGTTTGTGTAGATTTTTTTTAACCCAGGCAAGCAGTTGAGAGCAAAATTAAAAAGACAGACTCACCATGTGCTGGGCAGCAAACACGCCGTCCACGACGGCACAGCAGAAGGCCGTCACCACACCGAAGCTGATGAACACGATCGCGGCAACCAGCTGGAGGCAGAGTGCAGAGGGCAGGAGCATCAGTGGCTAAGCACACTTCAGATACAAACCAGCCCCGGCCCAATGTTAGGGTCCCCCTGCAGAGCCCGCCTCACCATGCTGGTCCTCAGTGACCCGCAGCCTGGGACAGAGCTCGGCCAGACTGTGCCCCGTGCACGGCTCTTTCTGGTGGGGTCACCTTGCGACAAGCAGGAGGCTCCAGGGGTGGAGAGCCCGTTAGTGCCCCTGCTGCACACGCTCCTGGTGAATGATCGGGTCATCCACCCAGTGCCCACGATGGGCGGGCAAGTGGTGGGCAATTCTCTGCTATCACAAATGCTGCTGTAGACCCCACACACATCTGCAGAAAACATCTGGGTCCAAGTGAGCATCTCTGCAGACATACGGCGAGTCTCTGCACCTCAGGATCCGACAGCACTACGGCGCCGGCAAATGGGCCTCACCGTGTGTCCTCCAAGCTCCTCACACCCGAAAGGACACTTCCTCTCACCTGCCCTCTGAGTTCTGCCATGTGATGGGAGGAGGCCCTCACCGTGACCCCCATCTACACCGGTGCTATTGGTGAGGTAGGTTAAGAACTGTTTTTACATTTGCCAGCCATTTCTTTAGATGTTTTTTTTATCTTTTCGTGTTATAGGAGTTCAGGTTTAACAGAACGAATAGCCAAAATAGCACAAGTAAGTCCTTGTGTCCTTCCCACAGAGCCTGGACACCAGTGTGGTGGCCCCGGCTGCACTCTGGCCTGGCAGGAGCCCACAGCCCAGGCACACAGGTGGGCTCCAGGGTCACTGGCCCGTACCTGTAAGAGACACACCCTAAGCAGAGCGTGTCTGTGTGTCAGCACCTTTAGCCGCAGGGAACACGGTCAGACCTCCATGCTCCGAGCAGCTGGGCTCAGCGCTGGGCGCCTTCCAGTGCCCCATCTCTGTTAATCTGAATTATGTGCTCATTCAACAAAGTGCAGGAAGTTGGTATGAGGCGTTGGCTGGTCTGACACCCCAGAATTATGAGCTTCTTTCTGATGTGAAACTCCCAGGAGCTCCTCCAGGCTCCGTGGGACGTGACCGTGGGCCCCTCCCAGGAAGCAGCCTCATTCTCTGGGCCGCAGCCCTGGCCCCTGTGGCCCCCGCCCCACATGGTGCCTCTGAGGAGCAGGTCCCTGCCTGCACGTCAGAGCTGTGGCCGAGTCCTTCCAGGGGCCTCTGACCTGGAGCCCTTTCGCTCCTCAGCACCCACGTCTGGAGAGCGGGGTGCTGGCTGCAGCTTGCCCATATTTGACCGATGTTTCTGCAGCACTGCCAGACTCCCAAGCCTGCCCAGGCGCCATGGGGTAGATACGAGGACACCAACATGGCCTGGCCCGACCCCAGCACCTGCCACTTCCAACACTGCACGAGACATCGACTAAGGGTGACTTGGGGGCCGCCACACAGAAAACCAGGCACAGCCTCCATCTGGACGCAGAAACTGTCCTCTGGGCTGTGCGTGGAGCCACCGCGGCAGAGCCACAGCCACCACCTAAGTTGCTGGTTCAACACAGGAGCCATGGCAGCGCAGCTCTGCTGGGACGCAAACGGCCGCAGAGACCCCGAGTGTGGCAGCGGAAGCCAGGGGTTCTGGGGTCAGCAGAGGGAGATCTCGGGCAGCCCCAGGTGGGCCCCTCAAGCAGGCCCTGGGAAAGAGGCCAGAGGGCCACCCGAGCAGGGTGGGCAGGGGAGGGATGAAGGTCAGACAGCAGCCCCCTTGAATGTTACACAAGCTAAGGAAACGCGGCCAAAGGCCAGGCCACGCCCCTCATGCCCGAGACAAAGGGACGTCAGTGCGGCTCCCATGTAGCAACTGTGTCCGGCTGGACCTGCGCCCTCTGTGCCGCCCTTAGGAAAACACAACCCCCACGCAGGAGGATTCAGAGCCCCGTTCACGTTTCCTGGTTGAGAGGCGCCCCCCTCTGCTGGAGGGAGGTCAGCAGCCTGCACGGCGCAGCCGGTGGCCCTGCCAGCCCGGGGCCGCCCTGTCCTCACTCACCCAGGCTCCCAGGCAGCCGAGAGCCTCCCGTGAGGCCTTCGCCCAGCTCAGCCTGGACATCACGGCACACACGTCCGAGTCCCGTGACGCCACAGGACCGCCTCCAGTGCCTGCGTCCACAGACGTGCTCCAACCCGGTTCTGCCCCAACCGTCTGCATGTCCTTCTCAACTTTCAGCTGGTTCTGCGGCTGCCTTTTCTCCCACCAGCCCCAACAGGGTGAAGTTCAGTGCCAGCAAGACCAGACCACACATGCAAAGGACCCTGAGGGGCCATGCGTGTGACAGGGCCTAAGGACCTCTGCAGTGGGCAGGCCCCGGAGCCCAGGCGACTGTGCAGGCGAAGGCTCCCTGGGTGGGGCTGTGCACACAGGCCTCGCTGGTAGCCCTGCGGCTCTAGGGGGATGGCAGCCTCTCCACACAGGCCTGAGCCTCTGCCCTCCCTGAGGCGGCAGGAGGGGGCAGGGGGCAGCCCAGGTTGCTGTCATGAGAGTGGGAGATGGGAACGTCTCTTAGTGCAGAAAGTCCCAGGCAGGCTGGGAATGTACTCCAAGGCGTGTGCAGCCTGCCTCTTGGGAGAAGGCAACTCTGTTGTCCTAGGGTGAAGGTCACCTTTGAGTCTCTGCTGGGCTCACCATTTACATTCCAACGGTTGATAGCAGATTTAAAAGCAAACAGATGGATAAGGCCGTGGAGATAAGAGTGCAAGGGGGAGGCATGTGGTTGAGGGCACTGGGCAGACGCCCTGAGCTGAGCAGGCGATCCAGGCCAGGTGGCAGGTGCCAGGGCCCAAGGCAGGCACAGGGACAGACGGGGACCAGGGCCCCCAGAGGCCAGGTGGGGAGGGAGCGGTGAGGACCAGCTGGCCTGGCTACGGGGGCCTATGGCCTCAAGGACCCCCGGCTTCCTTGTGGGCACACAGCATTCTCCGCTGCACAGGGGCAGCCCCACCAGGCCGGAGGTGACAGCTGTGTGCAAAAGTGGCAGAGGGGTCTGGGGGGACATTTGTGGGGTTGAGGTGGGCACCACAGCACAGCTGAGGGGGGCTCCATGCGGCACAGGGAGACACCGCTTGGACCGGCTGGCAGGGTCACCGCCTCCCCAGGATGAGTGTCCCCAGGACCAAACCAGGGAGGCCACCGGGACTCCACACCCCCAGGCAGGCAGCCAGGACCCTGCGGTCCCCTCTTCTGCTGAGCAGGTGTCCCGCACACTCAGGTCCCCAGCAGAGCAGCCAGAATGGACCTCCCGGGATCCTGGTCCCTGCCCTGTGCCAAGCTGCCTCCCCACCCTGCTGAGCAGGGCCGAACGGGCCTGACCACACAGGACAGGGCCTCCACCTGGCCACCACCTCCTGGCCTGAGTCAGTGCCTGGGGGCTGGGTGTCACTCGGCCCACCCACCACGTACCCCTCGTTAAGTGGGTGGCCACCTCAAGGCAGGAAGGCAGGGCCAGCCCTCCCTCACCCGCCTGGCCTACCAGCAGCCCCAGTGCCTCAAAGACTAGCTTCTCATATGGCTGCCCAGGACCTGCCGCCCCGCCCACCTGCCCTCCTGAGCCACACACACAGATGAAGCTCAGGGCACAGGATCACTGCACCTCTACACCCCCATCTGCCTCCTCCACCCATAGTTGGCGCCCATCTGTCCACCCACAGGGAGGATGCGGCCAGTCGTGGGCAGTGGGGGGCCAAGATGCTCGCCGTGGGGGAAGAACACCCACCAGGGAAAGGGCTGGAGCTCAGACACAGGCATTCCTGCCAGCCGCTGGGCAGGGCTGGGGCTGCTCTCCCTTGTTCCAGCCCGTGTCCTCCAAGACCGTCCGCCTCCCAGCCAGCCTTGGGATAGGCCCCCAGGGCCCTCCTCGGCCCCCACACGTGGCTCCCTGGATGGGGCTGTGCACACAGGCCTCGGCGCAGAGAGCCGCGCACAGGGAACGTGCCCTGCATGTGCTAGAGACGGAGATGGAGGAGCCCTAAGAACCCCAACGCAAGGAAAAGGGGAGGAACAAGAGCCCTGTGGGTGCTGCCGGGGGCTGCTGGCGCTCAGGGTGGCTCTGAGGTGCAAGCAGAGTGGCGTTTTCCTACGAGAGAGGCCGGTGCCCGGCATCTTCCAAGACGCTGCGGCCACAGCAGCGCTGCTCCCTGTGGGCGGCTGCAGCTTCATCAGAAAATCCACACCAGCATCGCGTGGATATGGCTTACGCAGCAGCAGAAACAAGAGTTCTGACGTTCGTTTCAGACAGGCACCTTTGTGAGCACGTGGCTGTGCACATGGAGGTCCCGGAGCGTGGGTCCCACGTGGTTGTCCCCACGTGGACCTGACGCTCATACTTGCGGATCGTTAGATCGGCGGGTAGAAGCAGGTCCAGCTGCATGAGTGGGGCTCCTGCCCGCGCCCACCCCCACCCCCACACCGTCTCCGAGTGACTCGGGGCTGCTCTCCGACTGGGGGTCACAGACCAGACGACACCCCAGCCACAAGGCCAGTGGCACCTGAGGCTCAGGTCGGCCGGCTAAAGAGGCTCAGGTTGGGCCACGCCTGGCACACAGCTCAGGGGACAGGGCACCAGCCAGCCCCAGAGCTGAGCAGGGGTGCAGGCCCGCCCGTAGCGGAGCTGCAGCTCATGGCAGCCACAGGCCAGCCACCTGCGCAGTGCCTGGGCCTGGCGGGGGCCTTGGTGGGGCTACACGAAGGCAGGGGCCGGCAATGGAACAAATGCTTCACGTGCTCAGACACTGAGTCCTCTTCCACAGTCACAGGCTCACACTCCTGCAGGGCTCAGAGCTCAGGTCTCCAAGCGGCCTGCTTCCTGGGGCCGGGGCCAGCTCCTGGGACAAGCCCAAGCCCCCGTCAGCCACTCCAGCAGCTTCTCCACCCATTGAACAACACCCCTCCCTCCTCCCAAAATGAACTGCATTTCTAGAAAGCACAGGGTGGTGTATATGTCAGGGAAAGGTCTCACTCAGGGTCCTGGCCCCTTACCCGTCCCCACAGGTGGGGAGCCTGGGAGAAGGGAGCAGTGAGCTACCATCAGGGGGCCACCAGGCAAGACACCGCGGGGACGGCTCACCCTGGGAATACGGGGCAGGTAGGGGCCGTGCTGGGTGAGCTGATACCCACGGGGGAGACTCCCTGTGTGAGTGTGAGTGTGTGTGTGTGTCTGCGTCTCTGTGTCTGCCTGTCTGTCTGTGTGTCTGTGTGTGTCCGTGCGTGCCCCTGTATGTGTTGGGCTTGGCAGCTGACAGACTCTCCGGCCCCAGCCTGCCCCGGCCCCGGCCTTCGGGATGGCTCCATCCACGGTTCACGCATCTGTCTGGGAGAGGAAGGGCGATTATGCACTCATGGATGGAAAGACACGGGACACTGGCTCAGTGTGGGGCACTGTTTGGCTATCACTGGAGGCAGAGATAATGGTGAAGCCACTTCCAAGGATAAGATTCCACCCCTCAAGTTGAACAGAGTAAAATACTTACACATGAAATGATACAATGTCTGCAATTTGCTTCAAAGGAATATGGGGAGGGAAGAAATGGGCTGGGGGCTGAAGGAAGCTTGGCCGCAGGTGGATTCCTGCTGAGATTGGGAGCTGGCAACGGGGGCTCATTACATCTGTGCTTTCGTACATGTTTAAATTTTTCTATGGTAAAACACTAAGAAGTGAGGAAAAGGAAAGAGGTATCCATCTGGATGCATCCGAACGCCGGAGTCTTCTCCGCAGCGGACGTTCTCCTGGCTGCTACTGTCTCCTTTTGAAACCACTCCACGGTTCCGACCACAGTCCTTAGCGGCTGCCGCCCTCTGAGCACCTGCTCTGGGCCATCACTGGGCCAGATGCTCTCGTGCACATTAGCTTAATGTTCTCAACAGCTTTGGAAACAAAGAATCTGAGGCCACAATGGCCAAATTGAGCACCCCAAGATCACACAGCCACTAACGGGTATGGGTTTCAGCTTCATGAATGTCAAGTTAAAGGTTGGCTCTGAAATATGTTTATCATACAGAGTTAGCCTGAGAGAATTTTCTTGAAAAGGCAGAAATGAGCGTGTCCAGGCGTCGCAAACAGCCCCAGGCGGAAGGCTCTGGTCTGAGGGACCTGGCGGCTCCCCCTTGCCCCGTGTGCAGGGCGCTTACTGGGGAGCTGGACCCACACTGCAGAGCTGCTGTCACTTCTGGATTTGATCTCCCCTCCTAGGCCTCCACTTCTTTTTCAAAGCCATGGCAAGAGGTCTCCAGCAGTCAGATGGGAAAAGGAGGGAAGCCCTCTCTCTTCTCAGGTGACATGACCTTACAGATGGAAAACCCTAAGGCACCCACCAAAAACTGTTGCAACTATTGAGTGGGTTCCGTGGGGTTGCAGGGTGCAAGAACAGTCCAAAAATGAGGTTAAGAAACAATTCCACTCACCATAGTCTCAAAAAGAATAAAATGCTTTAACAAGAAAGTGTAAAACTTAAACGCTTAAAACAACTGGAAAAATACCCGACATTCATGGGTCAGATGCTTAACATTTAAGATGGCAGAACTCCCTGAACTGATGTGTAGTTTCTACACAATCCCTCAGAATCCCAGCTGACTTCTTCATAGAAACTAACAAGCTGGTTCTGATCCTCATGTGGGATGAGTAAGGGCACGGAGTAACCAGGACGATCCCAAGAGAGCGGCACACGGGGAGGAGCCACGTGGGGGGAAGCCACGTAGGGAGGAGCCACATGGGGAAGAGCCACATGGGGAGGAGTCACGCGTGCTGATCTCAAACTTAGCACAAAGGAACAGTGACCCAGACAGTGTGTACTGACAGACAGACACAGGGATCAGCAGAACAGAACGGAGAGCCCAGAACTAAGCACACGTCTGTGGCCAGGTGATTATTAGTAAGGGTGTCAAGACCACTGAATGGGAAGGGACAGTCTTTTCACCAGATGGGGGAAAACTGAGCCATGTGCAAAAGCTTGAATGTGGACCCCTATCTCCCGCCATACATAAAAACGTACCAAAGACTGAAATGTAAGTGATCAAACCCTTAGAAGCCATAGGGGTAAATCTTCATGACCTTGGAATTTGCATAGGAGTCTTAGAAATAGCAACAAAAAAAAATAGTTCAGTTGGGCTTCATCAAAATTGAATACTTTTGTGCCTCAGAGGGCACCATCAAGAAGGTGAAAAGACAGCCCGTAAAACAGAAGAGAATATTTGCAGATTGTGTATCTGATGAGGGACCTGCAGCTAGAATGTGTGAAGGACTCTGACAGCTCAACAGAGAGACAAGTCACCCAAATTCAAAGCAGGCAGAGGACCTGAATAGACATTTCTCCAAAACAAGGTAAAAAGTTGGCCAATAAGCACATGACAAGAAGCTCCATGTCATTAGTCATCAAGGAAGTGAAATCAAAACCACAGTCCCCCACAACTCCATGACCACCAGAATGGCTGGAATGAGAGCGAGATGGTGACACGGGGCAAGGAGGTGGGGGGGCGAGGGGAGCCCTACACACTGCTAGCAGGGAGCCCACTGTGCCCACCTTGGGACGACTTTACAGTGAAACGTAGGGCGGATCACACGACTGAGCAACCCTGTCCTAGGCACGCGCCCTAAAGCGGTGAGGGCGCTGTCCCCAGAAACCTCGCTGGACGTCTGAGCAGCACCGCTCACCAAAGCCAAGCCATGGAACACCCCTAACGTCTGTCCACCGGGACAGAGGCACTGGGGCCCTGCACACACCACCAGCTGTAAGAAGGAGAGAAGCTCTGACATGCGCACAGGGGCAAACCCTGAATGCACTAAGGGGTCTGCCCAGGTCGGAGTAAAGGGCAGGGTGTCTGGGCACAAGGCGCCCAGGGGTTGCTCGGGGAGCAGGTGGGGCGGGGGCCGGGAGCAGTCGGCACGGTTTCTTGTCGAGTAGCTGGAATGTCCACATGGCCATGGTGGGAGCTGCACGCATCTGGGGGTACAGTAAATCCATCAGACTGCACACAACGAATGGGTGAACTGTGGCATGTGGATGATCTCAGTAAAGCTGGTTTTAAAAAGGGGGCCAACTAGGCATCCAGAGGCCAGACTATGTCCACACCACCCACAAGCGGCGGACCACACGCCACCGGGTGCATCACCACGGCCCCAGCCTCACAGCCATCTGCCGCTTTGGGGAGGTTGCACAGAAACTCATGTCGGGACACCCTCACCCAGTAGGCAGGGGCCCCAAGAGCTGCTCTTGGGACAGGACACCCAACCCAGCCGAGGCCTGAGCATGCTGAGAGGCCTCAGTCCAGGAGGGCTTAGAAGTTTTCATACCCCAGAGTTAGGACAAGACACTGGAGCTGTGAGTTCAGAAAGGGGGTGCCCATTCGCACATGCTTTTACCTGAACTTTGTACACTAATTTCATTAATATAATTTTAATTTCCAACCCCCCATGTCCCAGCCCTGGCTGCCTGACCCCATGGGGAGCTAGTACGATGCACCCTGCAACACCCACTTAGACTAGGACATGAACGGCACCCACAAAGCGCTGCGTCCAGGGCTGTGCAGCTCACAGCCGGGGAACCTGGGCTCCGATCCTGTAGGCTGCTGGGCTGGAGCAGACATTGTCCCAGGAGCACCTGCGGTCACTGGGGGCAACTCTCCCCACTCGCCACCCCACCTTCGAGAGAAGTGACATGCACTCTTACCATCTGCCTTCTGTTCTCCACCAGGTGGATGCCAACGATTCCCAGGAAAGATCCGAAGCCCAGCTGACAACAAAGGGAAATGGGAGGGACCCATGGTCAGCGCTGCTGGTGGCGGATGGCTCCCTGAGCAGCCTGCCCTGCACAGGCCCTGCTGCCCCTGAGAGCATTCTATCCTGCCTCACAGAGGTTCAGCCGCACGGGCAGATGGGTCCCACCTGTTTTAGCGTGCAGGGGGCCTCCTGGAACAGCGTGGCTGAAACATGAGCCCCGCGGTCACTATGGTAACTCCTGGGGACGGCACAGAGGGGCACCTTCCGGTCACCAGGGTGCCCTGCGCTGGGTTGTCAGGGGGCGCCCACCTGCCCAACTCCCTTGCACCAGCGCCAAGTCCCATAGCGGGAGAGGGCCCCACAGGTGAGATGGGAAACCAGAGCCAAGGGCGGTGCCGTCGTGCAGACACAGCTGAGCCCGCTCAGAAATGGGTTTCTGACCTGCCTGAGCAGGCAGACAGGTGATGTTGAGGGAGGGAAGGAGAGGTGGGAAGGGGGCTCCAGGCCGGGCAGGCTCCTGGCCATCAGCCTCTTGTTCCCCAGGAGGAGACTCGCCCCTGATCCCCGAGAGGAAGGGATGCTGGGACATCAGAGGACACACACATGGCCGTCCTCACCTCAGAATGAAGGGCCCGAGGGCTGGGACCAGGACCTGTACACCTGTGTGTGAGCCCCATGCCCAGGGCGCTCCTTCAGCCAGGGCCCCACATCTGGCCCATCCAGGGGCCCAGGGCCACGCTCTCCTTGGCTGTGGGTGCCTCTCACCTGGGGGACCCAGCAGGATAATCGCCCCCTTGCCACAAGACCCCAGCGTTCGCAGTCTGGGAAGTGGGCCAAGGGCATCTTTGGGCTCATCACTGTTCTGGCCACACCACCAGCAGAGGTTTCCGTGCCCCGAACCTCCTGCTCTGCCGGCTGGGAGTGGTGTGTGGAGGCAGAGCCCCACCCTCAGCCGCCCCGACCACGTCACTCACAATGATCCCCGGGTAGTAGCCGCCCACAGTCACGTTCTCCGTGCGGGTGGTGGCAGCAAGGCCAATCGTCAGGATGAAGATGGACGTTGCCAGCAGAGACCCCACAAACCAAAGGGAAGTCTTCTTTCTTCTCATGAACCCTTCTGAGGAGAGAAAGAGCAGTTAGTGAGGGGTGGGGGCTCAGCTCCCCAAGGAGTCTCAGCAGAGGCAGCCTGGGATGTGCCCCCTGCCTCCCCAGGGACACTGAGGGCCTCTGGAAGACACCCCCAGCCCCACATGCATGATTTCTTCCCATCCACCCGCTTCTCCAAGCAGGATCCGGGGCTGCCCTCATCACACTCAGTCTGCCCTACAGAGTGCCTGCTGGGCCCTGGTGACAGTCCCCACGCGGCTCATCTCCACTTGCCCAACGCCCACATGCCTCGTCCCTGACCCCCACCCACCCAGAGGGGCCGGTGTTTGCTCCCCCGTGTGTCCCCCACACAGCCCCGTGGGGGCAGGTGGGCGCTGCTTGCTCCCCGAGGCACCCCTCACACCTAAACTGTGCCCACCGGGCAGGGGCACAGCGGCCCCTGCACAGTCCACACAGTGAGGCCAATCTTTCTTGGGCAGCTGCTCCATGCCAGCGGCTCCAAGCACTCGCCCCACGCTGGGACCTTGCCCAGTCTGTGGGCCTGGACACCGGCCACCCTCCAGTCACGGTGCTGCCCGGTCCCGGCTGAGAGGCCCCACACCAGAGTGAGACGCTGCCCCCGCCCACAGGCCAGGCTGTCTCGCCCAAGGGCACGGAGGGAGTCTGGCTTGTTCCCCATCTCCAGCCAGCTCAGAGCCAAACGCCTGAACAATTGGATGGGGAGGAGGCAGAAAAAAAGTGTCAGTGTGCCAGCGTTCCCCTCGCCCACCTCACATCCATGTCCCCCTCGCCCGGGGCAACCTTCCCCAGTGCTGGCTGTGCAGACATGCCAGTTGAGCGACCGTGTTCCCAGCAGATCATCACCCACCAGAGCAAAGGATGTTGCTCGGGACTGACAGGAAGCCTCTTAAAGGAGCCTGTCCCTTTCCTGCCTTCGTCCGTCCATGGCCCGGAATACAACCGTAAGGGCGGAGCCCCAGCTGCCACTTTGGGCCATGAAGGAACCTTGAGATGGAAGCTGCACGTGCAGAATGACTGGGAAGAAAGACAGCCCCGTGTTATCTACCCCAAACTGTGATTAGGTGACAAAATAAACGTCTGACTGTAAGACACAGCTTTGGACAGCCTGCTCTTTAGAGCCAGACCCAGTTCTGACTGCCACTGAACCCCAGGGAGCAAAGAGAAGGGAAACCCTCCTCCCTCAAGTCCTGGTTTCTGGTTCCCTGTTGGTCTAAGGAAGGAGGGAAGCCTCGCTACAAAGACCATCTGCTCTCGGCAACCGCATGACTGAGTCAGGGTGGTCGGCTGGGGAGGGGCGGCTCGGGACTCCACACCGGCCCACCCAGCCTGGAGGCCAGGCCATCTTGTACCTTTGGCTCCAAAACAAAATAGGAGATGGAAGAAAAACACGGTGCTTCTCCCTACGCTCCAGTTTTCAAATAGACATTGTATGTGCTTAATGGGGGAGGCAGCCGCATCTGTGCTCACAGCCTCGGCTCACACGACCGCCCGTGGTGCCACACGCAGACATGTGTCACACCCTAGAAGGTTCCCATCCGCAGGTGTGCACTTCACAGCCCTAGAGCAAAGCTTCAGGGCAAATCAAAGGCACAACCCCAAGAACAGAAATAAATCACACCAAGCCACAAACCGATGTACGAACTCAGAACAACTTGGCTGATCTGAGAACGCCCGCTGACCCGGCAAGGGCGGATCTCCTAGGAGGGACATTCATTCTGGGACCGAGTGGGGCCCAGCTGAGGCCTCCTGTCTTCCCCACTGCTCCCCCAGTCTCAATACAGCCCCAGCCCAGCCCCGCTTCCTCCAGACCCTTGTTCCTGAGAATCCCTCCTCAGTCACCTGCCATCTTCACTCTGGGGGGACAGGACCTGCTCACTCCCTGAGATGCTAAGCCACCAGCTCAGTCCCGGGGAGGCGCAGGGGCAGGCAGCTCCCCCGGAACAGGGGTCCTTCCTCCCACGCTCTCTGCAGGCCCTGCCTGCCCAGCCCCTCTCCGGACTCAGACCCAGGCGTTTGAGATTTGATCCCGCCCCAGGCCCCAGAGCTCCCTGTGCTGAGGGCCCGCCCAGCCTCCCTAACACAGGTGTCTGCACTTCCCGTGTCCTGGGAAAATGCTCTCACCTGCCCCCAGCTGCACCGGATGAGGCTCGGAGGGCCGTGAGCTGAGGAGGCAGCCCCTGGGGATCTCTGATTCCGGAGCACTGAGGCTGCCGTGTGGAGAACAAACTACAGGCAGGGCAGCTGGGGAAAATATGCTCCAGGGGCTCCTGCCGATGGGCTGTCAGCCCGGCCACACAGCGTGAGGCAGAGCCTCCCCCAAGGGGCGCCCCATCTGGCCCCACCTCCAGGGGCACCCCCTTAACCACGGAGTCCTGCCCCTCCAGGTCTGCCATGTGCCCCTGCCGGGGTCAATTCACTCATTTAAGCCCCGTGGATGCCCCTGGCGGCCTCTGCAGAGTATATGTTGAAGGGATGAGCGAGGCGTGGCCCCAGGAGCGACGGAGCACCCTGGCCCGTGGCTGCACGTCTCAGCACATGTCCTAAGGGACACCTCACCTCCGTCCAGCCACACACTGGCCGCCCCCGGCCACCATTCCCTGAGGCGCTTCAACTAGCCAAATGCTGGGCCCTGTGGCCAATGCCAGGGCCACTGTGGGACTCTGGGGGGTGGGCCTGCCCGAGGCGAGACCAGGAGCCTGTCACTTCCTGTGCCTGCCACCCTGGTGTGACGGCGGCAAGGGCCGGGCTCCGGGAGAGGTGCCAGGTGGCCGCTGATGCGCCCGGCGAGGGGGCTGGCATCTGCGCCCCAGCGGCCAGCACAGGCCCTCGGGCTCCAGCGTCTGGGACCAACCCACCCACCCTCATTTCCTTCCCGCCCTGCCGCCACCCTGGGCCTCTTCCCCTCACCTCTCGTCATGTTTGTGAACTAGACAGCAACCTAAACTGGGGCTAGAAGATATTGCCAAAGTGACGGTGACATTTTTACAAGGAAGACTGTTGTACATTAAAAACGTATGATTTTTATTCTGCTCATGAATGCAATCGTTATGTTTCGTAGAACATTTATAAAGTACAACAAAATTCAAAAGAAAAAATAAAATTCACAATAATCCCCTCACCCCAAATTGGCAAGTGTGATATAATCTTATGGTCCTTTTTCAATACACTCATCTACTTTTTAAACCCTTCTTCCTTACATTGAGACTGAAATGTTTCAAAACCTGAGGGCTTTTTCTCATTAATGCACTGTCAGCATGTTTCCTCCTTGTCACACACCTTCCCAAACACCTTGCCCACGACCCACGCTCAGCTGGTATCTTACACGCTTTCCCCCACACCTCACGCGGTGAGTGCACGTACCCGCTGACCTACGGATCTCCACGATCTGGGAGGCGTTCATAGTCGGGGACCCTGCGGTGGGGGGGTGCGGTGGAGGGCATATGGGAAATCGACTTTCCCCTCGATTTTGCCATGAACCTAAAACTGGTCTAAACAATCAAGTCGATAGCCTTAAAAACCCACAATGTGATAAACGTCTTTGTCTATCAATCCTTCTATCGCCGCTAGTTACTTCCGGATGAATTCCTGCAGGGGGGGTTCGGGGCCAAAGGGGAGAAGAATGTCAGGGGAAAGCAGAGGCCCTGAGTGAGACGTGGCCTCACAGGACCGGCGGCGGCCCTGCACCCTCGCCGTGGGAGGCGCTCTCGGGGGCTCCACGGAACCCTTCCTTTGTGCCCAAGAGGAGGTGCAGCTTCACCGGACGGTAAATCACCCTTTCAGTCCCTGTCGTCCAGTAGTTCGAATTACAGACACGTGAGAATCCCTGAGGATGAAACATTTATAGCGTCTGCAGGAAAACAGCCCCCAGCCAGGCAGACGCTGGCTCGCCCTGGACGCTCCACGGGGCTCTGCCCCCCGCCTTCTGGCCGCGTCTTCCCTGCAGACGTGCGCCGGGCACCCTTTTCCTCTCGCGCTTGCTTAAGGCCCAAGACGAGGGTATCTGTCCAGGGTGTTTGGGAGTCTGGAAGGTCGCGGTCAAGGGGGTGCGGCAGCAGGTGGGGTGTCTGTGGGAAGCAGAGGACACTGCAGAGACACTTTCTCGGGTAGGAAAAAGCCGCAGGGGTGAAATTCAGCTCTGGGTAACCTCAGAAGGGCAGGTAAATTGGGGGAAATTGACACAAAAGTTAAAAACACACCTTCTTCTACGTGTTGGAAGCTAATGGAACTGCCACTGTGGAAGCTCCGAAAATGGTCACGTGTGCACGGCAGCACCACGAGGTGGGCAGCACCAGCCTCCCCCGAGGGCTCCTGGTCTCCAGACGCCCTCCCAAGCCCCTGCGTATGAACCAGGGGCCCGCGGCTCCCGTCTCCTCTTCAGCTCTTCTTCCCGGACCTCTCCCAGGCTCCCGTGCAACCCCGGGGTCGTGAAGAGCAGTGAGACGCCAGGACCAGATGCCGTGGGACTAAGGGCCTGACAGAACCTCCACAGACGCCCTCCCGCTCAGAGGGCCTTGTTCACCACCCTTCCCGACTCAGTGCACCGCACGTCCGTCCTGCCCCAGGTAATTAGCCAGACGCCTCCGCACCCACCGAGCCACGGCTCTCCCCGTGTGGGCCTCGCCTCCCGGGTCCTGGGCCACGGGGCCCCTCAGCTGCCAGCTGGTTGTCGAGGCTCGAGGCTGTTTCCGTGGTCCCTTCGGGGGTGCTAGGGGGAGGGTTGGGGACCCGTCTGCAGCCTCTCGGCTAACGGTTCTGGTTGGCCCGTCAGAACCGGGAGGGACTTCCTGACATGCTGATCACGGAGTGAAAACCTACACACATCTCCTCTGGTATCACACAAATCTTCCCATGAACCATTTTCAAGAAAACTTTGCCTTCTCAGCACTTTCTCCTGAGTCTGACATTCCCACTGAAACTGCTAATGATGCAGCAGGCGATGTGAACGGCCCTTCGCGTCCGCTTCTGAGCCGCAGGTTCCGAGGCTGACACAAGTCCAGAGGACGCCAGAGGGGACGGCTCTGAGCCACCGCAGTCTGACGACCCAGGCTGGGACGCTCCAGCCCCAGAAACAGCAGGAAAATCCTGGCCTTTCCTACTTTGTATGGATATAGGATGTGGCGTAAAATTTGCCAAAAATAAATAAACTCAAGAGGAGACAGTAAGATAATTACCAAAGCCCTACATGCTTTTAGGGTGGGTTTGGGAAGAAAGGGCTGCATGCTGGAGGGAGAGGCCTTTGATCAGCCCGCAGCCCCCAGTCCCTAGCAGGTCTGGTGCTGACGGTCCACAGGCCTCCAGCTCCTGAGCTGCAGAGGGGGCGGTGATAGCCCCATGCTGTGCCCTCCTCCCACCTATCACGAGGGTCTGGTGAGAGGCCACCTGGTGCAGTTCCCACATGCCGGTGAGGAGTGTGTATGCCAACTGTGGGTGGCATGGCGCTGGGCGGGCATCATGGCTGCCCCCCCACCAGTTGCTCCCTGGCATTGAGGGGACAGCCAGAGGAGTGATGGTGCCTCCTCCCCCGGCTGCAGCCTGTCCCCTGCCGCCTCATCTCCAGGCCCTGCAGCTGGCTGGCCTCCTGCCTGGCTGCTGGCTGCAGAAATGTAGGTAGAAAACGCCCATGATCACACCTCCAGCCACACTGATGTTCCGGATTTTTTAATGAGAACAACTCCTAGGATTATTTTTTTAATTTTCAATTCCTTCCTTCTTAGGAAAAAAGGCCGAGTCAGATGGTATTTCTTAAAGCATCAGCCATTCTAGTATAATAATATAATAAAAACTAGCTTATAGCAGATAGTTATTATTCACATGAAGGCCCATGTACAGAAGTTTGCCTCAGAGCATTTTTCATTAGAGAGCGGAGGGTGTGGAATTATTCCTTTGAGGAAGAAACCAAGTTCTTTGATAGCATTTAAAAATCAAACGACATTAACTAATATGGTTTTAGAAGATGCTGCAACAGGCTGTGAGGCCCTACGGTTTGGAAGGGGCCAGCGGGGCCCTCTGATGTCCCCCAAGCGTCAGGTCAGGAGAACAGCCACATTGTCACATCCGGCCGCTTCTTGGCAGGGGCCAGACCCCCTGAGAACCAGGTCTCTGCTCCAGGCTGCCCCTGAGCCTGGTTCTGTGGGTCAGAACCAGACACCACACGGGGCCTGGGGGAGGGTGTGCGTGGGAAGCACAGCAATGGCGCTTGTCACGCCATAGGGGAAGCAGCTGCCCAGAGGTCCAGACAAGTTTCCCTGGGGTGTCTGGGGCCCGGAAAGGGAGTCTGGGCTGGGCCGTCCAGTTCTCAGGTGTGGGATCTGCTATAGGTAATAGAAGAGAGTGGGAAAGAGACGGGGAGAGACAGACACAAAGGCACAGGGAGATGGGGCAGGGGGAGGTGGGGCGGGGGATGAGAGGGACAGGGGACAGGACAAGGACAGGAGACAAGAGGGTCAGGGGACAGGGAGGACAGGGCAGGGACAGAGGCTGTGCACAAAGGACCCACACGGAGCGAATTGTCCCAAGTTAAGGCTCCTGGGAGGCAGGAAGTCCCTGCCCAGTGGGAGGCTGGCACTCACCTGCCATGTCCAGGAGGGCCGGGGGCCCCGGCTCCGGCAGCTGCATCCTGGCGGCTCCTGGGGTGCCTCTCACGGTGTGATAGTGACAGGCCAGGTGTGGCTGCCGCAAGATCAGCTCCCCCAGAGCCCCGCCCCTTCTCCTGGTGTCTGTGCTTCCGGCCACCTGCGTCCCCCACGTCTCCCCCCGAGGAAATGACCAAGGGCTGTGGCTCCCACCCAGGCCGCCCTCCACACTAATGGGAACACTGCTTAAATTGCTGCTGTCCTGGACCAAGCAAGTGAGACTCTCTGGTTGGAGTGACTGTCAAGAACCCAGTCACCCTAAAGGGACCGCTCACCATGACAGAGAAACGTGCTCATGTACACAAGCTGCCAAGCCAACACACACATGATACTCAGCACAGCCCCATGTGTGGCCGCAGAGCTGGGCACGGCCTGCGCACCCGGCGCCAGGAAGAGAAGAAAGAAGGGGATGTGATGTGAGTGAACTCAAAATGGGTTAAAGGCCTGAGTGTAAAACCTAAAACCGTAAAACTCAAAAGCCAGGAAACAGAGGCAGTAAAGTCTTGGACACGGGAACTAGCAATTTTTTTCTGGATGTGTCTCCCCAGGCAAGGAAACAAAGCAGAAATAACCATGTGGGGACACATCAAACTAAAAAGCTTTTCAGAGGACACCACCGACAAAACGAAAAGGTCCCCTTACTGACCGGGGGAAACACTCATAGATGATGAGCCCAGCAAGGGGCTGACGTCCAAAATACATTAAGAACTCATAGGACTCAACACCAAAAATAAATAATAAACAAACAAATAATCCGACTAAAAAATGGGGGAAGGACCTGAGCAGACTTTTCTCCAAAGACATACACATGCCAACAGAACATGAAAAGCTGCCCCACGTCAATGATCTCCAGGGAAATGCAAATCAAACCCACAAGAAATCACTTCACACCAGTCAGAATGGCCACCTTCCAAAAGACAAGAAATAACAAGCGTTGGCGAGGATGTGGAGAGATGGGATCCCTCATGCACTGTTGGTGGGAATGTACATTGGTCCATCCACTGTAGAAAGCAGTATGGAGGGTCCTCAGAAAACTAAAAACAGAAATACCATACGATCTATGAATTCCTTTTTTGGGAATTTACCGAAAGAAAACAAAATCACTGATTCAAATAGGCATCTGCACCCCTGTGCTCACTGCGGCATTGACAGTAGCCCAGATGTGGAAGCAGCCTGAGTGTCTATCGATGGATGAATGGATAAAGGAGCTGTGGTGCACATACACAGTGGAATATTACTCGGCCATGAAAAGGAAAGAGATCCCACCATTTGCAGCAACACAGAGGGACCCAGAGGGCATCGTGCCAAGTGAAATACGCCAGGCAGAGAAAGATGAATATCAAGAAGACTTTGCTTCTATGTGAAATGTAAAAAAACAAAACAAATGAACAAACAAACCAGAAACAGATTCCTAAACACAAAGAAAGGCTTAGGGGAGGGGCTGGGGACAGGCGGAATGGATGAAGGGGAAACAGAGGCATAAACTTCCAATCATGAAGTAGTTTATCACAGGGATAGAAAGTGCCGTAGGGAAGGCAGTGAACAATGCCGTAACAACGGTATGGTGACGGGGTCGCCACACCCACCCTGGTGAGCACCTGGATTACACAATTGTCAGATCACTGCATCATGCCCCTGAAACTATTATGTCAACTACATGTCTATAAAAATATATGCAAGATAAAAAAATGTAGACGTGGTCTACTACATGGTTAAAATGAATGAAAGCTGATCGGACACTGTGAAGGGATCTTCAAAACCCTGTGGGACACGTTCATAGCATTGTGGTGAGTATGATGCCATTTATATAAAGTTCTAAAGAATGAAAACAATACTGTTCATTCACTGATCCACTCAAAAGCGTCCATGAAGCAGCCACACTGGACTTGAAGCCTTGAACTGGGGGAGCACCGATATGCTGGTGAAGCTGGCATTCTCGTGGACAGGGAGACAGTAAGCAATAGACCCTGTGAATGGGAAGGCATCCACACACGGGAGGGCAGTCCGGGCTTGGAGAGAGGGACAGCCAAGCAGGCGAGCCGCCCAGCCAGGTGAGGGAGGAAGGAGCCGCCATCAGCGCCACAGCCGGACGCCTGGGCGGGTGCGTTCCACCCAAACGGGGGCCGGCAGGCAGTTACCATTCAGACACCCGGGCAGAGGGTCCAGGGAGAAGGGATCCCAGCCAGGCCCCGGGGGCGGAGGGGCTGGGGTGCTGCTCTAGAGAGCGGATGGCAGAGAGCAGGGCGGAGCCCAGGGGCCTGGTGAGAGGTGACCGTGTATTTGGATGGGGTGAGACCTGGCCGTGTGGGCCGCATACTGTGTGTCCTGTGCTGCGGGCAAGCGCACAGATGCCATGGAATTATGGGTTGTAGATGCAGAAATGTCACATTAGTGATGTGTAAGTGCACAGATGCCACGACCCTACGCGTGTGGATGCACAGATAGCACGTGAGGGAAGTTCACAGGCATGGAGGCGCCATGCCAGCCCCAGAGATGTTTGCGTGGAGAAACAGAGTGGCTTCGGGGACCGCCTCTCAGGGGCTTTGTCTCTGTTTGAAAATCTTATTTCTTTAAAAAGACTTGGAAGGGAATGTGGCAAAATGTAGAGACTTCATTAAGGCTACGTGGGGGGCCCAGGGATGTTATGTTATTCCCTATACCTCACTGAATGTTTGAAACAGCTTATTAAAATTATTGTTACTTTTTGAGATTTTAAGTTAAAAAAAAGTTGCAAGTATGGTGCAAGGGGCTCCCGCATGACCCCTCCCAGATCCACCCCCATTTGTTGCATTTTTAACATAAACAAACAAGACAGTAGGAAGGAGGGGAGGGCTTGGTCTTGCTGGCAGGCCAGTCTGGGGCCCTGAGGGCCGCCCAGCGCCTCCTCTGCCGGGAAAGCAGCTCGCTGCTGCTGTTCCTCTGACCCAGCTGGGCTCCCGGGCCTTTGTAAACAGGCTGACCCGGGACCAAGGCACAGGCGCTGCCGGAGCCTGCCCAGCGTGTCCTGGAATGCTGGAAGCCTGGCAGCTGCTCCTTGGCCGGGTAGACTCCCTCGCACTATCCTCTTTGACATAAAAATTATTTTGAGCTGAAGCAATTAAGAAGCAGGAAATGCAGGCACGCTTCCACTTTCTGCCTAAAGGCAGGAAATAAATTCTGCTTCTCCTAGAGATGCTCTTCCCAGCCAGAGCCAGCACCAGCGGCCTTGTAAGCACCCTCAGTGGGGCAGTCTCTCCCCGTGCCCGCCTCCCCGTGCCTCTGCCTGGGAAAGCCTGGTGGCCTTCCCGCTGAGCCCGAGGGTGTCGCTCTCTGCAGGATGCACAGCTGTGCCATGTGCGAGTCTCAGCTAAAAGCTCGGGATGAGGGGGCAGTTCCTCCACCCGCCCTACGAAGCCGGTGTCTCTCCCCACAGGGGGACGCGTCCGGGTCCCCAAACAGAAGCAATCGTGGAAGACGCGGAGCAGGGCAGTGGTGGGCAGGACTGCCGGCGCCAGGCCATCCCGCGCTCACACCCGCTCATCGTGCACCGCCCACTCGGCCAGCGGCGGTCCAGCAGCACGGGCTCATCTGGACGGACACCTTCCCACGGGAGGAGGTCCGGTTTGGTCGCTGCTTGCAAGTCACCACACCCATGTTTAATGAAAGCTGCTGGACATTCTGCACCAGCCACGTGCTGCCACTCTTGCTGTGCTGAGGCATGGAAACTGAGGCTCAGGGGGTGAAGCAGATAACCTGGGTCCCACCCTGGGGCGCGGCAAAGTCAGGCGGGCGGCCAGGCTCACAACCACCCCTGCACAAGTCCCAGCAACCAGTGGGCTTCACGCGCAGTCCCCAGAACTTGCTGCAATGTTCCCGAAAGGGTGTGCGAGCCTGTGAGCATCATGGGGGGTGGGTGGGTGTGCAAGTGAGCACGTGAATGGACTGTGTGGGCTGCGTGCGTGTGTGCGTGAGCACTGAGTGTGGGGTGAGTGCGTGGGTGTGGGGAGGTGTGGCCAGGAACAACAACCTTTTCCAAGTAGTGAACTGCAGAGAGTTCTAGACGCTAACCTGGAGGGGCAGCTTTGTCCCCTCAATAGCCGGCCTGGGCCGTGTGCGCGCAGGTAGGAAGCATCAAGGCCGCATTGCGCCTCCGCCTCGTCCCCGCCGGATGAGGGTCCCGGTCCGGGAGGTCACCTGTGCAGCCCAGCGCCAACCCTGAGCCCCCAGCACCCGTGTTTAACCACTGGGGGCTCTGCTCCGCGTTGCTCCTGGCCCCCGCCCTGCGCTCAAGACAGCGCACGGCCCCGTGTGAGCTCGGCTCACATCCCGCGGGCCCGCCAGCCACCAGTGACCCTGCCTCACCCTGCGCAGGCCTGTCCGAGCCCAGCTCTGCAGTGAACACCATCTGCAGTCAGGGCATCCAAACATCATTTGATTTGGCTGCCACAGAGGCTGTCAGGAGAAAGGGGAACCTGCCTGCCGGGCCGAAGGTACCGAGGATGGGGTGGCCGTCGCAGCACAGGTGACACGTGTGTGCTGTGCTGCCAGGGCCACCTCCTGCTCCGACGCCGTGGCTCTGCTGCCCCACAGACACAGGCCCCCAGGCCCTGGAGGAACGCGGAGCCGCCTCGTGGACCCCGTCCCTCCCTCAGGGGTGCCCCCACCGCCTCGGCCGTGATTGCCGCTCCCCACACGCTGCTTTATTTAGTCTGTGCAGCATGTGACAGATGGAGAGACCGAGACACTGAGAATTTAAATAATTTTCCAAAGCCAAGCAGCTGGTAGGTGGCAGAAACAAGATATGAACCAGGCCAGTCTGACCTCAAGCATAACGTCTACCAGGGGAGGGGCGTTTACCTGACCACAGACTGATGTGATCCTTAATTCACGCAACCAGCACATATCCACTGCGTTTCCTCGAGGCACAAGATACTCAAGGACAAACACACTGGGTTGGCCTTGGTTCCGGTGAGGGCAGCGCTACGTCCCAGCGTCCACTGCCAAGCTCAGGTGGCCTTTCATGGCCAGCATGCCTCTGCAGCCTCCAGGCCTGCATCCCAGGTGGGAGGGTTGGGGTCCGGGCAGTCCTGCTGCACCGGGACACTCCAGACAGAGGCCAACCTCTCCCCTCTTCCTCCTGTGTCACCTCTGGGTTCTCTGGGATTTGGTTTTGGAGAAAACAAAGATGGACAGACCTGCAGGGACTCTGCCCCACCCCCGCCAAGGCCTCCCTCCCGGAAGCCGTGAATCTCAGGTTCTGGCTTGAGCCGGGGAGAGGAAGCAGAATCTAGAATTAAATAAATGGCCAGGGACACTGCCCAGGAAGGGAATATGTGCGGCCCCTGGTGCTCACAGGGGCAGGAGCCTCCCGGGGGTTCTTAGCACAGGGAGCTTGGCCTCTTTCGGATCAAGCAGGCCGTGAGGGGTGGGCCGGCATGACCCAGCGCACGTTCAGTTCTGTCCCGGAGCAGGCCTCTCGAGGGCAGGGACCACTGCCACTTTGTTCTCTGCTTAGAACCACGTCTGGCTCATGGCAGGCGGTGGATAAACACCTGTTGATGGAAGAGTGAATAATCTGGACTCACGAGGGCTCAGCCCGGGGCCCTGACCGGCTCAGCATGGGTGGGTACATAATCGCTCTGATTGCTGTGCCTTCCAGGCCCCACGGCTGGAGAGCTTGCTGGGGACCTAGCACTGCAGCCTGACTGGTTTGACAGGCAGGTAGGGGTGAAAGGGCTGGGGCAGGGCGCGGCGGTACCAGCTCCAAGGAGAGCGACGGAGAGAACCACAGAATTCGCAGTGTCCAGCACCGGCTCCTCTGGTCTGCCCCAGAAGCGCAGGCCTCCCGTCTCCAGGCAGCCCGGATCACCGCGGGGGCACCCGTGCGGGCGGCACCTGGCCTCTCAGCTCCAGGGCCTGTGGAGCGCGGGCGGCGGAACACGATGCCCCTGTAACCAAGCAGCCCCCGAAATGGAGCTCGGGGATGAATAATTCAGGCGGCCCAGGAGGCGGCAGGTGGCTGCCAGCGTCCCCGCGGAGAGGTGCTGGGGCAGCAGGACGGCGCGTTGCACGAAGGCCTCGTAACCACGATCCGGCGGGACGGCTGCTGTGTCCCTGACGTCTCACCTTTAGCGGCTCCTTTGTCCACAGACCCCCCAGAAGCCCAAAGCCCCTCATGACTCCCGGGAGCAAGAGCACCCTCCCAGCGTCCGACGCGGCCACTGCGGGCTTGTCCTGCATCTCCGGCTTTCGCTGAGCCACCCGCAGAGAGCGTCTGGGCGGCCTGGCCACGGCCCTCTTGAAAGACAACAACTATGCCCCTTGTAGCCGGGCGCCCACGCGGACACCAGACACTGATGTGCTGGAAGGCAGGGCCTTGGCGCCCCCAGGACCCCAGGAACAGGCGTGAGCACCCCGCCCTCAGCAAGCTCACAGACGCATTGGCGCCTGGGGACACGTGCCTGCAGCCCATTCTCCTTGGAAGTGGGAAGGCTGAACGTGGAAAAACATTTTCCTGCCATAACTGGGGAACTGAGGTCTGCTCTTTACAAAGTCTAATTAAGTCTTGTTACCTTCATTTTACACCAGGCAGTACTGATGGTGTGTCTCACATTTATTTTTAATTTCATGCTTTCTCACTGAAGCTTTCCTTTTTGAGCTGTGCTCTATTAGCTGTCACAAGGCCTGTTCTCTGTGCCATGTCCAGTTGAGGCCCAGCTGCGAGGCTGCAAGCTCGCGGGAGGGGACGGCCCCAACATGGGGTCCAGGTGGGGGGCCCAGCTTCCCGAGGCTGATCCAGGCCGGGCTGCTGCTGGGTCCTTAATCACACACTCAGCGACCTGTGCAGACTGCAGACGAGGACCTGCCAGCTACTGTGGGAGCCAGAAAGGGACCCCGTGAAGGAGCGAGGGAGCGCCTCACGCAGGCACCCTGTGTCCCAGGGTCAGATGGACCCCGGCTGTCCATGGGCTTTCCCCAGGCCTCCCAGGGCCACCCGAGGAGGGGACAGTGCAGATCCAGGGGAGACTGCACGTGACTGCCTCAGGGCCTCTGCCATGCATGGGGTAGTTTTGGCTCACAGAGCAAAACACACTGGATGCTTCTCCAGGTCCCTCCAGAGCATTCTGAGGCTCCAGATCCCACGCACTGGAGGGAAGGCCACCGCCGGCTCCCTTCACCACCCGGGCACTGGGGACAAAGCCTTCAAAGAACTCCTAAGGGTACCCAGAAACCAGCCAGGTCTGTCCCCAAGCTTCCACCCCACACAACAGGGGCTGCGACACACCCACTAGGCTCTCCTGCAGCAGGGCCACTCGGGGCGAGGTCCACGCATGTCCTGAGGGTGGAGGGGCAGCAGGTGGCAGGGGACCTCTGAGGGAGGGGCTCCCTCACACGGGGCCTGACAGTCTGAGGGAGGGGGCGTGTGGTGCTCACACTCCGAGGGCATGGGCACCCCCACTTGGTAAATAGTGTGAGGGTGGGGAGGTCCACAACCTCAGTGCTGACTCCCACGGGCACATCTCTGCCACGGCTGGGGAGCAGGCAGAGACTCCTCCCCTGGAAGTGAGTCCTGGGCCCTGAGCTACAACTCCTCGCGCACTCGGCCTCACAGGAACCCTGCACAGTGGCCTGATGCCCTGCCAGCGCCACGAACCCCAGCTTAAGAGAGTGCACGTTTGCGGAGCAGCTGCTATGGAAACAGTCCTTCCAGTTAAAACGCATAAAGCACTTAGAGGGGAAAGGGTCAGTCGGAAACACCAGACATGCGAAGGAGGTGCCCTGGGGCTGGTGGGGACAGAGCGATGGGCTGCAAGCCCCTAGGACGATAGCTGCTGGGGACATGGAGAGGGGACCTGCTGGGCCTGGACATCAGTCAGCAAGCCCCACATAGCAAGACCAGCCTGGCCAAAGCTACCGCAAGAGGCAAGAGCCAGAAAGGACCAGAGGGGACCCAGCTGGCTTTGCGGGGCGGCAGGCAGGGCTCAGACTGGAGAGAGAATGCCCAGTCCCTTGTCTGTCTGTGGGGTTGGGCAGTTCCTGGCCGCCATCAGCTGGAGATGGTCTCAGGAGCAAGAGCCGCCAAAGGGCAGGCTGCTGTCGTCTCACCCAGACCCCACGCATTCCATCACCCCAGACATCTGGGCCCCAGCCTAGGCCAAGGGACCCTGCGGAGGCTGCACTTCTCAGTACCTGGCAAATGCCAGCACCCCCAAATGCGGCACTGAGGAGCTCAGGCCTTGGCGCTGGCAGGCATGCCAGGAACTGGGCATGAAGGGGAACTGCGCCAGGGCCACAGTCAGTCCTCTCTGGCGGCCCGTGAGCTGCAGACGCGGTTCCCCAGCCCGAGCCCCCACCATGGCCCCCCACCAAGGATGCTCCAGGAATCACAGTTAAGGTGCCAGAAGACCCACATGGAGCACCTCCCGAACCACAGCCGTTTGCCCGGCCCCCACACCGCCTCCAGCTCGCACGTCCACACGGGGGCTGGACAGTCACCGGTGGATCCCGTCCGGGAGCCACTGTGCTGTCTTTCTTGAGTGAGATGGGGTGAAAGCAGTGACCTGTTTGCAGGAGGGGGCCCTGCTTCTGACCAAGCTGGGGTGGCCTGGCTGACACAAAGGCCTCCCGGCCTGTGGGCTGCAGGGGTCCCTTTCTGCATCACCTAGGAAACCAGACACATTCCTGACTTGGACATGGGGGCTGCCTCCACGCTGACCCCCTTCATGTCATCGGGCATCTGCCCGTCAGAGCGCCACACATTCAGCTCCCCAAAGACGCCCGACTCGATCATCTCCTCCTGCCAGGGAATGGGGCAGCTGCCAGTGGCAAATTCCTGGAAGAATTCAGTGTCTGCCTTGTCAAAGACCACGCCTCTGACCGTGGAAAAGGCTCCTACATCCTGAATGTTCTTGGCGTAGACGGTCCTGGGGTCTGGGGTGAACGGGGGCATCAGCATTCCTGCCAGAAAGCCTGGGGTGAGAGGGTGCAAGGGCAGGGGGCAGCCCTCCTGGGGGCCCCATTAGCTGGAGGCTCTGTGCTCCTGGGCTTGGAGCCGGTGGGGTGGGAGGCTGGAAAATGCATCTGCTCTAGGTTGTGAAAGAGGCCAGCCTCCCACCTGTGCTTTCTGCCCTGCAGGAGCCCGCTGTGGGGTCTCTGCCCCTCACCCACCCCGCACCTCCCTGCCCCACAGGAGCCCACCATGGGGTCACAGGTTCTGTCCCGCACTCCCCCAGCCTGCAGGCCCCTGGCACTACCGGCCTCCAGCTGTCTCCAGTTGATGTCCCTGAAGAGGGGGCTGGCGCGGAGCCCATCACAGGTCCCGCCTCGGAATCCCAGGCGCTTCTCGGGGTCCTTCTCCAACAGCGCCTCGCAGAAGGCCTTGCTGGCCAGGCTGAACTTGTCCGGGTACTTGACCGCTTCTAAGAGGACCCGCTGCTTGAGCTCCTTGTTCTCCACCTGCAAGCAGGTGGCTCCTGTTACACCCAGCCGGCCCCCAGTTCCGGAGGTGCCCCTAGGGAGCCCCCCGGTCCACCCGAGCCCCTGCCCAATGCTCGGTGCATCCTCCCCTGCAGATGGGCATCGCAGGACAAAACCCTAGCGGTGCATTTCAGTGAGGCCTGGCAGGCACCCTGGCACATCTACATGCCCTTTGCTCACCCTTGGAAGACAGAAGAAGAAATAAAGTGACACAGGAGTGGACACCTGGTAACCAGACAGAAGCTAGGCTGCGCCTGAAGCCACTGATGGACTGTGACCCACACCCACAAACCCCACTGGTAGGGCCTTCAGGGAAGAGCTTGGGGCCCCACCACGGTCACCCAAAAGTGCCGTGTCCTTTGCAGCCCCCTCACCACAGGGTGGGCAGCGCTGGCCGGCCCTCACTGGGCGGATGCATCTTCCTAGGGGCTCCGCCTCCAGCCTGCCCCTCCCCCACTCTGGTGGGCCCCCTGCATGCAGGGCGTGTGCAGGGCGCATCCCAGCTCCGCCCTCCCTGTCGCTGCTGCAGGACACCGGCTCCTACGACCCCAGCTCCGGAGGTGGTCGCCAGGTCACTGGGGGAAACCTGCAAGGTGACCTCCTACCTTCTCTCCCCGAGCTCGGAAGGGTCCTCTGGCAGCAATCATTTCATAGAGCGTGACTCCCAGGGCAAAGTAATCCACAGAAAAGCCATACTCCTCGCCCCGCAGGAGCTCAGGGGCCATGAAGCCTGCAGGCAAGAGCACAAGGCCTCAGAGCCAGGCCTGGACCCGCGGGAACGCACCCAGCTCAGGGAGGAGCTGAGGCCCTGCCCCAGGAAACCCTGGCAGCAACGGTGGTGGCGGCTGGCCCCGTGCCCTGGCATCACTGAGGGCCCCTCCGGCGAGCACCACAGAATGACATCCTTGCCTGCCTCTTGCGGGAGTGACTTGTGGGGCCATGGTATGTGCTGCCTGGGCACCACCAGGCACTTCCTAGAAGGGCACAGAATGGCAGATTCAAGCCAGGATCCAAAGAGAGCCCCAGCAGCCGCCGCGACGCAGCCCCTTCCGCGCCAGGCCTGCGCTGCATCTGGGGAGGGGGGGCCACATGTGCGGCTCATCCTGAAAGCCAGCGCCAGCCCTGCATGTGGGATGGGCAGCCTGGCTGGTCCCTGGGGTGAGCGCGTGGGCATGGGGGTGGCCTCTGTGCCGCATGACTTCAGACGTCCGGAGACGAGCTGAGAACTGTGCCTGTCTGCTCCGGGTCACCCAGCGTGCCGTGTCTCCCCAGGGATGGGGACATGCTCAGGAACATGCCAGGCTGATGTGACCACAGAATGGGTGCCCTCCAAAGAGGTTCCAGGAGCTGCCTGGCTGGGTAAGTCTGCCCTCCAGGGAACTACGTCACTGTCCAGGCCGCTCAGGGTCTGTGGGAAGCACGCCTTCATTCAACCACGACTTCTAGGCTGAAATGGAGCCCGAAGGACACAGGGATGTGGCCGATGCTGAGACGCACTGCCAGGGCACCCAGGCGCCCCACCCAGCCACCCCAAATGGTGGGCCCTTCATGGCGTGGGTCAAAGTGAGATAAATACTTGTCAGACAAACGAACGAAAGAGGGCACGCCATCTCTGTCCCCCACCAGCCCTCTCACCCACTGGCTCATGCCCCCACCCCCCAATTCCAGGGCAGGTACAGTGCCAGCCCGGCCCTGCTTATGGGGCTTGCTGGCCGGTCCAGGCTCCGGTCTAGGCCCAGCACTGGAGGGGCCAGGGGGCCAGGAGGCAGGACCTGGGGGCCCTGCAGCTTCGCCAGGAGCCCCGCTTCCCACTTTTCCTGGACCTCCCCTGTGCCTGACCCCCAGGGCACACGAGAGACCCGGCTCCTGGGAAGCTTAGAGGCAGCGGACACAGCCAGGCCCGTGGGCCCTCACAGCCGCGGGCGCAAGTGCTTCCAGCCCTGGCTTTGGTGCGAGTTGTCTGGGGCCTCCCCCCAGGGTCTGCATGGCCCAGAAATGCACGAGGGGTGTTATCACGCATGCTCAGGACAGAAGTGGTTGAGCCCAGACCCCAGCCCAGATTTTGGTTTAGGATCCAGCAAACTCAAGATGGGACCTTTCCCTAAACAAACCACAGATGAGGACAGACCCACCGTCACACGGGCACAAACCCAAAGGAGCCCAGAGCCCAGGACTGGGAGGACCCAGGACACAAAACAAAGGCGGCACCGTCTCCCAAAGCCAGCCAGCAGGGGAGGAGGGGATCTGCTGAAAAGCCCTGCAGAAGCACGCCTGGGAGCCTGGACCACCAAGAACATGGAGGCGCAGCAGGTGTGACCCGCGTGGGGTGCCGCAGCGGGCACGGGACGGCACCGTGTCACTGAGCCCTGCCTGCCACGCCTGGGCACGTGGGCGCATGGACACCTGGGAGCACAGGTGTGTGGGTGCGGCAGGTGCGTGGGTGGGCCACCTGGCTGTGAGCCTCCCCCTGTTCTCTGTGCCCACCGCTTCCCGCCTGCCTGGGACTAAGGGCAAATGTGAGGTGGGTGAGGAGGCAGAGAATGTTCTGCACACACATGCACACCCAGACACACACGTGTGCATGCCCACGCACACATGGGCTCTGGACAAAGGCAGCGCTTCCCCTCCAAGGCCCCCCGACCTTCCCTGCTTCTCCATCATGAGCCTCCCCAGGCAGTGCTGGCTCGGTGCCCGTGTGCCTCTGCCGGTCTGCCCGCTCACTCACCCCCTTCCTGTCGATCTGCTCAGCAGACCCTCAGCCCCCGAGTGATGCCTCCTGCGAATGCCCAGGAAGCTAGAGGGTGGGTGCCGCCATCCCAATGGGCTCCTCATGTCGAAGCCGGTCGTGACTGCCGAGGCTGGGAGGGGCGGCCCCCGCAGGGGCTGCAAGCTGATGGAGCCGAGGCCGAGCCCACTGGCCAGTCACTCTGCTTTCCCTGCTTGCTCCGAGGTATGAGGGGGCTGTGACCTGACAAGCCCCCCGCCCTCACTGCGAGGCCCGCCCCAAGCCACGGGACTGGGCCCAGCCCCGCCCCTGCCCTCAGGCCCTTGCCTGGGGTCCCTGCATAACCCTTGGTGTTCATCTGCCCATCCTTCAGCTCCACGGCCAGCCCAAGGTCAGAAATTCGGACATTGCCTAAAAAGCAAACACGGGCTGGGGTCACACGTGGCTCACGGAGCAAAGGCACCCAGTGTTCCCAGAGCCCGTGGGGGCCAAGGGCCAGCCACACACACGCACACCCCCGCCCAGCACCCAGGGGCCTCTGCTCCTGGCCACGTTGCAGGGGGACCGAGCTGCCCAGCAGCGCCTGCAACTGGGATTGGGGGTGCAGTTCACCCACGCTCAGCTTTCCCATCTGCCGTCTCTGCCCAGGCCTAGCCCCAGCTGGAATGGCCCTGCATTTGTTCGGGCTGGTGACAGGAAGGGAGGGGACCCTGAAGGGCATAAAGGAGGCCTGAATCCCTGTGCACTTCCTAGTGAGAACCCCAGTGCGCCTTCCCACAGAAGAAAGAGCGCTAGAGTGACCAGTGGCCACAAAGTAGCAGCCGTTCTCCAGGAGTTACACACACACACAGACACCCGGACTTGCCCTGGAGCCTCAGGCGCCTGACCACCAAAGGTCACCAAAGATCTCCATTGGGAGATAATGCCATTCCATCACCAGCGGCTGAATGGGCCACCTAAGATGTTTTTGGTGCCACTTAATGCTGTGACGAGCCTTCACCCCCCTGCCAATGACAGTCGGGTCAGAGGCGAGCCGGGCACGGGGCCAGGCGGCGGCCGCTCACCTTCGTCATCCAGGAGCACATTCTCAGGCTTGAGGTCTCGGTAGATGATGCCTCGCTGGTGCAGGTGCTCCAGGCCGCTGATGATCTGGGCCGTGTAGAAGACGGCCCGGGGCTCCTGGAAGCCAGGGCTCTCTTCGTTCACGTTGTAGATGTGGTACCTGGAGGCAGACCACACAGAGGCCCGTGCTTTTCTGCCACGACTATGGGCAGGTGCCATGGTCCTGATGGGGGGCGGGGGGGTGGGCGGGTTGTAAAACAGTGAGGCCCCCAGGACCCTGTGCCGTGTCTGGTCATTTCGGGGCCTCAGGGTTCAGCTGGGAGAGCCTGTGGTGGTGCCTGTGCCCTCAGAGGCCCCTCCCCACAGCCGTTACTGGGAGAAATGGAGCAGTGAGGGTCACCCTCTCCCGCCCCGACCTGCGGAGGCCGGGCAGTGAGCTCCAGAGCCACTTCACCATCGCCATCCAAATAGGTAGGGCGGAGGGCATGAGGGACACGAGCAGCTCACATCGCCGCGAATGTAAGCAGTCGGCACGTCGGCCTCTTCACCCAAGCTGGACAGACAAACTCCTCGATGGACCCACAGCCTCCCACCTCCCCCACAGCGGTTCTTTCTCGTGCCTTCCACTGTCACATTCGAAGAGAAGCAAATGAGTAAAAGGAAACAGATGATTTATACAGAGACCAGGGGGTGGGGAGGTGGACCAGGAATCCTGAAAGTGACGAGGAGGAGAGGGAGACAGGCCCTCAGATCTGGCCCAGTACAAGGCAGCTGGGCTGACAGCAGCCGGCCTTTATGTCACATTTGCGCTGAGAACGGTGAGGCGGCGGTGAGGCGGGGGTGTGGCACGTGCGGCGCACGGCGTGCTGTAGTGTAACGGGGCGCAGAGCGCCGCAGTGCGAGTTCGCCACGTGCAGCTCCCGCCTGCATTGCTGTCCAAGCCTGGGGGCTGCAGAGCCCCCCGGCCTGCCCCCCACGTTGGAGAGAGGAGCCCCCTTACCTTATGTCGCCTCCATTCATGATGGTCATCACCAGGCAGAGGTCAGTTTTGGTTTCGAACGCATAGGCCAGAGAGACTATGAATCTGCTGTGGACTTTGGCTAGAATCTTCTTCTCCACCATGGCGCCCTGATCAGCAAGGAACGAGAGCCCAGGTTCAGGCAGGAAAGTGACGCGGCCTTAAGACCGAGCCCCACAGAGGAGAAAACATCACAGCAGGTCAGACCAGAGCTGCCAATAGACTTTAAAAGTGGTTTGCGCAGAGCGACTGCTGTCTTTCTCAGAGGACTTCTGGTTTCCTGGGGCCTCCAGCCTCACTTGCCCCGTGAGGACCCCGGTGCCCTCCTGGCTGCCTGCGCAGTGCCCATCTCCCCCCAGTCCTTCCCTGCGGCTGGCAGCTCTTTCTGCCACCATCCCGGCCCCTGTCCCCCAGTGAGGCCCCTAGCGGTGCCGGCCAAGCCACCCCACAGCTGTACTCATTTTCCATCGTTATTTTAAAACCTCATGGTGTCCATTGAGTATGTTCTTAAAAGCTGGGTTTGGGTAAGGAAAACAGAACCCCTTTTGGAGGAGGATGCCTAGAGATGGGCCCCCCTCTATCCTGCTGTGGTGGAAGGTTTCAGGTTGATTTTACTTGGCATCAGCGAGGACAGTGAATGAATGCGGAGAGTGACAGCAGTGCCCTAGGCCTTGGATTAGAATCACAGATGGAGCCCCCAAGGGGTAGCTCCCTCCCCCACGTCCCACGGGGAGCACCACCGAGGACCCCCGGGCAGGAGCACACTCCGGAGGCTGCTGTTACCCCGACACAGGGACTGGTGGACGGGGACAGAACCTGCGGCTGGGAGGTGATTTCCTGAGACGTCAGCAGCTTCCTGCCACTGACTCCGCCTGAAAGGAGCCGACGCCAGTTAGGGGCACCTCACCCGCTGCCATCCCGGGAGCAGCTGCACTCGGGGACGGCTTGCACCCCACCTTGCAGCCTCACCTCCCGGGAAACGGGCAGCTCTAGCTCAGCTCCCTCCTTCACGGCACACGCAGCCCTTGGCAGCTCCAGAAGTGGCGTGAAGAGCGGAGAGCCTGCAATGCCCTTCCCACAGCACTGGCTCCTGCACTTCGTGGTGTTGGTGAAACCCAGAGGGCACCAGTCGGCCACCCACACCTACAATGCCGAGCGGCTCCCAGGGCCGTGGGCAGCCAGGCAAGAGGCGCCACAGGCTGGGGGCCGCCTCCTCCCACTGCCATGCTCCAGGCCACACGGGCTGGCTTGGGAAGAGGAGCCGTGGGCAGACTAGAACCCGCAGGCGGCTGCACGGAGTCCACAGGGCAGGGTGGGCCTGTGGAGGGGCACGGAGGCCGGTCAGCCCGTCGGTCTGGGGGTGATTCCTCTGTGCCCGCCGTGCACTGCCCACCTGGTACCCCTTCCTCTTCTTCAGCCTCTTCTTGTTCAGCTTTTTACATGCGTACATCTTGCCCGTTGCCCTCATCTGGCAGGCCGACACCTCCCCAAAGCCACCTTTCCCCAGGACCCTGAAGTCCAGGAACCAGTCCCCGCCCGTGGGCTGGGCCTCCAGCCACTTCCACTGCAGAAACCTCTGGAAGTACAGGCTGCCCAGGTACTCCCGGAAGGGCGCCTGGCCCAGGTGTGCCAGGGTGGCCTGCAGGAGTGGCTGGGAGAGCCGGTCCCCATTTGCCACGGGTGCCCCCTGGGCCTGCGCCACAGTCCCAGCGTCCAGGAAGCTGCAGAAGCGTTTGGCCAGGGGGTCGAGGTACTCAGCCAGGATGGCCTGGGCCTTCTGCGGTCGGAGGTCGTCGCCAGCCGTGTGGTGGTCCTCCACGTCCTTCCAGAGCTCCAGGGCCGGCACGTGCTCCTCATGGGCCCCCAGGAACTGCCGGAAGAGCCGCTTTCCGATGGGCTGCTCCACGCACACGCTATGGAACTCCAGGTCCAGGCTCTGCCGCAGGGCCTCGCACTTGGAGAGCGGGGGCAGCCTGAGCTTGGCCAGGTACTTCCTGTCCCGGGCGAGGGGCGCACTGCTGTCATCGAAGCTGCCCCGGGCGGCGATGAAGGCGGAGTTGGCCACCACTGTCTCCAAGGACCCGAAATCCATCCTGCGCCAGCGCCCCGCTGCGTCAGGCACGACGGGCCATGGGCTAGCGCCCCGAGTCTGGAGTGGGCCTGACCTGCTGCCCCTGGCCTGTGCCCGCTCCTGACCTCAGGACGGGAGGCGTCCCCTGTGGTGGAGGGGTGACTGGAGGCTGCGCCGGAGCCCAGGGGGCCCGGTAGCACAGCCCAGGCTAATCCCAGCAGGGTTGTGGAGGACACACCTGGGTGGCCAGCAGGTGCCAGAAAAGACAATCCCTTAAGCGGCTCCCAGACGGATTAGATGGCCCGCCCTGCCGGCTCCTTCCTCCTGACAGCCGGGAAGGACGAACCCCAGGCCTGCGCTCTTCTGCACCGCCCACTCGGCTTCTGGCCTGTGCAGGCGACCCCTGTGCCTCCTGTGGGGACGGGGGCCCAGCCGAAGGGAGGGGCCCCAGGGAAGCCCTGACTCACGAAGACTGCTGGTGGTTTTCCCTTCTGAATTTCACTTTTGTCTTAAAAAAAAGCAAGTGAGAAGAAAAGCAGCTGATAATAGAAATTTAGGAGAAAAACCCCAAGGTGAACAGCCTGGGAAGTGGTCGGTCTGTGAGGGCCACACTCGTCCTGCCCAGGCACCCAGGGCGGCTGTGCCCCCAGGTCACGCTGAGGGCTCTGATGACCGCAGGTAACCCCGGCACTGCTGAGGAATCAGCCCTGGGGTGCGCAGGCAAAGCAGAAACGTCAAGAGAAGCATGCAGGTGAGACTGGGGCAGAGAAGCAGAGCCCCAAACTGCACCCAGGGCTGAGGCCCCAGGTTGAGAGGCAGGAGCGAGGGACGTGGAACCAAGAGGCCAGGGGCACATCCAAGACGCGGGTGGGTGCACCTGGGGCACACCTGACACACAGCTGGACACACCCGAAGCACACTTGGGGAAGCCAGGACCAACAGAAATGTCAGCTTCCAAAGGGCGCAGTCTTACCTTTTGTCCTAGCACACAGTAGGTGCTCAGTAGTGTATGGGAATGATGGCGAGGTGACAGGGCTTGGTCATAGTTCAAAGTGCGGAGGACATGAAGGGTTGCAGAAACTAAAGCGGATGAGCCAGGAGAGGCTGGGGACCGACCAGCCCACCCGCCTGCACCTCATGGAGAAGAGGGGTGTCTGGGAGGCAGGGAGATTCTGCCAGTGGGTGCGGGGAGATGGGCGGGTCGTCTGCAGCAGCTGGGGAGGTGGCAACGAGAACTTGCCAGCTGAGCAGTCATGGCTGCTGCCTCCTAACCAGGGCATGGGGTCCAGCCCGGCCACTTAATAACAGGCGGCCTTGGGCCTGTCCATGTACCCACTCCTGCCCTCCCCATTGGACTCCCACGCTGGGGTGTGGGATGGGGCACCGGGGCCACAGGTTCCCAACGCTACCAGACAGTCACCTGAGATCTCGTCTCAGTGCGCCCGGGGTGGGCTGAGCCTGGCTTTGCTCCGGAGCTTGAGCGAGATCGTGTGAGCTCTCCGGGTCTCCCGCTCTGCCCACTGGTCCTGTGTCTGCCCCTCCGCCAACCCCTCTGCCTTGACCACTGAAGCTACATGATAAGCCTTGATATTCAGTAACCTGAGTCCTCCTACTTTATTTTGCTTTTTCAAGAGTATTTTTGAAAAAACATGTTTCTTGGGATTCTTGCTTGGATCTTGAAGGAGTTATGTTAAACCTGTATATCAATTTGGGGAGGCCTGACACCTGGGTTGTGTTGAGTCTTCCCACCTATGAACATAATATGTCTCCATTTATTTAGATCTTCCGTTTCCCTCATCACAAGTGTGCAGTTTTCAGCATACGAGTCCTGCCTGGGCTTTGTTAGACGAAAGTCTAAATATTCCTTTAGTTCTGAGCAGTGGTTGATGGTGGTGCATGTCTGGTTTGGGCGCCCACACACTCGCTGCTGGAATGCAGAAATGCAGTGGATATTCGGACATTTGTCTTATGTCCTTTGCCCTCTGAACTCACGCTGGGAGATTTGTTTCATAGAGTCCTTGGTATTTTCTACATATACAGGGACAAGTTTATTTCTTACCTTCTGGTCTGTGTGGCTTTGTTCTCTGGCTCACTCCACTGGCCTGAATGTTCAGAAACCCACACTTTGATCTTGATCCGGGGCAAACGGTCTTCCGCGGTTAGATACACTGTTAGCTGCGGAGTTTTGTCCACGCTTTTAATCAAGTGGAGTAAATATCCCTCTATTCCTAGTTTACTAAGACTTTTAAAAATGGATGTTAATTTTGTCAAATGCCTTTTCTGCACCAGCTGTTCTGCTGGTGCAGTCTTCTTTAGCCCGTTAATGTGGGGTACAGCCTGACTTTTGAATATTGAACCAGCCTCACACCTCTAGATTATATCTCACTTGGCATACGGTATATGATGCTTTTTATACATTGCTGGAGTAATTTGACAATATTTGGTTAAGGGTTTTTAGATCTCTGTCTGTGAAGGATATTGGTCTGTAGTTTTCTTTTTTTTCACTATCTTTGGTTTGGTATAATTCCCTTCTCTTCTACTTTCTAGGAGATAGAGTGTAAAATCTGTGTTAATTCTTCCTTAAATTCTCCAGAAACCATCAGGGCCTGGAGGTTTCTTTGTCAGACTTAAATTAAGAACTGTTTCCTTAATGGTCAGAGGGCTATTCGGGTGACCTGTTTCCAACCGGGCAGGCTGAGGTCCACTTCAGGTCAGGGGCCAAGTCCACGTACACAGGGTTTTGGGGAACCCTCTTCCTGCTCCTGCTGCCTGCAGGCTCTGGGCGAACTCTCACTATCTGCGTCTTCTCTCCTGTCACAGGTTTATCCATTCTACTGAGCTTTTGAAAGAACCAGCTCTGTTTCATTGATTTTCCCTTTTATTTTCGTTTTAGACATCACTGGTTTCTGCTCTTATCTTTTATTCCTTCCTTCTTCTTTTTCTTTTCTTCTTCTTTTTCTAGGTTTTTGAAGTGGGAACTTAGACTAAAACTTCCTTTTCCTCTAAGAGTTGCATTTAGTGCTATAAATTTTCCTGTTAACACTGCTTTGTCTGTATCCCACAAATTTTGATATGTTATATTTCTGTCTTCAATGCCATGTATTTTTTTTTCCTTGCAATTTCCTTTTTGACTCATGAATTATTTAGAAGTATGTTGTTTAGTTTTCCTATGTTTGGAGATTTTCCTGTTATCTTTCTGTTGTTAATTTCTTGTTTGACTCTATTTTGGAGAACACACGTTAACAGATTTCAATTCTTTTAAATTCATCAAGCTTTATTTTATGGCCCAAGATATGGTCTTTCTTGGATATGTCCCATGGACAGTAAAAAAGATGTATTCTGCTGTGGTTAGGTGGAGTCTAATGTCAGTGACATCCTGTTGGCTGATGATGTTAAGTTCTGTATCCATGCTGATTTTCTATTCGGTTGTTTATCAGTTGAGACAGGAGGGCTGAAGTCTCCTAAAATTGTGGATTTGTCTATTTCTCCTTTCAGTCTATCAGTCTGCATCACAAATCCACGGCTCTGCTGTGTGACGCACACACGTTGAGAACTGCTGTTTCTTCCCGGCAGACTGGCCTTCATCATTACATCTGTGTGTCTCTACTCTGAAGTCTACTTTTTAATGGTATTAATATAGCCACTCCTGCTTCATTTGATTAATATTTGTATATCTTTTTCCATCCTTTCCCATTCAACCTGCCTATGTCATTATATTTGGGATGAGTTTCTTAGAGACAGTATATAGTTAGGTGATGTTTTTTTCCATTCCGTCAGTCTGTTTTTAATTGGTGCATTTATACCATTTACTTTTACTGTAATTATTGATATATTAGAGTTCATCTGCCATTTTCTGTCTTCCCTGTCTTTTCCCCTTATTCCTGTGGGTTATTTGAACATTTCTTAGAACTCAATTTTGATTATCTATAGTGTTTGTGTGTATCTCTTTATACAGATCTTATTGTTTGCTTTAGGCATCTAATTATATATACATAACTTACCACATTTCATGGCCACTGTTCTATCAGTTCAAGCACGGAAAACTTCCTTTTCTCCTTCCCCATTTATAGCTGCCTTAATTATTTCATCTACATACATTTAGGACAATGTCAGGTGATGTTATTTTTGCCTCAGGCATCAAATATATCTCAGAAAACAAGGAAAGATTGTAGTATTTACCCATATTTTGCTTTACTGTGTTATTTCTTCCTTCCAGATATTCCAACGCTGCTGTTAGCTCACACTGTCTCTGCTTCCAGAACCTCCTTTTGGGTGAGTCTGCTAAGGACAAATGATCTTTCATTTGAGAATGTCTGGACCCCCTTTCATCCCTGAAGGGGGTTCTGCCGGGTTCAGGGCTCTGGGCCGACAGTTGTGTCTCTCAGCACTTTGCATATTCTGTGCAGCTTCCTTCTGGTTTCTGATGAGACATCGTCTGTCCTTCAAATAATTTTTCTCTGGCTGTGTTCTAGATTTTGGAGTTTTTATGTCTTTAATTTCCAGAAGTTTAATTATAATGCAGCTTAGATGCATTTTAGGAGGGCTGTTCTGTTTAGGATCCACCCAGCTTCTTGGTCTAGGCTTGTCTTTTGCCGCATTTGGGGACCTCATGTTTCTCCTCAGGCCTGGGTTCATCCCGCCTCCCTCTCCCCGCGGCCTCTGATGACACAGGCGTGTGGGCTCCCCTGCAGCCCCGCCCGTGCCGAGCCCTGTTCTGTCCAGAGCACGGTCTCTGCCGTCCGTGCTCCTGTCAGTGGCCCCTCCTGCCTGTTTCCCGGCCACTGACCCACTCTTTGAGCTTCTGTTTTGGTTATTGCATTTTCTTAATCTAAAATTTCAGTTTGGTTCTTACTGCATCTTCTGTTTTTCTATCTGTTTCAGGCGTGCTTAGTGAAGCCGAGGTGCCGTTTAAGTCCGCCAGTCCCCACGTCCGTGCCTCGGCGTCGCCACCTACTGACTGTCCTGGTTTGCTTCCTCTTGAAATCTTTCCTGGTTCAGTTGAAACCTGACGTCTTTTGTCATTTAGCCCTGCGATTTCAGGGCTGAGTCAGTCCAGTGGGGGGGGGGGGTGCCCCACCTTGCTGCTGCAGGGGAGGGAGAAGGCTAGGCCCCCCACCTGCGAAGCTGGGCTATGCTCCCCACCTCGTCCGGGCCAACCCTCACGGGACATCTATCTGCACCCCCTTCTCGGAGCCTGCTGGGCAGGAGGCTGCCCTCAGGCCTCTCCTCCAGTGGGCACGCTTCCAGTTTGATGACGTGTACACAGCTCAGCACATATTATCACACCTCCGGGAATTCAGAGACCACCTGTGCAGGATTCAGCTCAAAGACCTCCAGAAAAAATTCCTGTTTTGCTCATCTCAAGAGCCCCTCTGAAATTCACAGTCAACGGCAGCATCGTTTCATGGACAGCAGTTACTGGTCTGCAACTTCAGGCCAGGGCGCTGGAGGCCCAGGCCATACTCAGTAGACAATTCAACCCCAGCCTCATGCCTCACGGCGCTTTCACTACTGAAAGATTCCAAAGTTAAGAGTGGGAAGACTTACTAAAAATGCATAGGATGCATCCACCAAGAAATGGTGAGTCCAAGCTAAAATGGTGCTATTCCATCTCAGTTGTAGGGGGCTCGTTTTGCAAACAAACCCTAAATCATCCCACAGAAAATAAGGTAGAATTAATGGCTAGAGGTTTTTCATTCTTCTCCCTGAAAAATCTTCCAGTTTGGCTACATGGGTCCCTCCAAGGGAAAACTACAAGTGATATTGAACTTAATTCTAGATCCTTGTGTGTGATACTCTGGGTAAAATTGTAATATTCCAGAATCTCTCACCTGGCTTTAGTGCATGTCCATATGAACAGGCGTTCTTCAGGGGTAGAGAGAGGTAGTTCAGCTCCCTATCACTGGGTAATTACCAGGGTGACTGACAGAGGGCTTATGGGAACCTGAGGGGCCGGGGAGACACCTGACTTCCTTCCGCCACAGCGGAAGAGAGAAACGGCCCCAGGACTGCAGCTGGTAAGCAATAAACAGATTTTAAACTTTATTTCTCCCTTTGATTTCTGTTTTAGAGGTATTTTGCCCTGGGATTTCCTCTCCCTGGAGTTACAGATACCCATTACTTTGTTTTGACTTGTATATTTGCAAACAGGCCCCTGCGGCATGTGGTATCTGCCTGGCATTGTCCCTCCAGCCGAACTGCAGAGACAGATGCCCTGGTGAACAGCTGGCATGGCTCCAGACGCATGAACTGCCGAGGCCCCCGGTTCTGGCCACACATCCCGGTGGGTTGGGGGCTTGCAGCGGTCCGGACGCTCAGGCCATGGTCTCTCGAAATGTGAGGGTGGGACCTGAAGCTCTCCAGGCACCCAGGCGGCTCCTCACCCGGATGTGGCTGCAGCCCTGCGGCCATGAGCACGGCCCACTGGGAGCTCCCGGGCCCACGGGGCGCCGGTCAGAATCTGCATTTCGGTCCGAGCCCTGGGGACGGGGACCAGTGTGCACTCCATTCTGAAAAGCACCTCCGGGTTATGCGGCTGTGAGCTCCTGCTGCCACATCCCCACAGAGATCTGGGAAGGGTCACCCTCCTCACTGGAGCGGCATCAGGAGGGATGGGGAGGAGACGGGACCCTCTGAACCCCCTCATCTGGAACAGGGCTCTGGCCCACTGAGCACGGTCGGATGTGCTCTGCCAGCCCGAGTACAAAGTAGGCATTGCAGCGGCGGGAGGCGGGCGTGGAGCCGGGCAAGCGCACCCTCGTGGCCTCACCCACCCCCATCATCTCAGCACGAGGGGCAGGTCCGGGATGCCCCTGCTCCGGCCTGTGTGCCTCACATCGCTCTTCCTGCAGGAAGTGAGAGGAGGCAGAGCCCGTCACTGCTGCTCTGAGCTATCAGAGCAGATGAGGACCGGCCAAGGGCATCCCCAGAGGACGGAGCGTAGGAAGTGGCGCCACCTGCCTCGCCCGGAGGTGGAGGGGCAGCTGCCAGCAGAGCCGTCTGGGCTGCAGGCCGGTGTTTGGACAGCTGAGGGTGACCGCCACGGCAGGGCTCTGCCCGGGGCCCGTCTCTGCGGCTGTGACCTCCGATGGAGGAGACTATAAAACCCCGAGGGCACTTCCTCCCCTCCGCCGTGTGCGGGGAGCAGCAGAAAGGGCTCCAGAAGCAGGGACGATGGCGGCGCTACAGGAGAAGAAGTCGTGCAGCCAGCGGATGGAGGAATTCCAGCGCCACTGCTGGAACCCAGACACGGGCCAGATGCTGGGCCGGACGCTGTCCCGGTGGGGTGCGTGCGCGGGGAAGGGGACGGAGGGGCCGCTGCGAGAGAGGCCGAGGGCTGCCGGCGGCTGGGCCGGCCCGACTCCTGGCCAGGCCTCACCTCCCTCGCCAGACGGCCTCAAGGGCCCATTTCGGCTCCAATGCCCCCTGATGTCAGGTGCCTGAAAGGTGGGAACATAGGCAGATTGGCCCCAAAGGTTCAGCCTTAAATTTGGAAGGTATTTTTAAAGCTATGCTCCTGAAACTTAAAAAGACTTTTAAGGTGAGGGGCACAGGGTTCTTCTGTATGGTCAGGACAGGCTGGCTCTAGGTGGAGGGGATGGGTGTGCAACGTGGCTCGAGTGGCTGGGCCACATGTCGGCTGCATCTTCCCTGCCCCTCCCCGCAGTGTGGATCAGCCTCTACTACGTGGGCTTCTACGTGGTGATGACGGGACTCTTCGCCCTCTGCATCTATGTGCTCATGAGCACGCTCGACCCGTACACGCCCGACTACCAGGACCAGCTTAAGTCTCCAGGTAGCAAGGCCACAACCTGGGCATGCGGGGCCACGCCAGGCCCCAGGGCTGTGGCTGGAGCAGAGGCCCTCTGGGAAGGGCCCCGAGGCGCCCGAGGCCCAGGGGACACGGCAGGGCATGGATGGCCCCCCAGCTTCTCTGGTGAACACCCCAGACTATGAATGTGACATTGGCTTTGGTTTTAATTATTCAAACAGAGGGCAGACGCAGGCTTCCTGTCACCTCACACACATGGACACACCCGCAGACCATTCTGGGAGGGCTGGTGGGGAAGAGCTTTGTTTCCCGCAGAGCGTCCCCCAGTGCTGAGGCCGCACATGACTTACAAGACAGCAGGCCGTGCTCAGACAGGAGTTTGCTCCGGGTGCACCTCGTCCTCTGTCCTGCCGGATGACGGAGGCTTGGCAGGGGGTCAGCGTCCACCCTGCCCTCCTGAGCCAGACCCGAGAGAGAGAAAGTCACCCTGATGAGACATCAGCACCAGAGCCGGGCACCTCCGCTTCTGCGGAGCTGGTCCGGGCCACGACTTGCACTCCCAGCAAAAGCGAGAGCAAGACAGGTGGGGGGGGGGGGGCGTGGAGGAAGGAGGGGGGACCTGGGGCAGCCAGCACTCTCGGTGGGCCTGCAGCAGCGCGTCCAGCCAGAGGTGGGGAGGAGGATTGGAGGCGCCCAGGGGAGCCGTGGCCTGAGTTTCCCGCGAGAACCGCGATGAGCCGCCACGGAGCCTGTGGGGAGCCAGTTTCAGAATCACCCAAGGGATGAAACACGGAGGCCTCGTTGTGATTCTAGAACAGAATACAATGTATACAAACTTGGGAACCTAACTAAATATAATTTGCCCCAAACCCAGGGGACAGAAGCAGGAGGTGTGTCCCCTGGTCATGGGGAGGAGGCGGGAGCTTGAAGCCAGGCAGCGCTGGGAGTGGTGGCTGTGTGGAGGGACGGAGGCCTTCTGCCCTTCCTTCTCTGAAGGCTTTTGTCTTAAGCCGTGTTCAGCTGTTTTGTCACAATATCCACGAAAGCAAAGCCAAGCTCACTCGTGTAAGAAGCCACCATGTCAGTAGGGACAGAGGACACACGTGGGACATTCCCAGGACGAGATGACGTGGCATGCATGGGCAGAAGAGGCGCAGGTGCCGGGTGGCAGGTGGAGGGCTGAGGCGGTCGACCATGGGCAGCAGCCCGCTGGTGTCAACGTGTGACATACACACCCCCATGTCTGTAGTTAACAGAAACAAGGATGCACTTGGCTGGCCGTGGACCCAGGGCCGCCGCGTCAATGCACACAAGTTTTGGCTTTTCTCTTTTTGCAGTTAGCATGTTGGTAGACTGCTTTTTAAAGCAAACCAGTGAGGGCTACCCAGATGTGCATTCACATGAAACCTCACTTAGAAACCCAGTCCACACTTGGGACGAGGCGTCACTTGGAACAGCACGTGTGGCTGCTGGTGGTGCTGGCAGGGGTGCAGCCAGGGCTGGCAGGCAGGGTTCTCCCCAGCAGCTGCGGCAGAGGAGGCCAGGTGCCACCCCACCGGCCAGACACTCTGTGTGCAACTCACCAGCTTGCAGCCGACCACTTGGATGTGATGAACATATGTGAAAACGAAGGGTCCTGCCCTTTCCAGGTGTGACCTTGCGGCCAGACGTCTATGGGGAGAAAGGCCTGGACATTTCCTACAATGTCTCCGACAACAGGACCTGGATGGGCCTGGCACTTGCCCTCCACAACTTCCTGGCAGGTAAATTTGCAAATGCTGCCGGTCTCCTTTCCTCTAAGGACATGTCACGGAGGGTGGGGCCTTCCAGGGTGGCTGACGCCGGAGCCGGGCGCCCACAGGTGCATCTGCCCGGCAGGCTACTCGCCGGCATCCCAGGAGGCCAACGTGAACTGCACCTCTGAGAGGTACTTCTTCCAGGAGGGCTTCTGGGCCCCGAACCACACCAAGTTCTCCTGCAAGTTCACGGCGGACATGCTGCAGCACTGCTCGGGCCTGGCAGATCCCAGCTTTGGCTTTGCAGAAGGAAAGCCGTGCTTTATCATCAAAATGAACCGGGTAAGTTCCAAGGGCTACAGACAAGATCTGGGGTGAGGCTCCTTGGAGGTCAGCTGGTGTTTGCTCCAACCAGGGTTCCAAGAGCAGGGGGCGGAGCCTCGCTTGGCTGCCCGTCCACCCTGCCTGACCTCCACTCAGCACGTACCTGCTGCTGTTGGTGAGCCAGCTACAGTCACCGAGGAAACCTGCCTGTTGACACGGCACTGCGTGGTGTTCTGCAGCACCTGGACGCTGAGCAGCAGAGCTTGGGGTTTGGGGGCCAGGGCAGCAAGTGTGCACAATAGCTAGAGAAGCCATGCACGGCGCTGGCAGGGCCCCTGGGAACCGCCCAGAGCAGAGGTTTCCAATCTGATGAGCCAGGGAACCCCTGTGGCCCAGGGCCAGGAGCTGAGGAGGGCGAGCAGGGCCAGGTGAGCAGCCGCAGGAGATGGGGTCCGTAGCCCCCTCAGTGCCGGCGGCTGGTGACAGCTTGGCAGAGACCCAAGGACAGCCGGGAGCTCGCTGGGTGAGTGGGCAAGATGACACTGCTCTGTGCCACGGCAGGGGCTCCTGGGGCCAGGGCCCCAGTCTTTGCATGGCCCTGTTTATTTTTCCTAAGAGGCCCAGGAGAAGCTTGCACGGTGTGGGGCTTCTGGCTCTGAGGGCCGAGTAGAAGCCCGCACCCTCATCAGGACCCGTGTGCCCCCTGCTGGGGCAGGCCCTCCGCTCACCCACTGGCGCCTCTTCCGTTCCAGATCGTCAACTTCCTCCCGAGCAACAGCACAGCCCCCCGGGCGGACTGCGCCTTCCGGGTGAGTGCCCTGGCCCGGGCCTGTCTGTGCCCACTGGCCTTCCTGCGCACAGCTAGGTGTCAGCCCGGTAAGGCAGACGCAGGAACCACTGCCTGAGATAGCTTCCCAACAGAGGACAAAGCCTAGTAAGAAAAAAAAATGGTTTTCTGCTGTTACTTGGCTTCAAAAAGCACATAGTATGAACAGTATAGCAATAACGCCCTTCAAGTGTTTAGTGGCAATTTGTGGAAACGTTTTGTCCTTGAAATTTGCTTATTTACAAAAATGTGCCCAATTACCAACAGCTATAGCTGTTTAATAGTGGATGTGGGGGCTGCTGAGACTTGGCATTAATTTACTCCAGTTATTCTCAAACAAGTTTCTAAGTACATCATGAAAAAAACTAAGTTTGTCTTCACAGAAGATTTTCTAAAGTCTGTTTTCACCATGTGCCCCGCTAAAGGCCCTGCACCATGAGCAGGGGGCCCTCTCCCGAGCACCCTGTGGAGCATGCATGACTCTCCATGGGCCACGGTGCCTTTTTAGTTATCTCGACCTGCAATCTGCAGGGCGACTTAAGATTTAATAGCCCAAAAGCATCCTTCGCCTGTTCTTTGACAAGCTCATCAACCTGTCGGGCCATGTGCTGTGTCAGAAGGAAGGAAACAAATCCCGCCACACAAGGGCAGGGTCAGCAAGGCCGCCCACGTGCAGGCTCTTGGGCTCGACGGCACAAATTCATGTGACCGGTCACCAGGGGCCACGCCCCGCAGGACCTCCGCACTGAAGCCCAGGCTCAGAGCTAGGTCGGGCCGACGGCACACCAGCGTCCCCGCGGTCACTGAGCGCACAGCACACTCAGGCCCCGCCTCCCGCCCCCAGGACCAGCTCCCAGACAAGCGGCCCCTGCGGGTGGACTACTACCCCCCGACGGGCACCTTCAGTCTGCACTACTTTCCCTACTACGGGAGGAAGGCGCAGGTAGGTCCAGGCCCCAGCCGGCCCTCGGCACCCCGAGTAGGGCCGAGGCTTTGCCGAGGCTCCCAGGCCCACACGTCCGGGCTGGCTGAGGCGAAGCCTCGCATGGGCCCCCCACTTCACGCCGGGCCTCCCAGATGCCTGCAGGACCACTTCATTACTGCCTTTCACCAGACTTGCCGTGCTATTATATTATTTCTCATCAACTACAGCCTCAAGTCAAGCTTGTTGCGGGCGGTCTGTCCCATCCATGCCGATTTTCCTTACTTCTAAGCGAAAGGTGTTTCCACCCCATGGGTTCAGGGTGCACACAGTGCCCATGTGAGCTGGCGAGGGTCCTCCACCCCCGCCTTGGCGCCTTCCCCAGCCGTCCCGATCCCACTGCCACCGCCATCGCTTCCTCCCGCGTCTCCCTTCCAGCCCCACTACAGCAACCCCCTGGTGGCCGCGAAGCTCCTCAACGTGCCCAGGGACATGGAGGTCGTCATCGTGTGCAAGATTCTAGCAGACCACGTGGCCTTCGACAACCCCCACGACCCCTATGAGGGCAGAGTGGAGTTCAAGCTCCGGATTCAGAAGTGAAGGCACCCCGGGGAAGCTCCGAGCCTAGAGCACTTGGGCCTCTTCAGGACCTCGCTGCTGCTGTGGGGACACTCAGACAGCAGCTGTCCGGCCACCAGGGAACGTCTCGCGACTTACCTGTGCTGCAGGCCCGGGAAACACAAGCCGTGGTTAGGGGCTGCCAACAAATGTTTTGGGTGTTTGCTTTTAAAGCCTGCAGGTCCTAAGCCAAAAAATAAAACTTCAAAGTCGCCCGTGCTCCGTGTCAGTCACTCTCCCAGATCGGGAGGAATTTAAATGAGCCGCCAAGCAGCCCCTTCCTTGGGAATCCGAGTCCCCATCGCCAGGTCGGGGACTCACAGAGGACGCCGAGGCAGGGCTGTGCCAGAAGGCGCCATAGGTGAGGCGGGGACATCCCCACCATGGGGAGTCCAGCCGGGGGGCCACTAGTGAGCCCCCTTCTACGAGCAGGGGCTCCCCACTCACATCCAGGAACACGGAGCCTGCCACTGTTCTCCCAGACTCCGGGTGCCTGTCTGGCACAGCAGCCTGCTCAACCCCGGGCATCCCCCACCGGCCACCAGGGCCCAAAGCCACAGCACAGGGCCTGGTGTCCCTCCCGTGTGAGCACCGGACTCAAGGTCCTGCCGGAGACGGAGCGCTGTGCACCCAGGGGAGACCTGATCTGCTGGGGCAGGGCAGTGGGCACCACCCTGGGCCTGCGGAGGCCTCCCGGCCGCGGGACCTTCCCCACCGACACAGGCAGCCACGTTCTCCACTACCCATCCATCAGTAAACGCTTCCTGAGCCACCTCAGAAAGGCTGTGTGGCCAGCTCCGTGGTCCAGTCACCGCAGAAAGGATGCCAAGGCCTTGAAGGGGTGGGTGGGCCAGCCAGCTGGGGCCGGGCCCTCCCCCAGTCGCCACTGGCACCCCAGGTGACCTGGGCTGACAGGCCCGAGCGGGGTGGCGGGAAGGAGCCCGCTGGGGAGGGCAGCCCTGACTCCTGGCCCACTGCACACACATCACGAACCCCCAGAGGGAAGCCCCGGGAGGCCCCACGGGAGGGCCGCTCAGGCCCTGGGGCCCGAAGCCAAGGCTCCGGCTGCAGTCGGCACTTCTCCCCGGCTGACCCGAACCTCTGCTGCTTAGCGATGTTGCCAGGGCCCCCTGGGTGCACGCTGGTGCCCACCAACATTGCCCGGATGGCTGTGCCAACACCCACAGAGCCAAAACTTGGCCCACTGGTGTTTTAATCCTTATGACATGATAATCCTGATCTTAATCCTTATGATTAATCCTTGTAAGCACACATCCCCCGAGGTCAAAGAGGTCACCCCGGAGGTCATCGCAGGGAAGCCAGGGCCCAAGGACACAGGCGTGGACACCCTCACAGCAGGGCTCCAAGACCCAGGACAAGACGGCCAGTGTAGCCAAGCACCAAGCAGGGCAGCCGGAGAGACGCTGGTGCCAGGACCTACCCTACACCCATGGCATCCCTAGAGCAGTGTGCGCCCAGCAGCCCAGGGCCACACGCCCCCACCCCCACCCCCGTCCCAGCTAACCCAGCCTCCTGTCCCCAGAGCCCTTTGCTGATGCTTTGGTCCTGTGAAACCATCACCTGGTGTTATCTTGGGGGGTTCCAGCCAGAGGCCTGGGGGGTAGAGGAGGCCCTTTGGGGGAGAAGCTGGGTGGGGAGGGATGAGAGGCCTTGGGGCAGAAAGGCCCTTGGGGAAGAGGCCCTGGGGGGGTGAGGTCCTGGGGGGTGAGGCACTGGGGGGGGTGAGGCCCCAGGAGGTCTGGGCAGGGACTGAGCCCTCTGCCCCCACTGATCCTCAGCCCTCAGAACAGGGGGGAAGCCCCCCTGCAGGGCCCTGGCTCACTTCTGGGGTCCGCAGGCTGTACTCCCACCGACGTGTCCACCAACCCTAGCACGTTGCTGCGCCCGCCTTTCTGACCAACAACCTCACTCTTCTCCTGACAGTCTGACTCACAGCCTGCCTCAACATTTAGGATTTTAGCACTGGACGCAGGAGAGCAGGCTCGGCTTTGGCCCACGCCTCCCAGGAACGGGTCCCGGGCCCCTCGCCTCGGCAGCTGCAGGCCCACGGGCCAACATCTGGCCCCCACGCCTGGTACCCGCCCTCCTCCAGGGAAAAGCAAACTCCTGGACGGTAACCCTTAATCAGAGAAACACAGAAGTTGTTTAAAATGCCCATGCGCGTTTTATTAAAAACTACCAGTGCCAAGTTAAACAGTTCAGACAATTAAAGTCTTTATGTTCCATAAAATATTACAGAAAAGTTTATTTGTGTTTCAATAAAAACGCTATTGTTTTAGAACAGGCAGCTAACAGCAACTGCAGTTAATGGTTCTTTGTGAATAAGTTTTAAGAGACCACTGCTTGTCCTGAAATTCCTTTTCCTCTTTATAAAAAAAGAACTATTAAAAATGATTGACAAATTTTGAGTTAAAAAACTGTTAAAACATTCTCTATATTTAATTTCAACTTTATAATAGATTACAGGAAGATGCTTATGAAACAAATACAACATTTGTTTCAGTACATGTCCTTAAATGATAGACTTAAGTATGTAAACAACTAGATAGTAAGTTTCCAAATGCTGCCTGTAAGAAATCAGGCAAATTTTACCATAAGCGATAAACCACTCCAAGCCTTCAAAACAGTTTGACAGCTGCGCCAGCGTGGCGGTAAACTTTTACCAGACCAAAAATAAAGAAAGAACTATGAGATTTGTTTGTTGCAACAGAAGAAAGAGAAGTATAAGCTTGATGGACTCACAGTCAATATAATTTAAGGGAGAATAAAGTCATCCTAAGCTTGGGGCGCCCCCTGCGGGAGCGGGACTGCCAGGGCATCGCGGGGCCCGCGTGCAGCCCAGCCCCCCCCACGGCGGATGCTCGCCAGGGGTGCCCGCCGCGGCTGGCGGCCCATCTCCCCGCACATGGACGGAGCGCACGTTCTTCAGCAAGAGCTGTTCAAGGGCAAAATAACTCCGGACTCAAGAGCAGAAAGAGGAAACACACGTGCTAGCGTAAGGGAAGGCGCCGCGCGGCACGCCGGTGTCCGGTCGCCCCTCGGCTCGCGGCAGGCAGCCCACGGAAGACGCTCCGCCCGCTTCCTGGGGACGCACACCCGCCTCAGCAGCTTTCCAGCATCTTCTCGGGAGGAGGCCAAAGAGAAACAGAAAACCCACGCGAAGCGCTTCTCCTCCCTGCGCGTGTCCCGGAGCCGGCCGCGCGGGCCTCAGGCCTCCTCGTCGTCGTCATTGAAGTCGTCGTCCTCCTCGTCGTCCTCGCCGACGTAGGACACGGGGGTCTCCACCCGGGACCCGCTGTACTGGGACCCGCTGGAGCTCGTGGCCAGCGTGCCGTCCGCGCCGTTGGTCAGGTCACTGCAGAGCAGAGGGCCGGGGTCAGCGCCCGCGGCAGGTCCAGGAGGCCCGCAGCACCGGGTCCCTCCCTGGGCTCGCCCCCACGCCCTTCCAGCCTGTCCTCTGAGCCCACGGCGGCCGGGACACGGGGTACGCTGGCAGGCCACAGGACTTCCCCATTCACCACAGAAACAAAACCCCCGCGTGCACAAACTGGAAAACCACTAGATCCTTCCTTCTAGGCCTTTTATTTAAACTTCCTTAATCTCCAGGAAGGAGGTGGAAACGGACTGAGGACAAGGGCCCCCCCCCCAAAAAGAGACAAGACCTTTCAAGGTTCCCTGAACAGCAGAGTGGGCAGGCACCCAGCAAGCTGTGTGCCCGTGTGCCACCTGTTTGTGCACACGTGTGTCATCCCAGGCCCCACGCTCAGCTGAGCTGGGACAGGCGAGTTTCAGCAGATGCTCCATAGCCTGCACTTCAAGCACGGCCACAGTGACCCCGGCTTCCAGTCTGTGGGTGGCACTGGCTGCAAGTCGGCGGGGCCCTGGGCAGCGGCCAGGCCCAGGGGTGGGGGAGCGGGCGGGGAGCTGGTGGGAGGCAGGACAGCTTGGCCCTGTACACCGGGGCCCAGGGAGGTCTGGAACCACACCTGTGTTATGCTCCTCACCCGGGGCATGTGACAATGGCTCGAGGTAGTCTGGCATCTGAGGCCAAGGGTCCCCGAACACTCCCCAAGGCACAGGGCAGCACCCCCAGCAAGGAGCTCTCTGGCCCCAAATGCCAACAGTGCCCCAGATGAGACCCTGGCCTAGAAGGGAGAGATACTGTAAGAACTGGGGTCCTGGTGAAAGACCCCCAGGTTCAGCCATGATGCGGTATGCCAGCAGAGAGCGAAGCAGACACAAAGGGTCTAGGGTGCTGCAGGTGACAGCCTGGGCCAACTGCGGGGGACAGAGGCACGCCTCCAGCGTGAATCGTGACTCGCTTGGGTTACTGTCACAGGAATTTCAATTTTTCAGTAATGGCAGAAAAGGTCCTAAGAACCATCTGGTACTGAAGGTGCCGACCTAGGATCTGTGCTGTGACGGGCTTCCTCCCAGCTCGACCCAGGGCGCCGGCCACACAGGGGGCCGTGGGGCCGAGACCCCACTCGAAGGCTGGCCTTCAGCAAAGCGAAGGAGATTCCTTCTTAAAAGGTGAATCCGCCTGAGATGACGGCACAGGGCAGGGTCTGAACCTCATGCTCATGTGGCCGTTACACACTTGACGAGGAGGGACTCGGGGGGGCGAGATGATCAGGCGGCCAGCGGTGCTCCGGCCTGGCCCGTGCATCAGGCCCTCAGAGGTCTGTGGCTCCACACCCACCTCGGGCCAGAGCCGCGGCTACTCTGCCACCGAGACGCACTACCCACTTAACAGAACCCACGCACGTATTTTAACACCTTCCCTGGCATTAAACTGCACAAAAAGAACTATCGAGTGTTACTTTCTTGATTCCACACCTGGGAAACCCAACCCAGCAAAGCAAGTCCGAAAGGGTGAAAACAGAGCTCCCAGCAGCCCTTGCTGACTGGCAAACACCCTTGTTCCCGAGCCGGGAGCACTTCAGGAAATCACTGTATCCTCAGAAAATACCAATGCCCCCGTTAACGCTGGCTTTTCTCCTGAAATGGTAATGGCTTTATTTCCCTTGTTACAAAAACTGACAGGAGTCTGAAAACTTAATCTAACCAAAGATTGTCATAAAGATGGAAGTTTAGAAGTACCCAAATTCTACCTCGAGGAACAACCACGTCAGTGTTTTAGACTGACCCCTGCACACGCAGTGGGAAATTCAGACTTACACACCGAGCTGGCTAACGTGCAAGCCGACAGCAGCCAAGTCCCTCTCCCTGTAGCCTGGACGCTCGCCCAGAGCGACCCCCGTGGCTGTGCCTCCCCGACCTGCAGGGCTCCCTCGGGGCTGCGCTGGGGCCCCGTCTGTGTCACACACAAACCCACTGATGCTGTGTCCACCACGATTAGATAGGCCCATGTTTTTGGACCTGACCTGTGGACTGCTAATTTATCTTGTATCTTAAGAAATCAGACATTTAGTAACATTTAGGATTAATGTAACATAATACATGCAAAGTAAAACATTAAGCCATTGTTTCACCAATACCTGATGCTGAAATCATAAAGACCGAGATGGACACCAGATGACACTGCCCTGCCCTGCCCTGTGGGGTTGTCAGGTCAAAGGGTAAACACGCCTTGGTTTAAATAATAAACTCCTTCATATAACAGAAAAATTACACACAATAAAAGGTAAAGTGAGAAAAAGTGGGACGCAAAATCACATGTGCTGTGACCTCAGCGTGTTAGAACCGGGAGAGAAAGCCGTCCTGGGGCTGCCGGCGGTGGGCTGGGGGTTTCCGCCCTGCTTCCCTGTGCACTGCTCCTCAAACAGTAAGAACCGGACAGCCCTGTGCCCCGGGCGTGGTTTCAGGTCAGGGTGGCTGCCTGCTCGCGGCCCCCACCCTGAGCAGCGCAGGCCCGCGGGCTGTGGAAGCAGGGCCCCCGGCTACAGGGCACAAGGCACCCTCCCGCCGGCCCAGGCCCATGGTCACCTGGCAGAAAGCCTCGTGCCGTTGGACGTCGAGACTGACGACGTGACGAACACCCCGCCGACCGACCCCTGAGCCATCTCTGAGGAGGAGAAGAGCACAGGTCAGTCACGCAGGCCGCGCAGAACGGGCGTCACACCGATAACAGAGCTGCGGCCGGAGGTGCTGCTCTGCCTGCGCTGTCTGCACTGTGCCACCTGCCAGGAGGCGCCCCGCTCGTCCAGGGCACAGCCAACGGGCCGGGCTTCCCAGGAAGGCAGAGAAGTCCCCAGCTGACGTGTCACCCCTGGGGAGAGCACAGCTGTCAGCTGTCACGAAGCAGAGAATGAGCAGGGCGGCTGCTGGGGCCTGGGAGGGGCCTGACCCCAAGGCCAGACGTCCCCGGGCCCAGACGCTGCAGCTCCGGAGAACACAGCCACACACACGGCCCCCTCTCTGTGGCCAGGACACTGCCAGCTCAGCAAAGAAGCCCGAGGAGCCGTCTGTCGAGCAAATGCCCCTCCTGTCGCTGGGCCTCGTTCCTCTGCTGCAGGGAACACCCACCCCCGGGAGGCACCCCAGCCCCTCACCATCTGTCCTGGGCAGCTGCAGGCCTCCTACCCGGGCCCACCCGGCTTGACACCTGGCCACATAAACCTCAGCAAACCCACAAAATGTAGGCTCCACTCATGTCCTGGTGGGTGACGGCCCTGCCAGACAGCCACGCCTCACAGTCCCCAAGACCCTCAGGCTCTTGTGCCCTGTCTGTGCCGCATACCGAGCAGACCTCAGCAGAGAGGCCAACGTCCGCAGCCAGGGGCTCTCACCCAGGACTGGGGCTGTACCCCCCTCTGGCCGCCCCTGACCTGTCACATAGGGCTCCAGGGCCTTGGGGACCAGGCTCCTCGCGGTCTTCAGGTCCTCGGCGGAGCAGCTCCCGGACTCCAGGCCACAGGCCATGCCCATGCGTTTCAGCACCTCTATGTCATCATGGATCTCAAACGTGTTGTCAAAGTTGAACAGGTACTCGAACCTGCAGGAGGGAGTCGCTGTTGGAGCGCAGCGGGACCGCGGACAGCCCGGCCCTGAGGCCCCGGCCCCCACCTGGGGGTCCACCCAGACGCACGGCCCGGCCCAGCCCACCTGCAGCTGCCCTGACAGCTGTGGCTTTTTGATCAGAAGAGCAGCCCGGCGAGAGAGCATTGGGCGTGGGCAGCCGAGCCGAGGCCACGACTGACCGTACGGTGACCACACGTACTTGTCGTTAGAAATGCTGCAGTCAATGACCGTCCTCTTGCTGGTGTTCACGATGATGAAAGGCAGGTGAATGACAGAGTTTGGGGGCGGGGGCCTGCTGGCCTGCTGCTCCGCCTGCCGGTTCCTGTGCACCAGGTTCTTGAAGGCGATTTGCTAGAAGGTGAGCGATGGATGTGCCACTCCAGTCAGTGCCTTTGCTGACCCTCCCCAAGCCCCCATCAGAGAAGACAGCAAACAGCTGGGGGCTGCAGGCCAGCGAGCCCAGCAGAGAACCCGCACCCCAAAACCCCAACACCCTGGAGGGGCTGTGACCATAGTGACCAGCATCCTCGCCACACAGACAAGAACCCACAGGAAGGGGGAAGAGAGACATATGGGCCTGGAGGTGGTGCCCCCTGCCCAGGGGTCCCAACATGCCTCATAGCCTTGTGCTCAGACATGGGGGCGCAGACCTGGTGGGGAGGGGTTCTTGCTGGGCCTGGCTGCGGGCCTCGGCCTGGAACAACTCTTATCTCCAAGGAAACTTCCTTCTGTCAACTTTAGCCAGAAAAGAGGCCCTCCCTCCCAACCGGTCCCCCACTGGCCCCCCACACTGCCCACAGTGGGACCCAGGGCCTTGAGCTGGGGGTTCAGGAGGTGACCTGAATTTGCTAAGTAGCCACAACGTGCTATGGGCACAGGGCAGGTGCGACTCCTACCCAAGGGGCTTGGTAGGAGAACTGGGGGGTGAGGGGCTGGCCTGCACCCCTCTTCTCTTCTGCCTCCTGAGTGCCTCTGCCCCCTCAACCCGGTAACCACCTCCCCACTGGCCAGATCACCCCATCCCTGGCACTGGTCCCGACACCCCTTCTAGGGGCAATGGAGTACCATGGCTAGGTAATGTGCCCGTGCTGAGCCCACCTGGCCTGGCAAATCCATCCCTCTACATGGCCATGGGCAACCCAAGCCCACAGTGACCCCTCTGGCCTCTCCCAAGTTGCAGACTCCCACCCTCAGCAGTAGGCCACCTACTCCTCAGACCCCACACTCCCTCCAAGGGTTCCACTCGCTGCCACAGCCTTGGCACACCTGGCCCTCTGGGTCTTGGGCATGCACCCCCACCCCCCAGGGTCCCTGGACTCCCTGGTGCCCTCACTGGCCTTGGGGTCTGTAAGCATCTGGATATATCACTGCGAGCCACCCTTCCCTCCCCTGCCTAGCTCCCACTCCCGCTGACGGCTGGCCCGTGGACCCCAGCACCACGTTGCTTCCGTCAGGCCAGCCACGCCTCCAGCTGGCCCCTCACCAACTCAGAGGTGCAGCTCCAGGACCCTGCAGGGGGAGGCTGGGGCTCGGGGATGTCTCTGCAGGCCCAGAACCTCAGCACACACCCCCGGACCAGAAGAGCTACCTCTCCTGCACACACACACCCGGATGAGCTCACCACGAACCAGGCACAGGCCGAGATTAACAACAGCCAATGACAAACAGAACGACGCGACAGTGGCCGTGATGGAAGTCGTGCGGGTGTGGGTGCCCCTCTCCCAGGCCGACTCGGCTGCAGCTGCCCTGCCCTGGGAGGAGGCAGAGGGCAGGGACGCGGGCGTGTGCGCAGAGCAAGGCTGCAGCGGCCTCCCGGCTGTGCGCACAGGACCGTGAGCTTGCCGACCAGGCTGCGGTCCCGAGGCAGAGGGAGGGGACAGGGCCGGGGGCCGGAGGACGCAGTGAACCCCGAGGGGCTGAGCGGGCAGGCAGGGCTGCGGCACCTCACCTGCAGGATGAGCTCCTGGAGCTGAGACTGCTTCTGCTTGATCCTCTCCAGCCTCCTCTGCCTCTCCACCTGTGGAAACAGCCACGACAGCCAGTCACACGGCAGCCAGCACAGGAATCCTGGGCCCCGTCCGCTCGCCCCTAAGGGATCCCCGCCCCGAGTGTGACGCGGGCCCAGAGCTGGCACGAGCTGCTCACACCGATGAGCCTCCCAACCTCAAGGACACACAGCCTCCGGTCTTCTCTCAGTGTCTGGACGCTGCTCTCACGTAAAGAACCCCACCAGCAAGGACTCAGAATCTACCCCCACGGGCTCACCATCCTCAACTGGGCCACTGCGCCCCCCACAGGGGTGTCTGTGGAACCAGATTAGGCGGCACGGGCACCCAGCATCCGCCCGATGGAAGAGCTCAGGCCTGACCAGACTTGGGACCCGGAAGCGCCAGGCGCACGAGCCCAAGGCCCGGAGCAGGTGCTGGTGGCACAGGCACCGAGCTGGCCCGCTGTGGGCAGCCGCAGGGCCGGGGGCGCACCTCCAGACTCTGGCACTCCTGCGCTGAGTTGGTGGGCAGGCCGATCCACTTGATCTCCTTCTTCTCCTTGGAGATGATGTTCATGGCCATCAGCACGTTCAGGGCGTCGTAGACCCTCCGTCTTATGTTCTTCTGGTCATAAGCCTGGGAAGACAGGGCGGAGCTTTGCAGACTGCCCAGCAGCTCACAGATGGTGCTAGAGCTCCAGACCCTGGGCACGAAAGACCCGCGTGGTCACCTCACCCGTGGGCATGAGTTGTCTAGCAGCTGCCAGAGACAAGGGGGCCGGCAGTGCGGGGGATGCAGGCCAGGCCAAGCCAGGGCGCCTGCAGGGGCAGCTGCCCAACACACAGAGCCAGAACCTGGGACAATGGGGCGTTGCGCCCACAGGCAGGGGGAAATCCCTATGCACCGTCCCGGAAACGCCCGGGTGTCCACAGTGGTGGTGGCACCTGTCGCCCTGGTCCCCAAGCGGCACTACGTACCGACTCGTTTGGCAGGATGTGGTTGTCGGCCGCGCTGAACTCGGCAACCAGCTCGTCAGCCACCTCGTTGTAGGACGTGGTCCCCTTCCGCTGCACCTTCTCGCACACCTTCATGGAGAAGTGCCTCAGACCCTTGCCATTCTTCTCTCCTTTCCGGTTGCGTTTCCTTCAAAATACAAGGAAAAGAGATTCCCTTAGATCCTGAGGCCAGCCTCGGACCGGGGCCCACGCCACCCGCAGGGCCAGCACACCAGGCCAAGGCACTGGAGCTCCCGGGAGCCAGCCTGTGCCACCTCCACGGGGCGCCCGCACTTCCCTCCTGCTGCAAGTGGCTGACCTCACATCTACCTTCCTCTCCCAGGAGAAGCAGGGCCGTCCCCAAGGACGGACTGACCTGTACGTGTGCGCACATCACACACCAGACGCTGTTTCTTAAAGATGTCAACCGACATCAGCAACTACGAGGCTTTACTGCAAATTCAGGAATTTACAGGGCAAATTTGAGCAGACTACTAGACAAGGTGGTGCAAAGATCGTGGGGCCCACATGGCAGCGGGTGCCCCACACTGACGTCCCCAGTGCCCTTCCAGTCGGGAGGTAAGACAAAAGTCTAAATGTCTCAAGTCACATCAAGGAAAAGGTCAGTTTTTAGCTGGATGAATTTTAGGGTCTCATGACTTTTGCTTTTGAACAAATACAATTTCATGAAACTTTCTTTTTGTTAGTTTGCTTTAGTGGAGGAAAGGTGAAAGTGACTTTGCGGTGGGACCACCCAGTCACGTGGGAGCCCCCACACTGCTTCCTGGTGCAGACAGGGGAAGGCACCGTGTGGAGAAGCCACCTTCCGCCACCCATCAGTAGCTGGTCACTGCCCACAGTGTAGCCACAACCCCAAATCCACAGGGGGCTGCTCTTCCCCTTCATGGTATAGCCACCACCCCAAAACTACATGGAACCACTCTCCACCCTTTACAGTGTAGCTACCACCCCAAAACTCCAAGGGGGCCCCTGCAGCTCTGCTTCCCAGTACGAGGAAGGGCGTGCCTTCACTACGCATCTACTCAGGGCATTGCTGGGCTTTCCAGCCCTCCAGCATGGCGGTCAGCCCCGGCCACAGACAGCGGGTACCCTTCTAGGCGATGTGCTCACCCGGCAGACCAAGGTGAGGGGTCTGAAGGCTGGTTCTGTGAGACAAAGTGAGTGTGGGGGGTGTGAGGGCTTCCTACCACGATAGTGTTTGGAGCTGCTGGTCTCTGAGGCGTACCAATTACCTACAGTCAGAAAAGACAATTCAGAACACGTCAGAAATCTCCCGCGCAGGATGCCTCCTTTGTATCATTTCCCATTATCCACAGCCTCTGCTGAGCTTCCACCACGGAGGGCAGAGAGGGCAGACGGTACACGTGCCCAACAGCGGTGCCCCGGACTAGGACGTCCTGTCCCAAGCGTGCGTGCGGGACACCCTCCCGAGAAGAGCAGGAATGCCAGCCCACGAGGCCCTGGACGCAGAGTCCGTGTGGACTCGGCATGTCCCCACTATTTCCTCCCCTCAGTGACCGGATGAGATGTGAACAAGAGGCCAAGAACCACAGGAGAAGGGAGAAGGCCCCCGGAGGACCCCAGCCCCCCAAGAGACCAGCCTGATGGCGGCTTTGTGGGGGGCCCCGCAGCAGCACAGGGCTGGGGAACCGAGCCGGGCGCAAGGGGTTCCGCTGCCCAGCAGACACCGTAGACCAGCAGCTGCCCAGGAGCCAGAAGGAGGGGAGCTTTGGTCTGCCCTCGGACAACAAGGACTTTAGAGCTTGGGGCTGCCACCTGACACGCCAACACCATCACGGGGACACAGACACGGCCTTCTGCTACCAAGGAGAACTCCGACCTCACAGAGACCTCGCTGAGTGACTCCACCTGAACCCGTGAGCCGACTCAGGAAATGATTCGGCTTCACGATTTCCACACACAAGGGCCTCAGTGACGTGACGGCACAGCGGATGTCCCTGTGGCTCCGGGTCCAGGGCAGCACGCGGAGGGCAGGCTGCAGCCTCAGGGTCTCACCACAGCCACTGGCCCTCTCCGTGGGGCTCCCTCTAGTCCCTTCCTAGTGGGATAATGTGTTCCCTGCCGTGGCCCCAGGCAGCTGGCCCGGCACTTTGTAAGTCACCCTAAGCCCAGGTCACCTGTCAGCGTTAATGACCCACAAACCACAGAAAGAAATGTGCTCGACTGAACGCACTCTTTCAGGCCACATACCCAGCGATCAAAGCCTCACCAGCGTTCTCAGACTGCAGCTCACCCTCCCACAGAAGCCGTGATCTCAGACAGCGAACCTCTGACAAAGGAAACGGTCCAGAGAAGAGGACGACTCTCCCGGGGTGAGGCCCTAGGAGGCTGGCTTCCAAGGTCAGCGGGCGGGTTACGGGGCCCCAGCCGAGGCCTGTGGGACGCGTGCTCACGGCACTCACTCAGACGCTTCACCTGTCCTCAGCTGCCGGTTCTCAAGACAGATGTGGGGCAGCAGCTCACCCCACACGTGCAGGTGGAGGTCGGTGTGCCCACCTCACACGCCATGCTCTCCCGAGGTCTGCCCAACCCCAGGCACTCCGTGGGGCCCTAACCGCAATGCCCTCGCCCCACCCTCTCCGTTCTGCTTGAGGACGGAAAGAGCACGTGCTCAGTGACTGCCTGCTCTGCGAGGGGCCTCCGCAAATGACAGGGCAGCCCTCAGAGGGCTCAAGGCGCCTGACACCTGCAGGCTTCTCTTTCCCCCGTCCCACCTGCTTTGCAAGAACCTGGCATGGGGATTGCCCAGCCCTGAGCACGGATCACACCGTCCTCACACCAGGCCTGGGCTCCCAGGTCAGAGGCGTTCCATTCCTATCCCCTGTGTACGTCAATGTAAGAGACCCCGGCAATGTGTGAGAGGTGGTCACAGCCAGGGCCTGGGAGGCTCCACCCTAACACCGCCGGACTCGAGCCAGCGAGTCATCTTCCAGACCAATGGGTTTAAGGTGGGCCACAGAAGACGCTCATGCTGAGTCTCCTCACGACTATTTACACTGGCAATAAACAGAACTGCTCCCGTAACTCACGGCCTAGTCCCAAGCCCATCTGCTGCAGTACACAGTTCCGACGACATGAAAAAGTGTGAGTTATAAAGTAAAAGACAAAACAGAGTAAGTTATATCAAAAAAATACTTATTGAAAAGCTGTGTTGTACTAAACATGGTCTAGGTCTTCCCACATGCCAAGAGGGGCTGGGTGACGGGGAGCAATTAGACGCTGCCTGGGTAGCCACCTGGGAAGGGCAGAAAGGGTCACGACCAGCTCTGGTATCAGGAATGGTGTCCCTGCCCACAGCCGCCCAAGAGTAGGGGTGGCTGCAACCTAACCGGAGCCTGGAAGGAGGGGTCCTGCTAAATCCCACAGTGGGGAGCTGATCAGGTGGGGAGACATGGCAGGGGCCGGACGCTCCTGACCTAGTGCAGGATGGGCCACAGCACTAGAGCCCCCCTGCGAGGTCTGCACAGACACCATCCTTGCTTCCCCGGCAGGCAAGGGAGGCCCACACTGAGGGGGGTCCAGACCGAGATTCCAGCTGCTCTAGCCGAGTTCTCTGTCACACCCAAGAAACCCGTCGGGCAGATTCAGAACCGGCACATGTAGCAGCAGGTGGGGAGGCTGCCCTGGCTTGGCCAGGCCCCACTGTCCAGCCACTCGGGCGGGAAGGCCGGAGCCGGTGAGCAGACATGAGCACTCAGAACCCTGAGCAGGCAGCCTCCCTGCACGGCGCCCTCGATGGCAGACTGCAAGGGCTCCGCCCCACTGCAGCCTGGCACCACAGCCCGCCCTGCAGGCCCGCCCAGGCCCCTTACCACTTGTTGTGCGATGTTGACATTGGACTGTCCAAACGTTTTTGGCAGGAGCTGCTTCCCGAGTGTGTTTACCGAGGAAGGGTGCACAGCCAGCAAGGACACCACGCCTGCAACACAGGGAATGAGGGGTCAGAGCGGCCGTGTCGGGGGGACATGCGTCTGGCCGGAGACCCTCGCTCTCCCCGTTCCCACTATTTAGGTCCTGGTCATGCGCCAACACCCTACTGAGCGGGAGATGTGCAGCTCTGCCACACAGCCGGCCCCTCTGGGCGCCTCCTGCCCGGGGCAGGGGCTCAGGTGCCCCGGTGCCTCAGCAGTCCTGCTGCGGCTGCCCGCCCTTGGACGGAGCGTTCTGGACGGGCTCCGGGACCTGGAGGCAGTGGCTCTGATACGCTCAACCCTATGACCATTCTACAACAGGACTCTGAAAATATTCCCTTATATTCCAACATTTCTCTGGTTTAGACATCTAACAATCCATGTTCCCTCAAGAAGTAGAATCTCATTTGTTTCCAGGAAGAACCCTTTGTGGAGAAGCCGCCACCCTCATTGAATACCCAGAAACCTTAACACACAGCAAAGGGGAACTAGAAACATGGCTCCTAAGAGCACCTGTGTGCCCCAATGTCAATAAAAAAATCAATAAAAATCATGAAGTATCTTACTTTACACAATAAATAAAATGAAGCATAAATGTTAAAAACTCAAAATATAAAAATAAACCCCTTGCCCTGATGGCATTAGAGAGCACAGAGAAAACAAGCAGAGGAATATGTAAAGCAAGTGGTGCGCCTGGAAACCGAGGCGGGACTGGTACAGCCAGGAGGCCCCAAGGGCAGAGCGGGGGCGAGAGGGGCACAGCTGGTCCACACTTTTTCCAGGAGAGCCTGGATGCCCTCCAGAGAGGGACTGGTCAATTTTCCGGTCACTGCAGCATGAGGAGAGGGAACCACCTCTGGTCACCCTCTGCACCCCTAAAGCAGCCGGCCTCTTCCAGCTCACCAGGTGGGCAAGGCACCAGGGGCTGGAGGCGGCAGCTCCGTGGACGGGCCCAGCACAGGCCTGACCCTGCGGCGGGTTTGGCCAGCCCACCAGTGCAGCGCCCGATGCGTCGCAGGGACCCAAGACACACCGACTTCCGGAACCTGGCACTGGAACTCCTCTCTGAGCCCTTCCCGGTCTGCGCACTTTAAAGAACAGACTTCAACACCCAATAGAAAATTAATTTTGCTGCTACATATGATCACTGAATAATTTCACTTAATAACCTAAGTTCACCAAGGCAGACATTCACCCTTAATTCAACTGGCTAAATATTAATATTTTTACCAACCAGCACCAACAGATATTTAAATTATTTTCTGTAAACAAAATAAGGTTATCTGCTCTGAGTTTATTTTCCTCTAAAAATAGAGATGTATATCTTCACAAAAGCAAATTTGTGTCACATATATGCAAAATATTTTAAAACATAAAAATTAAGCTATCCCATTTTGCACTGAGAGATGTAAAAATCCATAGAACTAAGCGTACTCTTCAGATCCACAGGTGGATTGGTGACTAGAGCCACCAGGGTACTGAGCTGATTCATAAAAAAGATAAAATGGGGCTTTTTTTCAACAAATGATTCCCTTTCAATGAATCAAAAGGAAGAAAACAGGGCTTGAGGCAGAGGCTTGTAGAGGCACTGCCGCACTGCAGCCCAGGCGGTTCCCACAGCACAGATTCTAAAGCTTATTTTGTGTGTCAAATACGTGCACGTCAGACTCATCGATGGCAGGACCAGGCAATCACAACACGGGACACAGTCCCGCGGGACCCCGCGTGTGTCCAGAGAGTGTGTCTGCACAGAGCACGCTCAGAGCCCAGACCCATGCCGCTGGCAGAGCAGCCAATGTCCCTGGGCTGCGCCCATCCCAGTGGGTGGACGCCGATGGCCTCTGCCTGTCCTGTCCGCTACTCCGGAAGCACTGTGGTGGAGCCAGCAGGCCCTGCGCTGTGGCACTCACGCCCTCACAGGCCACCCAGATGGGCCGCCGGGTCACCGACCCTCACGGCACTTCCACGTGGCCACCACATGCACACAAACACCTCCACGTGCCTACACACGGGTCACAGCGCACACCCCGCATCCTGCACCCCAGCTGCACTCTTCTCCCAGGTCTCTGCAGCTGCTGACTCAGGGAGATGAGGGCCAGGTGGCACTTCAATTTGGTTAATCTGGCCACAGACACTACAGTGTTTAACACGTCTCTCTGAGGAAGACTGCCACACACTCCCCTCTTTGGGGAGCAGGACTGAGGGTCCAGTTGCAGGACGGGTTCGGTTGTAACAGCCCAGGGTCTCCAACCACGGGGAACGGTGCTCTTTCAACTGGAATGTATGCAAACGCTCTGTAAAGAACTGCCTTTTCTAGCACAGCGTCATCAAATGGACAGCTCCTTGCGAGGCAAGAAAACGAGTTAGGAATCTAAGTGGTATGAATTTTTCTAAGCATTAACAGAAAAAGGATTCTAAGAACAGTTCAGCACATTTTTATGACTAGTAACACATTCCATTAATATCTACAGGTCTTCAGATATCAAACTATGAAAGCTTAAGCGTAATGCTCTCTTGAAAGCAACTTTAACCAAGCACTTAAAAACTTTCAGAACCTAATGTTTTCAGAGTTACTATTTTGCCTACCAGGCCACAATATTCTGTTTGCTAATTTGGCCAAAAGGGCCCCAGAACGTGGCTCCTATGCATACTGTGTCTTCACGGTTCTGCCCCAGGTGAGAGCAGGTGCTGCCCTCCAGGGCGCCCATGGGCACTAGGCCAGCCCACCGCTGTCTTCTGTGCCCAGGGCCTGGTGGGAGGTCCCCTCCTGGGCCACTGCAGCAGCCACGAACACCCACAGGAGCCTTCCACCCAGGAGCTGAGCCACGTGGACTCTGAGAGAAAAGGGTCCGTGTGCTCCCCCAGGTCTCCGGTGCACGCAGCCCAGGGCTCCACCCTCAGCCACGACCCGGCCGAGGCCCGCACCACCTCTGCAGAGCCGCCCTCCACTGCTCACGTTTCACTGCAGAGGTGTCACTGTCCCAAGCCTGGAGGTGAGGCCCACAGGGCAGGATGCCACCACCACATCCCAACATCCTCTGGGTCAGAGCGGGCAGATGGAGAAGCCGACGGCTCTGCCCCACCGGGCAGCAGCTGCAGGGCTCACCAGAGCCCTGCTTCCTCCCAGCCGCCGACCAGCGTGCCTGCACCCACCATGTGTGTGCACGTGAGCATGTGGGAAGAGCGTGGCTACCGCATGTCAAGGATTCTAAAGCAGAACAAGCTTCCAGCACACATCACTGCTAAGTCTCTCTCCTGCCTAGAAGCCTACAGAGCACAACTCCGGGACAGGGGCACACATGTCATGGGGACACCCCTGCTGACCTGCAGGGGACGCTTGCATGGGGAGATGCGCGTAGGATGGGGCCCACCGGCGCCAGCACGTGGGGCACCCCACAGGAAGCAGGGTCACGTCAAGCCAAGGGTCAGGTCCTAGAGTTCTCCCAGAAGTTGCCCGGAAACAAAGGCCAGCACTGGAGGCTGCCAGGGGTGGCCCAGCTCGCAGGACGCAGCACAGAGCAGCTGGGAGACAGCTACTGCACGCCGAGCGCTGCACGCTGCACGCTGCACGGAGGCGTGTTCCCAGGACACAGGTGCACCCGGCACCGGCAGCGCAGTGGGCCCAGGCACCGCCGGGGTGTCCTCCAGGGAGCACAAGCCATTCACACAATATACAAAAACTTGCCAATCTGAAAGGCAGCATGCGAGACAACTGCAGACTCGGATCAGAAGAAGGACACATGGCGGCGGGGGCCCAGCCGGCCAGCGCGCCTCTACGAGGCAGAAGGCAGCCTGAGCCCAGGGCAGCAGCTCCCACCGCAGCAGGAAGCCAAAGCCCAGGCAGCGCCCACTCAGGACAGGGCGGGGGACACAGGGCCTCCAGCACAGCACCCCGGACAGGCCGCCCCAGCAGCGCAGGCCACAGGAGGCCGACACGACATGGACGCTCAGTGCCGGACACTGGTGGGGGCATGGAGCTCCTGGGCCTCACATGGCTGGTGGGGGTGCAATACTTTGGCACGTGGCCTGCCTCTGCTCACTGCCAGGAGCCGCCCATAAATGGAAACGTGTGTGCAAAGGTCACAGAGCAATGCGGCCACAAGCATGACCTGAAGCAAGCAGGGGGGTGCACAGGTGAGACGCACGTGGAAGATGGCACTGTCTGAGGCCCGGCATCGGGGACTCTTCAGCCCTGTGGGCGCAAAGGCTGCGAGTCAGTGCACTGCTCTCGGGGAAACAGCTTTTTGAGCCTCAACCGTGTGATGTCACCTTCACGTGTCGGTCTGCTGGGGTGCGAGTCCGATCCAAGAGGAGCCTGGGGCTGCCCCCGAGGTCCCGGGAAGTGGCAGGCACCCTCGGTGGTCCCTGCCTCTCCCATGAGCGCTGAAGGCCCGGAGGGAGACCCGAGGTTCCCCAGGAACTCCGCCTGAGGGTGCACCCCGCTCGCCTGCCCTGCCACCCAGCCCTGCCGCCACACAGGCAGCAACCCAGTCCCGCTCCCTCCACGTCCAGGCCCCACCGACCGGAGCAGCACCGGGCTGCACGTCCGCGTGGATGAACGGCTCTGTTTGCTGACAGTGAGTTCCCTGGAAGGAGCAAGAACCTCAGCAGCGCTAGCCCACGTGCACAGAGGAAGTGTGGCAGGCAGGGCCACCCTGACCCCCCTCACACACTCCACAGCGAGGGCCGGCAGCTGCAGGGAGGCGAGGCCCGGGGCACCCGGGGCCACTCGGGTCCTGACAGCAGCGCTGGCAGGAGGGAGGCGCCAGAGCAGCCGCAGAGGGCGGCTCCACTTGGCCAGGAGCCGGGGGAGGTCGGGACTCGCGACCTCCAGACGAGGCGGCTGCAGGCCAGACCACACGGGGACAAGGCGGCACGGGCCCTCAGGCCAGGGTGTCTGCGGGCAGGAGGCCGCTTTCCCCAGTCCGGCAGCTCAGCTCCTTGGCTCCCGGTGACACTCAGCGGGAGTCAAGCCCAGGTCTGCACATCAGGCAGGGATGGGGCAGCCAGCCAGTGACAGCGGCAAGGTCGGATAAACATTGGAGGGAAAGACTTGCGTCATTTCCAGGGAGCAAAGTTTGTGGGCTTTTCACTATTTCTGCTTCATCACTTCAGCAGAAAATGTCACACCTGAAATTTCTGAAAATTTTAAATGCTAATTAGTCACACTGAAATATTTCACTCGAGCCATCCGTGAATGCTAGACGTCATAAGAAAGCCGTGACACAAACACAGCGGGCTAAGGCTCTGAGCGCAGCAGGCCTCCGCAGGCCCTCCCTCGGCCTGTCTCAGGGGCTCCAGGGCGGCTCTGCACAAACTTGGTATGGAGGCTCCACACCCAGGCAGCTTTAGGGTCACCCGGGAGATGCCCGTTGACGCTCTGCGCCCAGCAACCCCAAGGCGGGGGCTTACCCGGGGAAGCGCTGGAGCCCCACACGTTGGCCGGGGTTGTAAGCCACCCCGTGGGGCCCAAACCACATCCACGTCCTACCCGGTTGGGTCCCAACGATGCGGAGACGCCCGTCCACCAGCAGCTGCTACAGTCCCAAGGCCACATGGGAGCTCTTGGACCCAGGCCCAGGGATGGGCATGAGCATGGGGGCCGCAGGGCGAATACCTGGACAGCCCATGAGGTGGAAGGGACTTGAGCATCTCCTTTACACTCCTCTCTCCCTCTTCTGAATTGTTGCAAAAGGTATGTGACTTACAGTCCAAAATGAACTCAGCCACTGGCTGTGCCCACAGGTGCATGGCGGCCGAGCTCTGAGCACACAGTGCTGGGCAGAAGCGCCCCCAAGGCAGGGTCTCCACAGGGACCCAGGGGCTCTCCCACTAGAGAGACTCACAAACACACCGAACGGACACACTGGCCGACAGACCGTTTCCGAAACAGGCCCCCTTACCTTTTCCAGGACTGAGGTTCTGGTCTATGAAGACCCTTAGTTCCCCGTTGGCTTCAATCAGACCGGCCTGCGGAAGGAACAACAAGGGTCAGGAATACGGCGAAGGGTCCCGGCCCAGGGGCTCCGAGGACCCTCCGAACACCACACATCCACGGGACGCAAACAGCGGCAGGAGCCACACGGCAAACACGTGGCCTGGCTGGGAGCCGGCATGAAAGAGCCCATCCCCAGACGCGATGAAATGCTCTTACGTACAGGTCACCACGTGTACCTGCAGTGGAAACGCCTGAGGTGGGCAGAGGTGTATTGTGGGTGGACGTGAAAATCCCTCTGACCGTCTGGAAGGCAGACTGGGGGCTGGTCTGAGCACAGAGCCCCAGACGGGGAGCAGACGACCTCTGTGTGCAAGGGGAGTTGGGCCCGGGCTTGTCTCTCCTGCCCCATCGCGACCACACGATGCGCCCGACACCCCTGACGCCCCAGCTGGTAACGGCGCCAGTCCAGTGCTGCCCACCAATGCCCAGGCGGGTCCATGCAAACACAGGCCTGAAACGTCACGCATGACTGCCTCTGGGTCCAGAAGTGCCCAGTGACTCGGTTCTTCCATCTGCCTAGGTCTTCCATCAGCAAAATTCAGGCTGTCATGATTAGTCATGAGCACCTGGCACCGTCAGCATCTACCAAGTGTGACACCTGTGCCTGCTGCCCCGTCTGAGGACCCCCAGCTTTCCTCTCCCACACCAGGGACATAGGCAGCCTTGCTTGAGGCGGCAAAGGGGGAGCTGGGAAAGCAAGCCTCCTGACCCAACCTGGTCACCAGGCAGGAAACGCAGATGTGTGCACTGCACCCATCACTCACACAGGTACACACACACCCAGACACATGTGCACACATGTGGCAATCCACACACGCCAGCATGCGCATGAACACACAGACTGGTGAGTGCATCTCCGCAGGTAAGCCCCCTCCCCCACACCCAGACCTCTGACCAGGGACTAGAGCTCAGGACCTCGAGAACCACCTCCTGGCCTGACCACAGCACCCCGAGAACTTCCAGACTCACACTGGCACCAAGCGAATGGGTTTACACACCCACGTCCACACACAAGCATCGCCACAGTTCCCAGGTCCTAGGAAAGCCTGAAGGAGATCCCGCTAACTCAGGCTCATCAAAATCCCATTTCTGTCCCTTGCGCCCCAAAAGCCCCTAATGTAAAAAGGGGGGCTGGAATTTAAAACCCGCAGCCGCAGCGGTCCACCTGGTGACTTGTCCCAGGGGCTGGCTTGGCCTGCACAAGGCCCAGAGAGGCAGGGCTTCCGGAGACCTGCCTGAAGAGGCCACCTCTCCTGAGCTGCCTGATGGGCAGACACCCCTGCCGAGTTCCCAACTCCGACTTCCAGCTCGGGAGCTCCACCTCGAGGGAGGCTCAGCTGGCAAGTGGCTGCTGGCCACACCTGCCTCGTCTCCACACAAGAAAGCGACAAGCCCACCTCAGTGGATCTGACAGGCACACAGTCACCTCCATTCATAACAATGCATGTCAAAATCATACAGGGAACACAAGCTCGCTTTCCACTGAGGAAAGTACAAAACAATATAGGCCTTCTGCTCATCACCTGAAGAACGCCACAGAGTGTCCGCAAACTGGCTCTGGAGGCCACGACTGTCTTCCCAGGACAGAACCTGGAGCCACACCCCCAAGGCCACGAGGCCGGGCCACCCCAGGGGCTCCAGCCCTCTGCGGGCTGGCCCTGAGCCCTGAGTGACCGGAGCTGGGCCATCTGCCTGCTCGGCTCCTCACCCGGGACCACTGGTGGCCGTGTTGAGGACACTCAAGGGCCCCAGAGAGGTGGGTGCGTGGGGCACGGAGGCCTCTACCCAGAGCCAGGAGGCAGAGCCCACGGGCCCCCACGCCATCCACATGCGGCCACCCATGAGCCTGGAACAGGACTGCACGTTCCCGACCCACAAAGCTGTTTGGGAGGATAAACATTCATTGTACTCAAGCCGCTGAACTGGGTGTCATTTCTTTCACAGCAACAGGCAGAGTGGTTAAGACTTGTCCACACAAAGGAGGCAGGTCGCTGTGCCGGCCCCCATGGCCGGCAAACTGCAGCCACAGCCTTCCCAGAGTGGGGCTTTTCTCAAACACGCTTCCTGGGAAGACCGAGGTAAGATCTCAGCAGAACCAGCGATACAGAGGAAATTCCTGCCGCCTTTCCTGGAAAAAACTATCACTGGCTTGATGAGTGTTCAGTCAGCTGCAAGACACCCAGTGCGCCCGACACCTGGCCGTCTGCACCAGGGGAAGCAGCCCCACCCCCAGAGCCTGAACAACAGCGACAGCATGACGACCACACGCAGGCTGCAAGGTCAGACACAGGGCAGCCCACCGTCCTCCCAGCCCAGGTCACGGGGCTTCTGAGGGGCTCCTGCAGCCCAGGACCACCCTGCTCAGGGCAGGGAGATTCCCGGCCGGCTGTGAGGGGGCCCCATAAGCAGTCATCGGGGGCACTGCCACACGTGCCCTCTGACAACAGCGCCGGCATGAACAAGATCAGGAGGGCTCTCTGGGCATGGCCAGCCCGCCGGGGCCACATGCCAGGCCAAAGGCCAACCCCGAGAGCTCTAGGGCGCCACCCTGATCATCGCCACTGGTGCTCCGGCCAGCAGGGCAGTCCGGCGCTACACACCACCCCACAGCGCGGGGAGCGTGACTGACAGCGCGAGGACACACAGACTGGACCCTACGACGGCCTCCTTGGCGCTTTCCGGCAGGACGTCGTCTGGCAAGTGCTGCAATTTCAACTCCACGACCACCAAGAGGAGGTAACCGCATCACGGCTACTCTGCCCAGGGGCTACAACCTGCAGGCACCTGGCGACAGGCGTCAGGATGCAGCCCTCAGCTCCCGAGAGCCGTCACGGAGACTGCGGTTAACTTTACCATAAGTGCCCAAACTTACTCGCCTGTGAGATCTTTATGCTTAAGATGCAATATGCTTAAGATGCAAGCCTAGCTTCCTGTAAGGAAACATCGAATTGCTGATACACTGACATATAAACCAACAGTAACCTCACTCATTTGCCACAATTAACCTTAATCTTTCTCAGAAAAAGTATACTTAGCCTTTCGCGTTCATATTCACTAGAGAAAAGTTAACGGTCCTCTTACATTAGATGAAACAATCCCATTAATAGCAGCAATAACAGTAAAACAAAATGCTACTGGAAGAAGGTAAGCCAGTTAATGGTGGGAACCAAAATATTACACCTGGTTACGTCCCGTAACCTAACAAACCTGTGTTCACGGGGTTCCAGGTGCACACTTGGGCCCGCGGTCCCTACCGGTCACCCAGCCCTGCTATTTGGCACCAAAGCAGCCATGTGCGGCAGCTGACAATCGGCACGGCTTTACTTGCAAACACAGGCAGTGGGCGCCGAGTTGCAGACTGAAACACAGGTGCTTCTCAATGAGAGCAGGAAGAAAACACCAAAAAAAGAGGAAGAGTAAGGTTTTAAAAAGCTTAACAACGTGAAAACCTGAAAAGCTTACCACAGAAAAAGAAAACCACACCAGCTTCCTGACACTCACAAGGAGACCCCCCAGCGTGTCCGGGCCAAGCCGCATGCAGGCACCGGGAGCCCAGGCCAGCTTTCAGTAGTGCAGTGAGGCCCGGTCGGCCTGGGCTGCCCGCCTTGGCCATGCCCTCCGGCATGGGTTGTACGGCACCCACGGACAGCACACGGGAGGGCTGCGTGCACGGGTGCTCATCCACCAGATGAGGGGCAGAGGAAAGATTCACCACACTCGCACTCGTGAAAACCTTAGATCAACAAGTATTAGACCAACAGCTTCCCTCGTGGCCATGGCAGCCCAGGGTGAAAGGTGGGTTCAAGCTCCTCAACCACTGTGATGGGAGATACGCCACCCGGGCTCACACAGGCGATCACAGGTGACACACCTGCGGCCCCAGGAGGAGGACGCTCACCGAGGGGCACGCCTGGCCACCTCGCAGCAGGTGCTGCCACTGCAAATAAGCCGCCTGACCGAGGCAGCTCCCATCAACACCACGGTTCGAGGGAGGGCGCAACATGCTGAGAACCGAGGTGCAGGCCGGCTCTGCCGGCACAGGACCCAGCTGAGAGCCCTCGGCCGCCCCACCCCAGCCCGTCGGAGCGGCCCTCCTGACTCCACGGCCCCCCACTGCCGCCCCCGCGGGGACCCACGCACCTCAGGGGCTCGCTCTGGGGGTGGGCGCCCTGCAGGCCCAGAAGCGCCCAGCGCCGGGAAGTGAGATGTTCCCGCGCCCCTTGGGCTCTCAGGGTCTGTCTGCGTGGAAAGAGCACCCAGGTGGCATTGCGAAGCGACGAGAGATGGAGCACCAGGCAGAAAGTCTAAGTTAGAGATGAGGCTCATCACTTAACAACAATGCCAAGGGGACGAAAGAAGAAAGTGGAAATGAAGACAGGGACGCTCCACCTGGCCGCAGAAGATGAGGAGCTTTGATCACACGTCCTGCTGAAAACGATATAAAATAAGCGAGCGCCCACCTCCGCTTCATCTGGGCCGAGCCGGCCGTGTTTCAAAGGCCCATGTTGCAGGCCTGCTTCCCCTGCAGGTGAGGCCAGGAGCACCCCAGACTGCATCCCAGGAAGGGACAGCACATCCGTGCACAGCGCCATGCCGGAGCCCCTCACGTGTCCTGCACCAGCACGTGACAACTCCAGGGACACTGCCGCATCCGGGTGCTCTCGAAGAGCTCTCAACTTTGAGAACCATGCAGCAGAGGATGTAGGGAAATGACATAAGCGCATGGGCGCAGCGGCTGGCCGGCTCAGGGGGTAGATGGGCAAGCCAGCCATGCATTGGAGCTCCTCAGAGGTCATCACATACTCTATGCGTGGATGTCCAAAGGCTCACAGCGTCTTTTTAATCATCTGTGTTTGCATTTACCAATGTGAAAACCTCTAAGACACATCGAGGAGTGAAACACAGGGATGGAAGGCAAGATCACCTAAGTAAAGCTGCACAGGTGTGCGTCTGTGCAAACACACCTAGGGGATCACCCCCAAAACATCACCAGGGCACCGCCCACAGAGCCACCTGCGCCATGACTTCAGGCAATTACTTTCATCCTGATGCGGTTTGAGTTTTTAGATAAACCCTGTACTTTTGTAATTGGATAAAGCAGGGCCAAAAAGGGCCACGTGGCCCCCCACCCTGTCTCTAGCAGCCTGCCTGCTTCATTTCCGAGCTCAGGCTCCACCAGGAGCCGATCCCCTGGCTGCACTAAGAGTGGAGGCCACCCCAGAGCTTGGATTAGACCGGCCACTCCCAGCCAAGGAGCGTCTTGGGGGCTGGTCTGCGATGAGCCCTGAGCCTCCCAAAGCTTTGCATCTGTGTCTAAAAATACCTGCCTGCTGCCAAGCAGGGCTGGGCCGGCCGCGTGGCGCATGCAGTCTGTTTCCTTCGCTCCCGAGGGACGGAAATTGTGCCCAGGAAAACATGGATGGTCCTGTGGCCTCGCGTGCATGGTGCATCCCGCCGCTCCACAGAGGTGGTCCAGGTCTGAGGGCCTCTCCCAGACAGAACTGGAGGCCTCCTCTCCACAGCTGGGGATTTGTTGGCTGACTTCAGATAATACACTAACCTCCATACTGGAAGTTACTGCAGGAGATGTCTTCCCCTTCAGAAAGAGCCAATTCTCTTTCCAACAACACCCAAGTCACCTGAGGCTGGGAGCCTGAACCAGGACTGGTGCCACCCACCACCTTCAGGGAAGGCCCCGAAGCTGTGGGCCCGAGGTGTGCGGGCCAAGGAGGGCCAGGCGAGGACGCCCTGCTTGCCCTCTGCATGCACAACACTGCAACAAGCACGCACCATGGCCCCCTGCCGGCCCTATCTCCGCAGGATGGGGAGCTGTCTCCCACTGGCCATCCAGGACCACAGTCCACTCACTCTCAACACAGTCCCTCAGACAACCTGACCCAGGGTGGGTGTGTCACCATCACTACTGAGAGGTCGGGGCCTCCAGTTGTCAGAAAACTGACTTCCGCCCCCCGACTCCTTATCCTTTCCTCCCCAAAGTGAGATCTGGTCTTGCTGTGCCTGTGGGAGCCACTCTACAGTTTGCTAAAGAAGGGGAGACACCCCCAGGGGGAGGCCCCATGGCCCCACTTCCCGGCCTGCAAGCGCTCTGCTGGCACCTGTGTCAACAGGCCCGGGTTTCAGAGCTCTGGAGTTGCAAAACCCCAGGAACTTGTTTAACTGTGACTTCCCTCCTACACAAGCTGCATGCGTGTGCTCAGGGAGGGGCCTCGGGGCATCGCAGAACGAGGGCGAACACCCTTAGCGGCCTGCGGCCACCATGATTCTCAGGCTGCACACTTGGACACTATCAAGGTCCTTATGCTGCACACTGTGTCAAATATGGTGCTGAAATTCACAGAAAGACCTAAAGTAGTTATAAACCCCAGGCATATATGACTTCTTTGTCTGGATTAACTTAAAGTTCCCCAGATCAAGGCCAGGCCTTACACGACTGACCCCCAAACTCAGAGGAGACAAAGTCAGAGGCTGAACTCACGCCAGGCCTCCCCACTCGTCCTCCTTCCCCGCAGAGCAGGATTCAGAGCCTGCCAACAAAGGTGGCCAGGACATTTTCACTCAAACTCTTACTTCTCTGAAAAGCAAATAAAACAACAGAAAAATAAGATGCACATTAGGTCCTCCGGTCACTACTCCCAAGCAGAGGAACTAAGAAGGCAGGCAAGAGCCGAAGAGGCCGACGTTCTCCCCCGGGCAGGGCTGGGATCACCGGCCCAGGAAGCGGCGGAACACGGTCACACCCGCACTGAGCTCGAGTCCTGCCAGTCACGCCGAGTGAGACGGACGTGGGAGAAACACTGGAACCACCTAAAAGCCATCTGTATTTGATGTTAAAATTCAAGGCATGGTCTCCACAGGTTTACACTGAAATGCCTGGGTGCTTACAGCTCTTCTGAATGACAATTAACACTGCTGTGAAGGGACGGACAGAAGGTTAATATCCTTAATTTATACAGAGTGCGTTCAAATCAACAGAAAATAAAAGTGTGAGTCAAAAAAGGAACACAGGGTCCCTGTTCATCAACTCACAAGGAAACAATGTTTTAAAAGGAAAATATTCAACTTCTAAATCAAAATTTAAAATAAAACACAACTTAAAATTTCACCTATCAGGTGGATCAAATCTTGTGGGTCTTTTAATTGTTATTATCAAACTCAACCTTGAAAAGGATGTTGAAATGGGCTCTCTCCTATAATCTGATGGAAATTAAATATAAAGTGGTACAATCATTTTGGAAAGCAGTCAGATCACATCTCAAAGACTTAGCACATACATGTGCATGCACACCCACGCATGTCCACACACTCCCACACCCATCCATGCAAAATTACAGTTCCAAGAACTCACTCACCCTAGGATATCATATGGATTTGAAAATCTGAGATTTAACTGGAAACCATCTGAATCCCAAATGCCAGGCACAGGGTCCCCGGCACGTGCACACAGTGGACACAGAGTGACCACAGCAGCCGACATTTCCCACGCTCTCAGGCTGGCGGCTCTCAGGACTCTCGAGTCCCCAGCACACCACCTGGCACTGCTCTGCTCGTTTCTGTTCACCTGTTCATGCAGTCGTGTCATCCAAAGCCTGGGGAAAATCACAAACAATGAAGAAGGCCGCACTCAGCACCCTAAATGCCTTCTGTGCTCCCCTCCAGCCCACAGACATCACAGCTGGACGTCACAGGGATGCTCGATGCAAAATAAGCGGACCCTTTCGCCAAGAAAGGACCTTTGCTCTATAGTTAACACACTGGGGAATGAATGTACACTTGCTTCAGTTAAAATGACGAACACAGCTCTGTGAACACGCCTGCGTTGTGCACAATTCAACAAGAACCACGGGACACACTACACTGCCCCACTGACTCCCCAGATACCTGCTAGCACAGGTTTTTATCTTCTTCCTTTTACTCTTCTGGAACCTTCTGGCTTTTATACAACTGACGTTACTTTTATAATAAATACTACCTGAACTTTCTCAGTAATTCAAGCATTCTTCTTGTGGAGATTCTGCTAAATGGAGAATCCAATGATTGTGACAGAACCACCTGTTGATGACAGGTGACTGAATGCAGACAGGGCTCACAGGCCACATGGACAACAGACTGTGGTCACAAAGGACCTGTCACCTGGGCAGGGGCTCTGCATACCTCGGGTCTGGGCGCACCAGGCCGGCTCCCTGACACACAGGCACGATGGCATTCCTGGCTGCCCCCCAGCAGCGGGATGTTCCTCGGCTGGACACCAGGGTGCCAGTGTAGGCACAAGTGTGAGAGGCACTGCACACAGAACCTGAGGGGGGCACAGCGGTTTCATTCCACTGACCCACAACGCCCTTTAAAACCGAATCATGTGAAGCAGCACTTTGATCAACAGCCCTAAGCTGAAATAACAGACTGACAGGCAAGGCAGACACGGCTCCCCGCTCTGGAGTCCCAACCCACCAGGAGCTCCGAGCAGAGTTGTGCATCACACACCTGCAAGGCCTTCACACACGGGCCTGGGCACAGCGGTCTGCAGGGTCACAGCGGCTCAGCAAGCACTCACGGGTGCCGACGCACACAGACGTGGCACCCTACCGTCTACAGCCAACGCTGAACGGCAACAATCACGAGCTAGAAGGTGCCCGGGGTGAGTGCCACCTCCAACTCAGCAGGCCCCCTGCCTCAGCCAGGACCACAGGGCCAGCCGTGGCCCCTCCACCCACGCCTGCTTCTGCTTCCCTGGAAATCCCATTGCTCCGAAGGAAGAACACGTACGACTCTGCCCTCGAGTAACCAGCATCAATTCCTAATGAGAATTTTCCAACTGACCTACACTGAAAAATAATGTTCATTTTTTAAATACCAAAAGAGAAGAGCTTTTTGGGAAGGTCCTCGCATGAGGAAAAGCATTCGTCTGGAAGTCACACTTTAAGCTGGGATGCACGTCCACACCACTGGCGGATTTACCAACTGTTTCTCAACCAACCCTGGAGATAACTTTTTTACACACCATGAGCACAGAGCTAAAAAGAGCTAATCAAATGAGGAAAAGGTCCCCCATCATTTAAATTGTGCAGCAAGTATTTGTATAATACCTCTTCTAAAGGAAGACATTTCAGGGCAACACTTAATCAAGCTGTAATTTTCTGCTTTTTAATACCATCTCAATTTCTCCAATTTTATCCCACGTAGAGAAAAACTAATTCTGAAACATAAAGAGCCTGTTGCAAAGCACAGCACACCGTCACAGATCCTGGGCTATTTAAACCCAACTGGCCCAAGCTTACCACCCCGAATCGCAAACGTGAAGCCGTTTCTTTACAAGGGCGGCTGGAGGCAGGCAGGCCGGGCGGGCCAGCGGGCTTGCGGCCACAGCACTATTGCCCCACCAGGCCTGTTTCTTCAGCTCTGAATTTCGTCACTGAGGTCCAGTCTGAGAACCGATGCCCAGCTGCGTGTTTTTCCTTAGGTCATCAGTCTCCCGTCAGTATTGAACCGGCCTCATTACCTCGTCCCTCCAAAGCTGAGAGGTGATGATGCCTTTTTCTCTGGGCTCCAGCTCTGGGATCTCGGGATCTCCCCATAAACTCAGCGCACTGGGGGTCACAGCGCTGCTTCCAACACTGAGGCCGTGGCTGCAGGTGCCTGACACGGCACGTCTCCACGGTCTGAAGAGCAGCACGGAGGCTGTGCCCGTGCTCTCACACCAGGCACAACCAGAGCACCCCCGGCCACACACTGCCATTTCACCAACTGAACCCGCATGGCACTGGATGAGGGCAAGAACACTGGCGCCTGTGGGGACACGCTCCACCTGTGACCCTGAGCAGCCGCCAACCTCTGCGGCACGCCCCTCTTGGGGCCTCCCAGGCTCCAGTCCCAGCGCCATGGCTGCAGCAGGCCCCTCAGCTTCCAGCTTCCAGCTTCCAACACACCAGGGGCTGGGGGTAGACAGGGAGGGCCAGGGGCGCCCAATCACGTGTGTCCTGGCCCTCGCACTTCCTCCCAGCTCGGGCTCCCCAGCTCTGGGCGGTGGGCCACCCCTCAGCCACACCTTCCCAAGCACCATGGGACCCGCGGGACCCACGACAGGAACAAAATACAACACAGACACCCAGGTTCCTAAGTCAATTGACAATACACTGCCTTTGTCACCTACCAGGTGAGAAGACCAAACCAGCCCACGGCTGTGGGAGCGCAGAGCCCACATTCCAGGACAGCAACTAAAACGTACACCACCAGGCCCTCCACCCTCCTCCACCCTGTTCACAGCAACTGTGGGAAAACACCCCAACACACACCTAAGGCTGCCCCACGCTCCAGGTGTGAGAGCCAAGGGCCAGCCTGCCATAGCAGCCCCCGGGGTGTCACCCATGTGGGCGGCTCTCCTCCAGGCCGGCCCCCACCAGCTGGCCGCCAGCACACGCCCCATGGAAAAGGCGCACCTCCAGGATGAAGTGCCGGCTCATCACCAAGGCACCAGGCCTACTGTCATGCATCGCTGGAAAATGCAGGATTTTCTTAAATAAAAGAATTACAGTGTTTTGTCTAGCTACCTTTTTAAATAACACAAACATTTAATTTATTTGTGTCCTAGAAACAAAAACATAAAGTGCACAGTTAGCGCCAAAACAAGCAGGGTCCCCACCTCATCCCCACACAGGGGCCGGCCCCTGCCTATGCTGAGCCGAGATGCACCCACAACGGGGTGGATGAAGCGCCAAGCCTTAGACCGAAGACACAGTTCCGGGCTGGCCCATGGCAGCACCCACGCCCAGGTGCTGCCCACGGCCCTGCTGGGGTCCAGCCCTGCCAGCAGGTCCGCAGTCACCGCCCCTCCCCGGGGCCTCTCCGGCCCGGCCCACCTCTCCCCTCCCCTCCAAGGTGCGCTTACTGCCCTTTAAAGCCCCCCCTCCACTGTGCCCTGCAGCCCGCCAGTCCCTCTGCTGGAGCTCGGCCCAGCCACACCGCCTTCCCTCCTCACCAAGTCTGCCCTCCTCGGGCCCTAGGAGTGTTCCCCTCCACTGTGACCCCCAGAACCTGGGCCCCACAACCCTCCACCGCGTCTCCAGAGCTCTGCCTGCCTTTGACCCAAGGGGCTCAGCTCCCAGCGCTGCTCTCAGGCTTTGCTCAAACTGAGATGCAACGGCTCCCCTCCAAAGCTGCCTGCCACTCATGGGCCAAACTCACACACCACACCCCCACTTTAGAGAGGCAACTGGAGGAAAGGCCAGTGCTTTTATGTGAGCACCTCCGTTCCCAGCCTGACCGGCAGCCCTGGTGGAGCCTGGCTCCGGCCATGCCTGCCCCAGCTCTCAGGACGCACGGCAGCCCCTCTGCTCCCCTCACGCCACTTCTATCACGGCACTCAACCTTCCCGAGCCGCCCATTCACATTACACTGGACGACCCCACACGGCTCCAGGGGAGCCCCTGGCCAGGGCACCTGCAGCTGCCTGCACACTACAGAGGCTGCTTCTCTGGGAGTGACGGGCAGAGGAGGTGCTCTACACCGTCTCCCTGCAACCAGGTGGCAACACCGAACTGCCTGTCTCCACATCCCCAGAGGCAACTGGGGAACCCAAGAGGACCTCCCAAACAAGGTGTCACTCCCTCCCGTGGCCAGTTATAAAAAAGGGCAAACTCAGTTCCCCGGAACGTTCAACCCAAGACCCGTGCTGACAGAGGTGTGCTCAAGACCCGTGTGTTACTGAGCACACGCTGTCATCCCGCATCTGGGGCATACACAGCAAACGGCAGGGCGTGGCATCGACAAAGCCGGGTGGAGGTGATGAGATGACAGAGCATCATGTGCAGATCCTTGCTTTGCCTTAAGACACACGAGAGTCTTCGTGTGATCACACGCTCTCTGCCAGGTTAGCCCGGAGCCAAGTACAGGAGCCAGCCGGTGGGGGTGGAGGGTGCTCTGCTCAGGCTTTGTGAGAACCGGTGGAACCATGTGGCTCCACACGCAGGAGCACATTTTCACTAGCTCTGCTTGTGTTTCAGCAGATGCAGCTGCTCTGAGCTGTATTCCCAATTCTGTGCAACCAATGGGTACACAGCCTCTTTACACTAATGTCTACAGAGCGATACACTGGGAAACGCTAAACAGACCTGGGGTTTCAGTGAGTCTCACTGGACCACCGACTGCAGTAAAGAACTACATGACCAATAAAACAGTGTATATTTTGGGGGCCAAAAAGTATTATTTCTTAGGACAAGTTAAAAAAATTATTCAGTATATACCATAGTCTCATGACAAATACAAAAATCATGACAAATCAAGCTAAGCAGGATCTTTTACATTTCATTAATAACCAAGTATCATTTTTCTGAGAAGAAAAGTAACCAAAACAAATGCTTAGCACTTTACTGATCAGACCTGTATTAACTTCCTACATCAAAACGAAACAGGTGCTCCCGGTCCTGTGCCGCCAGCCGCCCCTGCCCAGCCTCCATCTCACTTACCTAGGGCTGTCCTTCCACAAAGTTACGCAGAATCGTGAGTGAGCACAGAGACGGAGGAAAAGCCTGCCACCCTTTAAGCCTCCCGGCCTTTGTCATCGGTGTTCAAGCCTGAAAAGCCAGGTGTGGAAGGGGTCCCACAACTCCATAAAAGCAATCAGACTGCTCATTTTGTCCACCTTTACCCCGTTTCTTTTGCTTAAAAAGCCTGAGAATTAGCAGAACTCTACCACCGCTGTCACCGTGAAATGCTGTGCCAGGCCAGCACCTGCCGGTCCTGGAGCAAACGTACTTACATCTTTTGCCATGTTACCAGATCCGCGAAATCGATGCTATAAATGTTCACCCTCCACAGAAGAAAAGTGATTTTTCTGGAAAGAGGGCAAAACAAGAAATGAGTAAGGACGAAAACCTGCGCTAATAGAACACCCACATTTCCCGGCCTCCACCCCAACTGCCCGCGGGTGCTCTGGTCCTGCGATGGGGGCGGCGGGCCGGTCACTGACAGGTGGGCCCCGAAAGGGCACGGGGCGGCCAAGCGGGTCAGCGCCCGTGCGACCCCGGCCCCGACCCCAGCCCCGACCCCGTGCGCTCGGGCTGCCCCGCCGCAGCCCACGACCCCGACCCCGGGCCCCGGGCGCCGCTCCACCGGGAGGCCCGCCTGCAGGACCAGCAGCAGGGTCACCTGGGCGCCCCGACGGCGACGCGGGGCCGGGGCCCGGGCGGCGCGCACGCGGCGGGGTCGGAGCGCGGGACGCGGCGGTACGCGGCGGGGACGGTGGGCGCCCGGGATCGGCACCCTCGCGGGACCCCGGCCGCCGCACCTGGCTCCTCGGCGCGCGCACGCGGGCGGGCGCGGGCGCGGGCACGGCGGCGCGCTCCGGCCCGGGGTCCCTGCGCTGCGGGCGCGGGGCGCGGGGCTCACCCTGCGAGCGGCGGCGGCGGGGTGACGTGCGCGGCGCGGCGACGTGACGTGAGCGGCGGGCCGGCTCCCGCAGCGCGCCTGCGCGCCTTTTCGCGCCTTCGGCTCCCTCCTCCTCCTCCTCCCCGGGGCGGCCCGCGCGCTCGAGGGGATGGGGGTGCGCGTGCGCGTGCGCGTGCACGAGCCCGCCGTAGGGGTGGGGGCCGCGGCGACGCGCACTTGGAAAGTGCGGGGTACGCCTGGGAGAAAGGCCTACGGGTGCACGGGTGCGCTTGGAGAGGGGCCCGGGGCGCATGTGTGCACTTGGAGAGGGCCGGGGTTTGCACGTGTGCGCTTGGAGAGGGCCCAGGGGGCGCACACTCGGAGGGGGCTGGAGGTGCACACGTGCGCTTGGAGAGGGGTCGAGGGCGCGCGTGTGAACTTGGAGAGGGCCTGGGACTACAGGAAGGGAGGAGAGGGGCCGGGTGGCCGTGTGCATGTGGAGCGGGTACCCATGTGCACTCGGAAGGTCCAAGGGTGTGAGTGTGCACTTAAAGGAGTGCACACGGAGAGGGGTCCGGGGTGTGCGTGTGCACATAGCTGTTTATGTGGACCTGAGCAGGAAAGGAGGCTGGGCGTGTGCGCATGTGTGCTCTTGTGCAGGAGAAAGGCTGGGTCTGCACATGGGGGTGTTTGCAGGTGCTCTTGTGTTCACCTGCAGCCGCCAGGCCCATGCCCAGCCTCCTCCTGGTCGCGCCCTCGTACAGAGTGCTCATCCCTGGGTGGGCCTGGGGCACCCTGAGTCCTGGAGCCTTGTCCCCCGCTGGAGCCTGCAGGGTTAGGGTGGCAGTGGACTGGGGGCCAGAGACCCAACGGAGGGCAGGCTGGCCTGGAGTCCAAAGTTCAGGGCTGTATCAGGTGAAGTGTGCAGGGAAGAGGGGGTGGCTGCTGACGTCTCAGAGGGGCACAGAATTTGCCAGCAGGGCAGGTCTTATATCAGGGTTCACAGTTTAACCCTCATTGCTGCTCACGCCCACTTCTGCATCTCTACTGATGGACCACTTTAACTGTTTACATCGCAGTTAGCACTGCTTCCTCTCTGAAGACAGCAGAAATGTTCACCTTGTTAGTGCAGATTGCACACTGTGGGGGTGACGGACGTGAACTAAAGGGTCTGGGAGGGAACATTAGGTCCTGCAGGCAGAGTGGGCTTACCTCTGTACTGGTGAAGTTGACATGGCATCCCACCCATGAGCAGCCCCATGTCCCTCCATGCTCCTCTCTGCTTCCTCAGAATCCTTTTATTTTTTACTGTATTTGAATATTTACCCCCAGATAGCCAGGAACTCCGCTCCCAGGCTTTGGACCGAGGTACACAGGGCAGCAAGCCTCTTGGCAAGAGCTGGGGGCTCAGAAGAGAGGATCAGAGGACAGACCTTCAGCCTCTCCCCAAATTTAAGGGTCCAGTAACTAGACAGTATGTGCACAAATAACCACTGCTAATACTCAAAATAATTTTGACACAAAAATCACTGGTAGTGAAACTCAGAACTCACAAGAGCAGTGAAAGCTCACCGAGGCACCACTTTCTTGGGAAAAGGACAAAAAGTTGTTCTTTTTACTCTCTATAGTCAAATTCCCACAGAACCCCCGTTTCTGTGTTAAAAGGTAACAATTTAAAAATTTTGGATGGATTTTTGCCTTGCCCTGAAATCTCCAGAATGGATTTCAGAACGCAGCCTTGCTGCTGAGTGGTGACCCCCCAGCCCCCATAGCCATCTGCCCGCCACAGCCCGTCTGCACATCTGGGGCATGGGCTGTCCGGAGGCGTGCCGCCCAGGGCGCGTGCTTTCAGGTGCTGACTTGCCTGGCATCCTAGTGGCGGGTTCTGCCCTGTGTCACTGTCCAGGATGCCACATGATGAGGCTTCTTCCACGTCCATTAGAAGAATACTCAGGGCCTTCCCAGGAAAAGCCCCCATTTCCCAGAAACTCCCCTTTCTTTGTGTCTGCTCTGTGGGGCCTCAGGGCACCAGACAGACCCATTCAACACCCCCACTAAAGTGCCCTTTAAAAAGGAGAGATTTGCTAATCTCTTCAAAACGAATTCTACATCTGTTTGTTAAAAACCCAATTTGTCTCTGGTTCCCTCCGTGACACTGGCCTGTTGTTCTCCAGCCATTCCGTTTTCCACATCTGGGGTCCCTGCAGCGATGGCGGCTCGAGAGGTGGGCAGATGGGGAGGCAGGCCAGGTCATGGGGCTTGTGGGGGACTGTTCCTGGGTACGGACCGGTGACATTTTCTCACTCTTTGGTAAAACATAAAGGCATGTTTAGAAAACTTTGTGTATATCATAAAATATAAGTAAATCAGTACGCTTGTTCAACCTCAAGATAAATCCCCTGGCCTTCACCCCAAAGAGACCACACTTCTAAGGCCTGTCTATAGCGCAGTTCTGCACCCCACCCCATGCCTTGACACATGAAGGCATCCTTATTTCTCTTTTACTCTTCCTCACATCATGATTCCTGTTGAAAATTCCCAGTCAAATCCAAAGTCACCCTCTTGCAAGGAAGGCCAGTCCTTTAACTCTCTTGCATTATCATGCTGTTAATATCACTCAGCCTTAAAAACGTGCACGATCCTTCATAAGCCAAAGTCATGGTCCTTTAAAAAGTAGCCTTTGGACCTGACAGATTCTAGAAGATCACAGCATCGAGCTCACTCAGATTTGTCTTACCAGCCCTGTTGACCACTTAGACACCATTCATTTGTCTTTCATCTGAAATGTTCTCTGGCCGTTGCAATGAGAGAAATCCCTGTCATTCCATCACAATTCTTCTGAAGTGTTCCTTCTGTAAACCTTCACATTGCTCTGGCTAAGATGAGAGATATTAAGATCGTTTTTGATGGGATCCCATGTCTCATTGTGTCCTTGACAGAACCCATTTTCCTTCAGCCAGGAGTGAAGGCAGCACAAGAGCCTATAGCACAGTCTAAGGGACATGGCCTTCGGTGCAACTACATGCTTTCAGTCACTTCTGCTACCTATGCACAAGCCTTACCCGCTCCGAGCAGGGCCCCGGGCCCGCCCACTAGTGTGCCGAGATGGAGGGAAGTCGTGTGACCTTGGTAAGCACTCACAGCCCCCTGGATGCTCCAGTGCCTTTAGCAGCGAAACAAATAGATTAAAAAACAGTTTTTTTATAAGAAGACAACAATTTCAAAAGCTTTCCCTTTTTGGCACTCCCCACTTACCAAACATTCTTGAGCTCTGAATACATGCCAGAAAGCACTCTGATGCTGCACAGAATTGTAAGATAGAGGGTCGCTCACAGTCAAACCAGAGAGACAGATTCACATACAATCAAATATGACGTAAGGAGACAAGGCTCTGCTCATGAACGGGAGAGTGTATTACAGAAGCACAGAGCAAGCACCGATTACGTCTGTGCAGGAGTCCAGGAGGGCTTGACAGAAGTGAGGTTTGAGATGGACTGTGACCAGCTGAGGATATATATGGGTGTGTGCGTGTTTGCACACACAGAAAAGGACGCATCTTGGAGTATGCTCATTGCTGTTTACAGCCCTGTCTTAGCTTGGGCTGTATAAGAAAACAGCACAGATTGGGTGGCTGGTAAACAACAGAGTCCAAGATCAGGGAGCCAGACCAGCAGGACCGGGTTCTGGTGAGAGCCCACTTCCCGACTTGCCGACAGCCGCCTTCTCATTTTATCCTCAAATGGCAGAGGACACAAGCCAGCACTCAGGCCTCTCCCGGTGGGCACGAAGCCCACTCACAGGGATCTACCTTGGGACCTAATGACCTCCCAAAGGGCCCACCTCCAGATACCACCCGTAGGAGAGGAGAAATTATTCCCCTTCTATTCTAAGCTCTTGGCTGGGGTTCTTGTGACAAAAGACAGAGGAACAAGAGAAAAAAAGTTTAACTTGTATAAACTTCCTCATATATACATGGGTATCCAGGGAAAAGTGAGTAACTCTCAGAAGTGGCTGAGAATTCAGGTGGAGTACCATCTTCAGGTAAAAACAGAGAAAGCTGCTAGGGGGTTGGGTCTGGAGCGGTGGTGGGAAGATGCAGTGAACACAGGTAAGGTCTGTGGTGCAGATGTGAGCCCCTGCCTTCTTCACTGGTGAGTCTGTGACTTGCCATCCATCCCCTCCTGGTACAGAGGGAGACCCCCTTTCAAGTGGAGATCTCCTTTAGAATGTAAATCCCCCCACACTGGAGGGCAATTTGTAATGTTTTCGGAGCTTCTCCAGTTTCTCAAAATAATCCTGTGCAGCAGAGGCCATTTTGGGGTGGCTTATTCTGCCCCCCTTCACACCACATTGGGGATTAGATTTCAACATAAGAGTGTGGAGGGACTGCGAATGTTCACGCCAAAACAGTGCCCTTGGGGTGGCCGGGGCCACGCCTCGCTGTAAGGGCAGCTGGAGGTGCAGCCATCCTTGGCCTGGGCCACGCCAGAGCGTTCACAGGCGCACGGAGGACAAGGGCAGAGGCAGCTTCTGGGAGGCGGCCGTCTGCCCTGAACGATGGAGGGAGACGTGTGTTCCAGAGAGAAGCCCACCGTGGTAGGGAGGGGAGATGGACCTGCACAGCACATCCTTGAGTGGTGTTTGGAAACCACAGCATGTGAAGATTGTACTGGTTTTATTCAACAGTTCGTGAATCAGGCAAACTGCCATCCAGCAGACAGCAAGCATCTCTGTGGTGCGGGACAAAACGGAGGCTCTTGTCGGCAGGAGGAGGCGGAAAAGGGGGGTTTCCAGCTACGTGGACTGCCCCAGGCAAGGCCGCCTTCCTTTGGGGCAGGTGGAGGTCCCTCACGTGGGTCACCTCACCAGTGCCGACGGGGAAATTCCAGGCGGACTGGTCCAAGGTCACTCTCCTGGGAGAGGCTGAAACTGCAGTCAGGTTTCAGCAAAGTCTTGGTTTGGTGGGGTGGGCATAGCATGAGGGATGCCATGTGGGGCCCGCTGTTCCCTTTTTAACAGAGGAGTCAGGTGCAGGGACTAACCCTGGGGCTGCAGAGGGCTGGGTGGTCTACATGGCATCTGGAGGTACCACCCCAGCTCCTTGCTGTGCGTGGGGGCCTGGGGTGGCGGCTCCTTCCAGCTCTCTGCCTTCAGGGGGCTGTGCCCTTCTGGCTTCCAGGCTGGCAGGTGGCACCTACCTGTCACCAACATTGGTAAGAACACATTTCCTACATATCAGGAGCTGCTTCAGATCCAACAGCCTCCACATGGATGAAAGGGGTGTGGTAGTGGGAAAGGGCAGGTCAGCCCCAAGGGCCCCAGGCCACAGGAGGTGGGGTGATGTGCCATCAGGACCAGGGAGTGGGGGGACAGGGGCGGCTGGGCCGTGAGGATGCGGGGGCGGTCTGGGGAGAGGGTTTCTGACAGCCGAGCTCTAGGCTGGGGAGGAAAGGGAAACAGGCCTCAGGAGACGTTCAGGGTGCGGGAGGGCACTCAAGACGGGCTCAGTGTGGAAGCTGTCCCGCGGGCAGGTGGCATCCGGATGCTGGGATGCGCGTCCGGGAAAGAAGCCCACCTTCCCCACCGCCCCTGCAGGGCCCTGCCCTCCCTTCCCTGTCCGTGGCCCTAGGTCGTGGGCCAGCTGCCCTCCTGCCACCTGACCGTGGTCAACGGTGCCTGTGTCCCTCTCGGTCCAGGGCTCCTGGAGGGCCCTCTTCCATGACCCGTGCCCCAGGCGCCCTGCAGCCAACTGCCCACCCACACAGCTGCCCTGCTGGCCCACCAGCCCCCACAGACAAGCCCCCACCTGTTCCTGCCAGGACCACAGCTGACCCAAGCTCTGAGCATAGAAAGTGGCCTCGTGATGTGACTCAACTGCTCACAGAACCAGGAAAGGCTGTTCCGAGTAGCGGGGCACAACCAACAGTGTCACACGTGTGCCAGGATGCAGTGGGGTGAGAGGGGAAGGGGGGCCATTCAGTCTGGCAGTCAGGTAAGCGATGCTCAGCAGAGCAGCTTCAACAGCAGTGGGGCAGGGCAGGGATGAGGGCAGGGGCAGGGCCGAGGAGGGGGCAGGAGGGGTGGGCAGCAGGGCTGGGCAGGTGAAGGTCAGGAGATGGGGATCTGCAGTGCGTACCTAGCTGTGCACCTAGAGGACGTCACTCAGATCAGAGGTGGCAGAAAGCACCGAAGCAGGGTGGTGGGGCGCAGGGACAGGCATGGCGGGGCATCATGACCAGGGCTGCAGCCAGGGCAGCGGGGAGTGAGGGGCGTCCGTGCGGCCCCTACGACCTGTGCCCTTTCCCTAAGGGGGCCCGATGCGCCCTAGCCGGCAAACCTGCCTCGCCTCCTTTTCTACACTCGAACCCCCAACTACAACACTTAATTTTCTCCACATTCTGTGACCAGAACCCAAATTCCTCTGGGGGGAACCATTTAAATGTCGGAGTTTCCTGGCCACCCCCCTGGGCCACCAGAGGGGTTACTGATCAGCACCACTCGTCGGTGAGGCCACCGGGCAGAATGCCATCAGTGCTCCATCGATCTCGGCCGTGCGGCCCCTGCATGCGCCCGGTGGCTGGCACTGGAGATGGAGGCGAGCGGCTGCCCCAGCACCACTGCTGAAGCCAACCACCCCTGGCCCTCCAGCAGCCAGTGCCAGGCCCTCGCTCCCACTGACATGCGGTGGCCACGCCGCTATGCATCGGACGTTCTCCTGAGAGGAGCCCGTTCTCCCCGTACGCGTCTGCACAGATTCACAGCCGCCTCGTGCCCCCATGGGGGCCCGCAGTCCTGCCTGCGGACTCTGTCAGCAACTTCAACAGGTTCACATTTTAAAACTGGCGGCCGCAGTGGGAGGATGTGTTGGGACAGGGCAGGGGGAGGGGAGGCATGGAGACGGGCATGTTGCCTGACCTCAGGCCCCCACCCAGCCGCCTGAAGGCGGGCCGAGCACCCCAGGTTCAGAGGATGGTGGGCCAAGCTCGAGCCCATCAGGTGGGAAGAGGCAAGGGTCCAGAGCAGAGGAAACGCAGGTGTGACTCCTCAAACCAGGACAGGGACGGGCGCTTAGCCCATGCTGAGCACCAGGGCAGCCCTGGGGCAGAGAGCGCTCATCGCTTCCCCCGGTCTTTTAGGGGTCTACATTCTCTGGGATCTGGTCAACTGTGGAGGCTGGACCAGAATAAATATAGGGGACCATCAAGAACCACCAGCATTACGGGCTTGGAGACCACCTGGGTTTGCTCATGCAGCAAGTGCTCAGCAAGGACCATGGCGAGACCCTGCTTCTTGTGCACGGCCCTGGGCCAAGGGCACCAGCAGAGCCCGGAAGTGTGTTGGGAGGCTCATCTCAGGCCCTCCCAGACCAGTGGGGTCTGAAACTCTGGGTTTGGACGGGCCAACTGGATCTTGGTGCTCTAGAACTTGGGAGCCACTGGGCTGCACAGAAGGCATCCTCCAAGGGCAGCCCACGCTGTCCTAAGCAGCCTGCACCCAGGGTCCGCTCCTGGTCTCCCCTCAGCGGCACCTGCTGTGTGCTTTCCTGGGGGTCCCTACGCCAGGCTTGCTGCTGCCTTGGGGCTTGCACCTCAGAACGCATCAGAGAGCGGCGGCAGTTCGTGCCCCTGGGGTCCTGTGGAGAATGCGATGCAGGCAGGGGACTGCCTCCAAGAAAACACTGGTGGCATTGCTTGAACACACACATGCCCCACCTGCGCGCACCTGCCCTACCTGTGCACACCTTCCACACCTGTGCACATCTGTCCCACCTGCATGCACCTACACCTGCATACTTGCACACATTGCCCCACCTTTCACACCTGCCCCACCTGCATGCACCTACCACACCTGTGCACACCTGCAGACACCTGTCCATACCTGCCATAACTGCACACCTGCCACACGAGATCACTGTCCCAGAGGCCATAACGGGGTCACATCTACAACCCCTGCCCACTGCTCTGATATTGTGGCTGGTGCAGAGGCTTAATTTTGTATCTGTTGCTTCAGCAGCTGACCTCCCACAGATCTGCTGCCGTGGCCACTGGCGCCTGCTGTGCCACACGTGATCACTCGGCCATCTGGTGTCTGACCCCATCTCCTGAGGCTGAAGGGCCGAAACAGGCTCCCTGACACAGCAGCGCTGAGCCTTCCATGCAGGCTTCCGGCCATGTGGGCTGAGGCAGCTGGTCGCCGCCATCTGCTCTCCACACCCGGAGCACAGTTCTGGACCAGGGTGGCCACCCGGCAGGAGCTTGGGAGCCCCAGGGCACCACTGTCCCCAGGCAGAGTGGGGCTCTGACACAGGTGACTCTCCGGCCCGTCTCAGAGGCCGACCTAGCAGGAATGGTCCCAGGTGACACCGAAGATCAGGACACCTCTCCCCCAGCACACCCCTGGGGGGCACTTCCTCGCTGTGGCTCGGAGCACACGGAAACGCTCCTATTTCCTGAAGAGCCGGCCGCTGCTCTTCAGGACACCACTGGGGCTGGCCTGTGGGGCCAAAGACTCTCTAAGGAGACTTCTGGGCAGGCAGGTCTTCAGAAGGGTTTCCTGTTGTCCAGGACTGTGATTTTGTTAATTACTAATGAACTCATTACCAAGTTGATACGAACTCCGTGTTTTGGGGATTATTTAATGTCATTTTTATTCAGTTTACCACAATTTAATGAGCTCCTGGTTCTGTCGTGGGTGCTGGAGACAGTGTGACACCACATGCACCCCAGAAGCCTCTGAGCTCTCCCGGGTCACCGGGTGACAGGCATGGAGACAAGGAGGTGTCACAGAGAGGGCAGGTGGGCCCAGAGCCCACACCCTGCAGGGTCTGCACACCCAGCGATTCCAAGGGAATGGCACCCATCTGTAGGATTTTGACATGAATGAAACCAAGGCTATTTTTTTTTAATGAGTACATTTTACATCATTTCTCTATTGTTTTACTTCAGACTAGATATAACTCACTTCATCTTACAGTGTTCTAATTTATTACCACAGTCCGTGATTTATACCTACAACACGTAACTACACCTGACATGTCAGTCCCTCCACTCCGAGAGCTCTGGTCAAATTGTTAGGCTCTTAAAGCCAATATTTACAGGACAACTCTGCCTTAAGGACCTTTTAGGGAAATCTTTGTAAGGATCAGACCTTCACCTGTGTTAGTTTCTAAAATGGGGCAAGTAATAACCTAAATACACTTTTAAAATTTGAATTAGAACTTAGGCTTCACACACAGCTTTGGTTTAATTTGGCCTCTTAGAGAATAGTGTGGCGACCTATGAATCACCTTGGTTTTTTAAAAATGGCAAAGATTAGTTCAACAAAAACCTAATCAAGGAAGATTTTCAATAAACTTCAATTACATTCTGATCATAAATGATTTTTATTAGTGAACGTATATTCTTGTGATTCAAAACCAAATATTGAAAAGAATGATATACCTAATAAAAATCAACGAGTGTTTTATTTAAAATTGTTATAATAAAAAAGACATTCAGAAGGTATTTCTCATTTTAGAAAACATAAGCTTTGAGATTCAAAGTAACTTCCCAAACTCACTGCCAGAGTTAAGATCTCACATGACAGAACTGTTTAATAACAAATACCAACAGATTACAACACTAAAATTGTACAATAAATTAAAAAACTAATTATTTTTCTTCACCAAAAAAATCATTAACTGAAGACGTAACAATATAAAGTTGACATTAATTTCAGAAAAAAAGGCACATCCAGGCGAAATAGTCAAGGCGATCTGTAAAATGCAGTGTTACATTTATACTGTGCATGATCAGTCGAATGCAATAAATTACTCCGGAAGGTTCTAAAATACGGCAGGGACAGTTTGTAAAGCCAGGCAGACACGCAGCCACCCCCAGGTAGAGCGCTGTGTTCACGATGCAGAAGGAGCAGAAATGGCCACGGCCAAGCCGTCGCATCACCCCCATCCCACACACAGCTTTGCCCTGCGAAGCCTCTCCTTGTCCTGGTGCTCAGAGGCTCGACCGCCTCTCTGGCCGCGGCACACACTTTGTGATCGCAGCCCTCCACAGCACTGGGGCCAGCAACAGGCTGAGCGTGGTCACACTGAGGATCAGGAGGTACACCTGCAATGGGTAAGGCCACACATCACATCAGGGTTAGGGGGTGCGCCTGCTGCCCCTGACACGCCCTGCACAGCCTAGGACTAGGGGACGTGTGGATGGGAGGTGCGCGGCCCTGCGCTTGGGGTCATCCCTCGGCTGTGCCAGCAGCCAGACAGACCCTCAGGGAGGGCCTCAGAAGCAGCACATGCAGACCCCACTCCCAGCAATGGCTTCTCGTGTTAGCATCACTCAAACCTCCTTCTCCACACTCACGGACACGAGGAGACAATTGGGTAATCTGAATGCTTGCCACTGTTTCACATGTGCCAAAGGGACTTTTCTATTCACTTGGCCCTTCATTAGGCAGCAGGTGTGTGGAACCAAATATTCTTAAGAGTCGCTTGACAGGGTGGGCTTTACCGGCCACATGGCTCCTGCTGGAGGGGCCTGCAAGGGGGCTGGTGGGGGCATTGGCCGAGGGCAGTAGATGAGCCTCCACCCTGGCCCAATGGTTCACTGCACCTACAGACATCAAAGAGGGTGAAGAGCAGAACTCAGGTAGCAGGAGAGACTAACAGGTCAGGACTCGCTCTAGACAGAAACTACTCTCCACGAACGTGTGAGTCTACAAAGCTGCAGTGTGAGAGCGGCCCGCAGCTGACTGGTTCTAAGCTGGGGAACAGAAACGCAGTGGACTTCCACACCTCCTAGTCCACACGGGTGCATGCAGTTTGCTGGCCCCAATGCACGTGTGACTCCTCATGGAACTGAGGGTTCGCAGGCAGGGCACTGAGGCCTCCACACTGCCCCCTACTGTGCCCACTTGGCACAAAGCCCCTTGGTCCCCCTCTTGTGTCCACACACACAGCAGTGCCTACACTGAGTCACAAATTCTTGTCCCAGTGCAGCACCACCGGTCCCGATCTCAGGGCTGACACACTGTTATCTGGCCCTGAAAGAAAACTGAGGTTCTTTCCTGACGAGAAACACCAGAGCCACAACCCTCACCCTGCAGCCAAGCAGAAACCTCTTCCTTATCAAATTTAAAGTGACATCCACGGGTCAGCAAATGACAGTCATCAAGCTCTAATTCCCAGCCACTTAAAAAAAGGCAAATAAAGTTTAAAGACGGTGGAAATGAACATAACTGGACAGGAAAGAAATGTAGGCAAACAACAGCAGGTGTAAAGGTGCACACGCACCTGTATGCACATGCACGCCCACAGGCACACTCACCCGCACATGTGCACATACCCACACCTACACTTCTGCACACAGCACAAGTACACACAACTTCATGTCTGCAAGCACACCTGATGTGCACACACAACTCCACACACCCACCCACATGCCCACAGCTGCACACACACATGCACACACAGATGAGTACAGCTTCATGCCTGCAAGCACACCTGTATGTGCATACACAACTCCATACACATAACTGCACACACAGCTGCTCAGATGCACACCTGCACACACACCATGCCCACATACACACAACTCCACACACACACACAGTCACACACCTGCACACCTGCCTGCACCCCACACACAGAGCTGCATGCCTGCATGCCCGTTTGTACCCACCCCACAGCTGCGCCTGAACTCCCCAAGCTGCAAGCCTGCATGCCTGCCTGCAACCCCACACAGCTGCACACCTGCCTGCACTCTACAGAGCTGCATCCCTGCATGCCCATCTGCACTCCCTCGACAGCTGCACACCTGCACTCCCCACGGCTGCACTCACCTGCGTCCCCCTCACAGCTGCATGCCTGCATATCTGCCTGCACAGCTGAATGCCTCTACCCCTCCAGTTGCACGCCCGCCTGCACCTCCCCTACACAGCTGCACACCTGCATGCCCGCCTGTGCCCCCCCCACAGCTACATGCCTATACTCCCGACTGCACCCCCCACACACAGTTGCATGCCTTCACCCCCACAGCTTAACGCCTGCATGCCCACCTGCACCCCCTACACAGCAGCACGCCTGCTTGCACGCACACTGGCATGGGTGCACACTGACACACACACACTTGTCCAACTGCAGCTCCCCCCGAGCACAGAGGCACACAGAGAAAGCCAGACCCAGGAGGAACAGACCAGGTTCACGACAGAAGAAGGACCAAGAGGGGAGCTGCCCTCCCAGGCCCCAGGCCAAAGGCAGGGTCACTGTGCACTCTGGGCCTGGGGCTGTGTGTGCACAACCAGCGTGCTTGGAGGTGGGAGAACCTGGCCGTGTGTAATACTGGTGGGGGGAGGAGGGGGCTGGTCAGAAAAGCCCCAAATTTTCCTATGTGTCTTTCTGAAGGGAACACATTCACACATATTATCCATAGGAAAACCTGTTATAATTTGCATTAAGCTTTTAATTCTAACTATGTAAAATTTGGAAACACAGTGTTTCCACAAGCACTTCTGACAGCAATTCCAACTCACCTTTAACAAGTGAGCAAATGCTTGCAATGTACTCTGGGAAAAAAATAAAACAGGTGCTTTGAAATAATAATGTTCTATCTTGGGCCCTTTTGAATGATTTCTATGTTCAGAACGACGTCCCGTGGAAACTCACAGACATCCCAGGAAAGACGCCTTCTCAAGCCTGGTCTACAGCTATTAAGAGTTCACATAAGGAATAAAGGCACATTTTGTGCTTTTTAGCTAATATTAATATGCAAGCTATCAGTTGAGCTTTAAAAATCAGTTTTCTTCTTTTCAAGAAGAAGTATCAGAGGGACTTAATTACAGGCATGCCTCACTTTATTGCGTTCCACAGGTGCCGTGTTCTTCACACACTGCGGGTTTGTGGCAACCCTGCATTGAGCCTGTGTCGGAGCCATTTTCCCAGCAGCGCTTGCTCACTCTGTGCCTCCGGGTCACATGTGCTGATTCTCACAATATTCCAAACCATTTGCATTATCACCTATTTGTATGGTGACCTGTGGCCAGTGCGTACCACTCACTGAAAGCTCAGATGATGGTTAGCATGTTTTAACAACCAAGTACTTTTAATGAAGGTAAGTGCGCTGTTTTTAGACATAACACTACTGCACACGAGCAGACCACAGTGGTGTGCGCAGCCTTTATATGGCTGAGGCACCAGACAACTCAGTTTACTGGCTTTATTGCCATGTCCTTTGCGTGTTACGGTGGTCTAGAGCCAGGCCTGCATAATTACTGTGAAAGAGTAACGCAACAGCTTGAGCAGAACTGACTGACTTTAGTTAACTTTGATCTAAAACCTCTATGTCCTTTGTGAGAGGAAAGCCCGACCTCCGCGCTCACCACTAGATGAAGCTCTCAAGACACAGTCTGGCACCAGCCTGGGTGGGCAGGCCCGGACCCACACCCCCGGCCCCGGCCCACTGTCCCTGAGCACCAAGCGGCTGCTGACGTCAGTGCGGGGACTGACACAGGGCACGGCAGGGTGCCTGCCCATCCTGAGCAGCAAGCAGGTGGGAACTCACCTCCCGAGAAATGATGCCTGCTCTGCGCGCTCTGCTCCCCAGGACGAAGGAGAACTCGCTGACCTGGGCCAGGCCTGCGGCCACGATCCACTTGATATACTGGCTGGTCTTCGGCAGGAGGAGAGACAAGACCAGCGCCGCCAGGACAAACTGCAAGAGGCCTGTGTCAGTGCCCACCCAGGCCCAGCTGCCGAGCGCACAGGGCAGGGACGGCCACGGGGGGCCCTGCAGTGCACAGGTGCTGATCACAACAGCGTCTGCGGAAAAACCCCAGAGCGCCTAGGCAACATCGAGGTGCAGGCTCCCCAGCAGAGAACAAGGCTTTTCCCCAGACCAAGGTAACAGCACTAAATACTATGTAGCATCAAGGTGGACATTTCATTCATAATGGGAGAGAAATGTCTCCCTCTGTGATGTAAACAAAACCCAGAAGTGAGCAGCCTGGGGCGGATGTGGCCGTCAACAGCCCGGGAGAGGCCGGCTCCTCCGGACGGAGATGGGATCCATGAAGCCGGACGGCTACTGACGGGTGAGCACAGCCTGAATGAACCGCTAACGGGCAGCTCTAACTCACGGAGACCAGAGCAGGAAGTGGCCGTTGAAGCGTGTCTGCACGCACGCTGAGCTGTGCGCTGAGAGCGGGCCACAAGGACCTCGGCGACCACCCTGCAGCTGCTCCTGCCCCAGCTCCCACCCCCCAGTCCTCACAGTGGGGTCCCGGACAAAGGGCGGCCTGCCCGCGCTGGCTCAGCCAGCGGCTGGCGGTGGGGGCGGTCAGGCCCCAGGGAGGGGGTGTGCCAACCCAGCGGCGCGGGATGGTGCCCGTCGCAAAGCCGTACCTTCATGACCACCACCAACAAAGTGAGCGCCATCAGGATGGTGAGCTCGTATAGCACGAACGTGGGGAACACGTGGAGGCCTGTGGAGAGGACAGACGCGTGACTCCCAGGGCTGTGCGGCCCGTGCCACCTCGGCCCCTCAGGAAGGGCCGTCTCAGGAGTGAGCCCTGCCTGGCCGTTTGCAGAGGGCCGGCCCCAGTCTCTGCTCTGGGGAGGCCGCCTGGCTCCCCGTCTGGTGCTGAGGGCCTGGCTTCACCCCGGGCTCAGCAAAGGGAGTCGCAAGAGCTGCTCCATCAGGCTCTCCTCCATGAAAACATTTTGGCCAGGATGCAAATGACTTCTGGGTCTGAAAGTGAAATGTGGCCAGGCTAGGAGGCTGCCAGCGACTGGCACACAGGCCACCTGCCGCCTGTGCTCACTCCTCCACTGCCTCGCACGTCCGACAAACAGCGGAGAAGCAGGGGTCCTTGTCGCCCCCGCTGCGCGGCCGAGGCTGCAAACAAGGGCCAGTGCGGGGGGGCAGGCCTTCCCTGCCTCTGTCCGTCAGCCACGATCTGTCCCCATTTACTCAGACACGTGAACGTGAGAACGCACTTCCCCACCCCAGGGCCCCACCTGCTCCCCTGAGGCTCACAGCGGCCCCCCTTCCCCTCGCCCCTGGTAACACAGCCGCCCCCAGCCTCGGGCTTCCCTCCTACACCTGGGAGCCTTCCTGTGGATGGCTGTTCTCCCAACCTGCACCCCAGCCACCTTCCCAGACCCAGGGCCTGCCTAGGACCTGACCTGGCTGGGACGTACTGCTGGGAGCCACTGGCCTCCTGCTGACCGAGGCGGGTGCAGCTCCACCCCACGGGGCCGCTCCCTCAGGGCCCTGGCCTGGGGCAGCACCCAGGCCTCCCACACCAGGGCCAGCACTGCAGCCCCAGATGTCCTCACCAGCCACTCACCAACCCTAGGTTCCCTCTGCCCCATGATACAGGCCCACACTGCCTCTGGCCACTGCAGAGTGACACCCCTGACACTGTGACTCCTGTCCACACCTCTCCCACCCAAACAAGTTCACACAGAGACCTGTCCTACCCCTCCCATCTCACCCAGAGCCCCCATGGGCAGGGTCAGGTGGGCTGCAGCCTGCCTCTCACATTTCGGGAAGCGGTGGTCTCTGGCAAGGCAGATCCCTCCCCACCTGGTGACCTGCTCCAGGTGCCCTGCCTGGCAGGTCAGGTTCTGCCACTGGCTCGTTTCCAAACTCACGGTGCTTCCAGCTCCCAAAGACAAGCACGGAGCCAGCGAGTCATCCCTGCTCCCAAGATCCCGGTCTGCCTGCTGACCCCAGGTGGAGCTGCCATCCCCAGCGGGCTCTGCGTGTGTGGCGGACGTGCAGCGAGCTAGTGGTCATGCTGCCCCATCGTGAGCACCTGGGCCTGGGCCACCGGCGGGCCCCTAGCGCATGGCTGGGTGATAGAGGCTCTCTGCTCAGAGCGGGCAGGTGGGGGCCCTGCGCACAGGCCATGATGCGGGACAGCCAGAGCCGGAGCGCAGGGCCCTCGACAAGTGGACAGCATTCCCGCCACCATGGTGAGCACGCAGCTGTGTTACAGGTTTCCTGCTCGTGGCCGATCACTCTTGAGACAAATACCAAAACTCACAGGCTCTGGGTTACAGTCCTGGGTCTGCCCCTAACCAAGTGCAGACCCCGGCACACCTGCTCACTTTCTGCCCGGCCTCGGCCCCCTGCTGGGAGACAAGCTTGGGTGGCGTGTGGAGCTCTCAGGAGCTCGCTGGCGGCCAATGGACGAGGCTCACAGGGAATGGGCAGGACCCAGGGCTGCAAGCACCAGGTGACCCCTGACACATAGCGGTGCCATCGGGGCACCTGCAGGAACGGGGAGCCAGGTGCCAGTCTCTGAGGTCCTTCACGTCCTAGGAAGGGGCTGTGAGGGAGGGGAAGGAGTCCTCACTGGAAATCTTGAAAGAAAGCATGCATCACCAGCATTGTTGACAAAGCATGGTGCCCAGGAGTCCATCATCACGGTGCTCGAGTGCAGGATGGCCAGCGTGGCTGTCCTGATAGTGTCACTTACAGAGTCAGGCGTCAGGAGGGACTGTGGCCTGCCACCCCTTGTCTGGCAGAAAGTCGACCCACACTGCCACTGTGTCTGCATGAACCCAGGCTGTGCTGGCCATCGGGGTCGGGGTCAGGGCCACGTGCCGAGACAGGGGAAGGTCCCGATTCCCGCCTCACAGGGTGGGCGTGGAGGGGTGGCCTCCCATCCTCACCTACTGCCCCCATGCTCTCCAGGCACCTGTGCCTCCATGGTGCCAGCTCTGTCCCAGCACAGAGCCTCTTTCCTTTGGGGACTAAAAGCTACCCTTTACGGTTCAAGGGCGTCTCCCCTCGGGGGATCACCCTGAGCCCCCTGGCATGCCTGCCTGTTGGTGGTAACCACAGGATATACTCTTCCCACCCAGGCCGCCTTGCCAGTGAGCCCTGGACACAGCCCCGAGTCTGGGTGGCTCTGGCTCTGGGGGCCTGGCACCGGGAAGGTGGTCCCTGGATGCTGGTTAACGACGAGGGTCCCGCCCATTCATGCAGTCACAGAGCTCTGACATGCGGGACAGTGAAGGCGTCTTCCTCACTGGGCGTCTTACTGGTTGCTTAGAAAGATCCTGCTCCCGATGGGGAGTAAGACCCCCAGCATGGGCATGTCTCTCAGCTGGCAGGGAAACCAGCCATTTCGCCTCCAACTGCCAAGTGTGTGCAGCCGAAGCAAACATGTATAGTTGTTATTCTATTAGAAATCATGATTCTCAACAGGAATCCTAATTTGAGGGCCATTTAAGGAAGTATGTCTGCTTTAAATGATGTATTCATGGAATTTTAGCTCTTTAACAAGTGTGCATCCCACAAGCCCTAGCAGGCAGCACACACCCTCACCAGGTCGGGGCCCAGGGCAGAGCATGGGCCTGGGGCGCAGTGAGCAGGGGGCCGTGGCACAGGGCAGGAGGGGAGGCGAGAACACAGGGCGCAGGGGGCTGCCGCCGCCCCAGGCCAGCTGTGCTGCCCCCTTTGGGCAGAGAGCTGGCTCTGTCCCTACATGTACACGGCTGAGCACCCACAGGGCAGACAGCCCGTCGATGAGCTAACATCCCTCAGTTCAAGTTTCCCCTGTGTCAGGACAGTCACTCCCCAGACTGACTGCCATACGAGCTGTCCTCACCACACAGACCGTAACTAGAAATATGACAGGAACAGATCATGGAAGTGATCGCACGGCTCCAGAACACTGCAGACGTCACAACGTAAAGAGGAAAGTTACCTATAGATGCGAAGAACACGATGGCCAGGAAGTCTCGAATGGGCTCGATGTAAGACACGACCTCCTCAGTGACCTTGTGACCCTGGGAGGACACGAGGGCCCCAGCCAGGAAGCAGCCCAGCTCCATGGAGACGTCCAGCCGCTCTGTGACCTGCAAGGGCGGGAGGAGCAGGGTCACTCGGGCACAGGGGCCACTGCTCCCCGACGTGGAGGCGGGCGCAACCCAGAGTCAGCCTCGGCCCTGCAGGGACCATCGCAGGAGGGCCAGAGGCACCAGAGGTCGCCCTGCATTGGGGGCTCCCTCGGGGGGCCCTGGGGGAGGCCTGGAGGCGGCACACAGGCCCCAGCGTCAGGTGGATTGGACACGGAGGAAAAATTCACGTGACATCCCAGAGCAGTCGCTTGCATAGACTGCTACAGCATTTATAATATTGTCCGAAATTTATTTCAAGTATTTGTGATACATTTGCTTTACCTGGAATCAGTCAACAGCCCGACTGGGGCACTAAAATATATTAATGTCAGAACGGTCCCACCACCCACGTGAGCCACTCTGTGGAAGCCACGCACTAGGGAGCGATTGCCTGGAGCACCAGGACCGAGGAGGCACCAGCAAAATGGGAAGGGCCTGCCCGCAGTGAGCGCACGCCAGGCCGCACACGGGCCTGTGACCTCAGTGTCTGCTAAATGCAAAGCTCCTGGGCCTTCCTCACGAGACACTGCTGACGCGAGACAGCTCCAACCACAGACGGCAGCAGATGAGCAGAAATGAACTTGGAAGAGACGCCCATTCACAGGGTCTCTGAAACCCATGGGCACCGCGGGCGACTCACAGGGGCTGCGCCCCGTACCACAAAGCACAGGGGGCTCGTGGGCAAGGATTGCAGGGACCAGGCAGGAAGGAGCCTGTGCCTCGAGAAGCCCTCCGTCAGCTGCCCTGGAGCCCCCACAAAGCTTCCTTGCGTGTGGAAATGACAAGCTGCACGTGAAAACTTACTTGCACAGTGGGAAACCACGACTAAAGCAAGACAACGCGCCAGAGAAGGGCTGCCAGACAAGGGCTGCCGGATGTGCAACTGGCCAGGCAGAGCCAGACACCCGCACACGCACCCTGCACGCACCGCCTCCCCGTTCTTGACCGGTGACCCTGCTCCACTGAGGGAGACACACACCCACAACAGGCCTCGCTCATGCCCTGCACCATGCACTGCCTCACCCCCTAAGGGACGCGGCTGAAAGGAGAAGGCGGAGCCAAGACTCTTCCCGAGGGGCGGGCAGAGGGCATTCACGCAGGCTGAGAGGTGCTAACAAACCTGACACTGGGCCACATTCAACAGTAACTTCTGTTCATCAAAAATGCCGTTAGGAGAGTGAAGGTGCAAATTGGGAGATAGCGGCAGAAATGGATCTGACGGGCCGTTACCAGCCACAGAGGAGCACAACGCTGACGCGCCGCAGCGACGGCCCCTCAAACGCGGCCCTGTCACACGACCCGTCCGCGTGAGATGCCAGAAGAGGCACAGCCGGACAGAAGACAGGTTAGGGCTCCTAGGGCGGGCCAGAATGTTCTGGAACCGAGGGTGGTGGTTGCTGCACAGCATGGTAAATAAGCTGAAAACCACTCAATTGCATCCTGTAAAATGATAAAAATGGCCAATTGTCATGCGAATTTTTCATTAAAAAAAATGACAAAAATTTGCCAGAATACATTTAAAGACTACAAATGAGTAAGAAAACAGCCAACTCAAGAGGAAAGCACCTGAGGACCGACTGACGCATCCCCAAGAAGTCTGCGCAGCCGGGGAGCACAGGGCAAGGTGTTCACATCATCATTCACCGTGGAAACACAAACCATGCCCTCAACAGACAGCACTGCCGCCAGAAGGGTACCCAGTATAGTGCCACCACCAAGAGCTGACAGGGGCACGGCACCAATAGGCGCAGGCAGGAGCCGGTCCGCTGAGGGGCCAGGTGCACAGCCACGCCCTGGCTACCCCCCAAGGGATACTCTCAACAGAAATGAAATCACACGTCCAGGAGACACATGCGTGGGGACGTTAGCAGTGGCTCTAGGAGGAGGCAGTCCCTAGTACCTAAGGAGACGGGATGAACGTGGAGTCTCCCCTGCACCAGAGAGTGAGTGGGCCACGGGAGATGCAGGAGGTGCCTGGCACCCTGAGGGCCTGGAGACCCCCAGGCGCTTGGCGAGGTGTCAGATGAAGGGAACAGAAACAAGCAGGGCAGCAGTGGGACTGGCTTGAGCCGTCTCCACCGGAAGGCAGCGCGGAGTCACGCAGACAAGACGATGGGGCTGGTTGCCATTTTCTAAAAGAAAAACACTGGAATGTGTAAAGCAATATAAAAACTCAGTAAGTCACACATTTGAGCAGCTCTGAGCAGAAGCAAATCTTAGTCATCTTCCAAGATCATGAAATGCTAGCAGCAACTAAACCATATATAAAGAAGTAATTTTTTAAATTTCTTTTTCAAAAGCTAATCTTTTTGAAGTAATTACAGATTAAACTGCAGTTGTAAGGAATAATCTCGAGAGAGCACGTGTCCCCTGTACGGCAAGACAGCATCCTGCTGGATCAGCGTGAGACCCCAGCCTGGGCACAGACATGCCATCAAGGGCACGCAGGCCACAGCTGGCACAAGGGTCCTGTCCTCTCCCTGCCTGTCCTCATCACTGGGAATGCTGCAACCCTCCCATTTCCGAAATGTTACCTTCACAAGTGTCACGTAAATGGAATTACTTTGGGGACTGGCTTTTCCCACTCAGCATAATTCTCTGGAGAGTCATGTATCCAGAGTTTAAAGCTGGGTGGTCTTCCTTGGTGTGGACGGACCACACCGCTGAGCTGCACCCCCGCGAAGGGCCTGCGGGGTGCCGGGGCGGCCGGAGGAAAGCCGCGATGGTCTCTGTGCACAAGTTCCTTGGGAACATAAGTCTTCGTGTCTCTGGGATTCAGTCAAGGAGCAACTGCTGGGCATATGGCAACCATGGTCTTGCCTATGGGGTCTAACAGAGGCCCTCCCTGGCTCACGAGAAGCATGCCCTTTAAATGAGGAAAAGGCACCTTCCAACATGAACCTTTTATTTTTAACCTTCAAAGGAAGTTACGCTGAGTAGATCTGTCATCATCAAACAGTTAAATTAAAACCCTTTTCAGGCTGCCAGTCTTACAAGCAGAGCCGTTTGAAAGTTTTAGACAGAGTAACAGGGTGGACACGGCATTTATGGGCTTCCCGCCCCACCGCGCCTGGCTCCCCCGACAGCAACTCACAAGTGCCACGTTGGCAAAACGCTCAAGAGCGTGAGTCACACAGGCGAAGAGGCTCAGCTCCTCGCAGCAGTGCTGAAGGGGAGCGTCAGGCCTGTGCGCGGATGAAGAGTATTAGTGCTCCGAATATTTTAACTACTATTAAAATGAAAGGATGGAGAACTGATCACAAGTTTCCAGTGAACAGACTAAAATCAGATTCTCCAAACAGGTGTTTCGAGAGTTACCGTCAAAAGCAGGAAGATGAAAGCAGTGGTTCCCAAGACAAGGGTCTCTTTGCTCCCGCCGCTCTCCGCACGCAGCTTCCGGTAACACGGCCCCACGAGGTAAGTCCTTATGACGAGACAGAAGAGAAAGACAGCGGCCAGCGAGAAGAGAATCTGGCCGGCCAACGCCAGTACTCGCAGCGTCTCCATGGCAACGCTGGGAAAGGAAAGAAGACGTGTCACCTCACCTCTGAGACCCAATGAAGTGGCCTTACCCTTTCATCTTTGACATGTCACAGAACGCGTACGTCACCCAGGTCCAGATCACACACATTCTGATCTCCAAATATTAAAGTAAAACCTATCACTCATATTAATCTCAGAAATAAAGTTATTTGAATCAAATACAGATGCTGAATTGTTTTGCAATCAATAATTTGAAACAAACACATATTATAGGTGTGATGATGCCTGACCAACGGCTTATATGCCAATAACTGATGATGAAATTCCTCACCGGGAACCAACCCCCGTTTGAAATTCTGTGTAAGGCAGCAGTCACCCTGTAATGGTGACACTGCAGGCTCACCTCTGCAAGCATGACAAAGAATTCCAGCGACTCCCAGCAAAATACCCCTCATCCCAAGCGAGGCCTCTGAATCTCACATCCATTACTTAGTCATGGACAAAAGGAATCTCTCCTAAGCTCTTTCAGAATATGCTCTTCAGATCTTAGAATATATTTTGAGATCTCAGCCTGACAGCTTTCATTAAGAAAGGCACGACTGTATATATGTAATATTTACAATAACATAGTTTTAAACTTAGTTCTCCACCATGTTTGGGAAACCAGTCCAAAATTCTGGTTTTTTGATGGAAGAATATAAATCTGATTACTAAAACAAAACTCATCACTGCAGTCAGGCTTAAAACAGCAGAGCAGGACACGAATCTCCATTCAGCCTGATTGTGAGGAATCAGACCGAGCCGGGCTGGCACCAGAAAGTAAAGCCATCATACGTGGCCCCAGGTGGGTGAGGGACCAGGAGGGCAGGTGAGAAGCCAGGGTGGGCAGCCCTGGCACGACTGGAAACATGCTGGCAGCTGGGTCCGCACGAATTCCTGGCCAGCCTGCCCCATCCCAGGGGCCTAACCCCTGCCTGCACGTTGGTGCCTCACGAGTACCCTGACACCAGTTGGCCCTGCAAGCTGCAATAAACTCCTACCAGCTGGCCCACGCCCCACGGCATGACGGCAGGGTCATAGGGCCTACACCCCATAGCACAATGGCAGTGTTACAGGGCCCCCGCTCCAGCCGGCTGCCCAGAGGAGCCCGATGCCACGTGGTGCCCACCTCACCAATGGGGCTGCCACGCCACAATGTGCCTCCAGCTGCAGGGCCCCTGCGCCAGGCCCTGGTGCTCAGCCCAGCCCAGCCCAGGTTCTCCCCAACAGGCCTTGGACTCCATGCTGACTCCCCGGAAGCCTTACCAATCCACGGTGGCTGTCTGAAACTGCCCCCGTTTGCTGTGACGACTGCGCAGCACTTGTCAATACCAGATGCCTCCTTTCTGGCCACTGACTAGGCCACCACTCACACGGCCTCCCCACCAGCACGGTGCCCTGCGTGGGCAGCCAGCCCACTCGCTCTGCACTCAGCACTACAGCGCACAGCCCCGCACCTCGTGAGAACGTCACGTCCTCAGCCTGGCTTGGTGCCTGATGGTGAGCAAGAATGGGAGACTTGCCTCTCCCTGGCTGTCCCCAGCAGCCCTGCGAGGCAGAGATGTCACCATCCCCAGGGCTCGCGCACAGGTCCGATCCGTCATCTACTAGACACGCCGTGAGCAGGGCCGGCTCCACAGCTCAGACCGGCCCACAAGGGGCAGAGCCGCGCACAGCTCGGGTCTCCTTCAGGAGAGCCCTTCGGGTCTCTGTCTTGCCAGTGGAAAGGTTTCTGCCCTGGTGTCGTCTGTCCTGCACGAGATGGATGCAGAATCCTGCACCTACTTCTTGCTTCCTGTCTCAGTGAAGCTTCTGTGTCAGCACGAGGCCCCTGGCGAGCAGTCGAGGGCGTGGCCAGCTCGCGTCTGGGCCCTCACTGGCCCGCCAGGCGCTGGGCTGTGCTGGATGAAGGCTTCTCAGCACATGCTGCACTGTGGTCCCCACACGAGAGCCCGGGGGCTGCCCTGCTCCTTCGCCAGCCAGACCCCAGAGCCGACCCACCAGGGATTCCCACTCCAAAGGTTTGCAGACTGATGGGTCCGAGGTGCCGTGTGCCTTCCATGTGTGAGAGTGAGCACCTTCCCCCAGCTCACCTCTGGGTCAGCAACTCATGATGTTCGCTCACCTCGTAACTGGGCATCCAAAGGAGAGCTTTACGCAATAAGAAACATAAGCTTCTCTTTAACATGCATACAAACATCTCTTTCCCCTTTGTCTCTGGCCTGCTTATCTAATTTATACATGTATGTGTGTGCATATATGTGCATCTATATACACATTTACAGGTACACATATGTGTGCATGTGTGTGTATTTGTGTGCAGATGTATATGTATTTATGAGTATGTGTGAGGGTGTGTATCCATGTGCACACGTGCACCTACAAGGACATGTATGTATGTGCATGTGCAGATATGTTTGCATGTGTATGTGTGCAGGGTGTGTACATGTGAGTGTGTGTGTGCAGGGGTATGTATGCAGGGCATGTGTTTGCACATGTATGTACGCATGTGGATGTGTATGAGTTCAGCACACATACATGTATATGTGCAGAGTATGCATGTCTCTGTGTGTGTGCACAAGTCTATTTAAACTCAGAGCATGAGACTTTCATGTAAACACATCACCTTTCTCATCCTTTATGGCTTATAGAATATGTGTTCTCCTTGAAGCAGAAAGGCCCTCCCATTTTCAACATTATAGATAAACTCATCCCTACTTTATTCTAGAACTTTGATGGTTTCACAAGATTTTATTCTAATAATTCGAACCACTTTATTTTTTATGTAAGTGTTCTTTATTAGAGTCTGTGTTCTGTTTTTAACCTATGAAATATTTGGGAAGGTAGAAGTTAATTCTTTGCTTTAGGAAAAATAAAGGTTAATTCTGAATAAAGCTTAACAAAGAGGCAAAGTTCATGTTAGCATTATGACTGATTTTATTTAATTTGTTCTTACTATGAATTTTCTCTGGTTACCAAAATTAGAATAGGTGTTTTCCTAAATTATATAGAAAAGTATTTTTGGTAGACAATAAATTACCAAAGTCTCTTCATCTACTAGAAAACCAACACTTCATGTTATATAAATACTTCCACTCTCTTCTTCTTGTGCTTGAAATAATAGTGTATGATTTTTAATAGCTGTGTTGAACTGTAATTTTTATTCCACACAATTCATTCATTTAAAGTATATGATTCAATGGCATCTAGTATAGTCACAAAGTTGTACAACTGTCACTACCACAAATTTTAGAACATATTTATCAGTCCTGTACCCATGAGCCCTCGCTTGCCAACATCCAGACCCAAGTTCCTGGCAGCCCCGGATCTGCCCTCTGTGGGTTCGCCTGCTCTGGGCGTTGCCCCGAACTGCCCTCTGTCTGTGGGTCCACCTGCCCTGGGCCTGTCTTAAAGGGATCGCACATTGGGTGGCCTTGCGTGCCTGGCTTCTCTCCTGAGCCCCGTGTCTTCCGGGCTCGTTCATGTTGCTGCGTGTCAGAGCTTCCCCCTCTTTATGGCTGATAACACTCATTGTGTGGTCACAGCACGCTGTGTTTATACATCAGCTAATGGACATTTGGGCTGTTTCCATTTTTGGCTCTTGTGAATGATGCTGCTATGAATGTTGATGCTCAAGTTTTTTTTTTAACTGTGGTAAAACAGGCGTAACATGCAACATACCACTTTAACCATTTTAAGTGTATAATTCATGCCATTAAGGACATGCTCACTGTTGTGCCATCATCACCCCCCATGTCCAGGTTCTCGTGTGGACGAACATCTTCATGTCTCATGAAGGTAAGCACTCTGGATGGGTGGGCTGAGTCATATGGGGGCTCTGATGTGAAGAACACTGTATAATGACTGACTCTTGTTTATAGCTTAACATAATATAAAACATTTTTTTCAAGTCATTAAAACTCTTGGTAAACTTGACATTTCTTGACTAAATTGGAACAATATCATTGTGATCAGTACCTATACTAGAATTAATTTTTTAAACTGAGAAAAGAAAAAAGACTTTTTAAGTTTTTTGATTGAGATAATGTCAGATAACTGACAGTTTTACCTGTCTGTGACTAACAGGAGAGTATAGTAAGGGTGAAAAAGATACACAATTGCAGACATTAACTAAAAAAAGCAGGAGTGACATATGTGAATATCAGATTAAGTGAACTTCAGAGTAAGGAAAATAACTAGACACAAAAGGGATATTGCATAATGATAGCCTCATCAGTCTACTAGCACAGGAAGGCAAGATGACCCTAAAATGTGTATGCACCAAAGTCCATAAGGCAAAAGTGGACAGAGCTAAAGGGGAAATGGTCAGACACAAGGGGGCTTCACTACCATACTCCTCAACAACTGGTAGGCCCACAGCGAGAACATAGAAAGACTGAGCCATGCAACGGAAGAACAGGGTCTAACTGACATCCACAAAACAATCGCCGCACCCAAAACACACATTTTGGAGTCAAGTGAGTTTGTCGCATTTACCACAGACCATATCCGGGGCCATAAGACAAATCTCAACACATTTAGAAGAACTGAAATCATATGAAGTGTGTTTGTTCTCTGACTACAGTGGGATCCAGCTAGAAATCGATGACAAAAAGACAACAAAATCTCCAATGCTTGGAAGTTAAGCAACATAAAGAACCCACAGGTCAGAGAGGAAGTGCCAAAGGAAAATTTTTTAATTCACTGAACTGATCGAAAATAAAAATTCAACATCTGAAAATAAATGAAATACAGCTAAGACAGTGCAGCACAGGAAATTTATATGCTAAATACTTACAGTAGAAAAGAAAGCTTTTCTAAGCTAAGTTCACACATAAGACCCTAGAAAAGTACAAAACAAAGCCAAGTCAGACAGGAGGAAAGAGATAAAAGACAAGGGTGGACAGCAGTGAGACCGGCAACAGAAAAGCAATGAGGAGATCAATGAAACAAATAGCTGGTCCTTTGAAACAATTAATGAAATTGCCAGACCTCTAGAAAGATTGACAAAGGAAAAAAGAGAGAAGATGAAAGTCACCAGTATCAGGAACGAAGGGGGCGCTGGGCAGGTCCTACAGGCACCAAGGGAGGATAAAGGACCACCACGACAGCTCGTTACTTGCGAATTTGACAGGTGAAATGGAAGAGACCAATTCCTCGAAAAACCAAACAACCACGACTCAACAATATGCAGTAGAAAAAGTGAACAGCCCTATAGGTACCAGGCAAACTGAATGCATAATTTAAGAAAACTGCCAGAAAAATTCTTAGGACTCAGACAGCTTCACAGGAGAATTCTACTAAATCCTTAAGGAAGGGTTCATAGCAATTTATTTTATTTTATTATTTTTTTAAATTATCAAATGTACATCACAGTAGTTCAACAGTCCCTTCCCCCTCCCCTGGGCCCCACCCTCTCCCCTCCCCCTTGGTAGCCACTAGTCACTTCTTAGTGTCGATGAGTCTAATGCTTTTTGTTCCTTCTGTTTTGCTTTGTTTTTATACTCCACAAATAAGTGAAATCGTATGGAATTTTTCTCCCTCCACCTATCTTATTTCACTGAGCATAATACCCTCTAGATCCATCCATGTTGCTGCAAATGGCAAGATTTCTTTTCTTTTTATGGCTGAATAATATTCCATTGTGTGTATGTCCCACATCTTCTTTATCCATTCATCTACTTATAGACACTTATGTTGCTTCCATATCTTGGCTATTGTAGATAGTGCAGTGATAAACATAGGGGTGCATCTGTCTTTTTGAATCAGGGATTTTGTTTTCTTCAGGTAAATTCCTGGGAGTGGAATTACTGGGCCAAATGGTAAGTCTATTTTGAGTTTTTTGAGGAACCTCCATATTGCTTTCCACAATGGTTGAACTAATTTACATTCCCACCCGCAGTGTAGGAGGGTTCCCCTTTCTCCACATCCTCGCCAGCATTTGTTGTTTCTTGTCTTTTGTATAGTGACCATTCTAACTGGTGTGAGGTGATATCTCATTGTGGTTTTAATTTGCATTTCCCTGATGATTAGTGATGTGGAGCATCTTTTCATGTGCCTGTTGGCCATTTGTATTTCTTCTTTGGAGAAGTGTCTGTTCAGGTCCTCTGCCCATTTTTTAATTGGGTTATTTGTTTTTTGGGTGTTGAGGCATATGAGTTCTTTTGGATGAATTATTTTGGATGTTAAGCCCTTATCAGATGAGTCATTTACAAATATATTCTCCCAGGGTTCATAGCAATTTTATGCAATGTTTTCTAGAAAATAGGAACAGGAGGAAGTGGAGGAAAACATCTCAAATCATCTTATGAACCTAGTATTACCCTAACACGGAAACTAGAAAAGAGACTACAGAAAGACAAAGCTACATACCAAAATCTCTTACGAATCCATACACAGAAATCCTCAACAAAGCATTAGCTAATCGGACGCAACAATGTAAACAAGAATCATACACCACAACTAAGTGGGATTCATTCTAGGTATGTAAGGCTGGTTTGACTTCTATAAATCGATCGTTTTAATCCACCATGTCAATCAGCTAAAGAAGAACCATACAATCATATCAATACATGCAGAAAAAGCATTTACCGAAGTCCAACATCCATTCACAATAAAAATTCTCAACAAACTGGAAAAGAAGAGAACTTCCTCAAATTGACAGGGACATCTATAAAAATTCCACAGTTAACATCAGACTAAATGGTGAGAGAATGAATGCTTTCCCTTAAGGTTCAGGAAGAAGGCAAGGCTATCCATTCACATAACCTTATTTAACAACATACTAGAAATTCTAGCCAGTGAAATAAGGTAAGAAAAAGAAATAAAAGGCATGTAGGCTAGAGAAGAAGAAATAAGGTAAATGAGGCAGATCTTAGCAATTCAAAGTGGTTCCAAAAGAAATTTCAAAAAACTCTATAAATTTTTTACCTGTACTATCTTATTGTAAAAGATGAAATAAATGTAGCATCTGGAGATACTTAAAGCACAATATTTTATACATTTAGTATATTTGCTTAAAATAAACTCAAGCTTATAGTCCTAACCCACAGGCAATTTACCTTTAAAGTTCATAGGGCTCCCTATATTTTCCAGGTACATTTATATTCTGGTTGGCATTCTTGTAATATATTGCATATGCTACAACTTTCTGGGTAAAACCATTTTTGTCATTTGGCTTCTCTCCATATGAACCTAAGTAAGTGCAGTCGAGCTCTGGGGATTATTTTACCATGAGAAGGGGAAGAGGAGCAGGGGAAATGATGATGCCTCTGACAGCAACAACCACCCCATGGTGGTGTGTGCACATGACCCTCCAGGTACCACTCTGAGGACTGTCACAGCTTGACTCATCTACGCTTCCTCACTACCCTACTATTAGGTAGGTAATAATATTATCCCCACTTCATGGACGACAAGACCATGGAGGAGTGAGGCTGAGTGACCTGCCCCAGGCCAGCAGAGCTGGAGTTTGAGCCCAGCCTGGTTACTCCAGCGTCTATGGTTTTTAAGCTTGTGCTACACAAGCTCTCAATGTCTCTTTGAAAAATGTATTACATAGTATTTTTATAAACAAATGATTTGAAACTAGCAAACAACAGGTGACTGAAGAGCCTACCTGGCATGTGTGCTGGCACCTGCCTGGATCAGAGTTGGCATGGCAGCTATGAACAAGCCCAGCTGGACGTCCTGCACCACGAGCATTCCAAGCAGCACGGCGCTGTAGTCGATGTCACCTACTTGAGAAAGTTATTCATCACACAGGTTTACAGTAACTTCTAAGTGCCCCAAGTGAAAACACAGCCACCAAGCTTGTTTCCAAAATGGTCCACATAATTTTGATACTCGAAATAAGAATGCAGACTTTTAAAATCTGAGCAAACACTGAAATGTTTTAAACACTAAAAGCATTTTGTAAAGAAAATCTCCAGAGTATTTCATTTCCACTACTTACTTTTCATACAATTATAGGAAAGAAGTGTTCTTACAAAAAGATGACAGGGCAGGGTGACCACACCGCCTCACCCCACGCCCCACTGGGAGGCGGCCTTTTGGCCCACCAGGACACACCGGCCCAGCCCTTTTTGGGGCACCTGCCGGGCAGGCATGGCTGCGGCGCTGCTTCCCCTCAGGACCCTGGCACCACCGCACTGAATATCCTCCCTTGGAGGCCAGGGCACACTTGGCAGAGAAACAGGCAGAGCAGAAAAGCCAGGGCCAAGGCTGGATTCCTCTAGAAAGAGTGGCAATTGAGACATTTTCTGACAACTCAGTCTTCACACAGGCCTCCACATGTCTCCATTTTCAACCAACAGTTCTGGCTTTGGACCTTTTAAATGGGCTTCTAAACACGAAATTGCTATGCTTCCCCTAAAACAGACTATTTTTTTGCTTTAAAGTAACAGGTACTTGAAGAACAATCTGACAGAATCATCTCACATCAAACAGACTAAGCAAACCAAGCAAACCAACATTCCTCACCACCAGCAAGAATCACGTGATCAGAAAGCCAGGTACCCTCCGGAAGGCATACTTCACTTCCTGCACAGAGTTACATCTGGTGAATAAAATTATCTCAGCTTAGAATCTTTGAACATTCTAGACAGATGATCACCTTAGGCTGTGTTGAGTTAAAGCTCTGTGCCTTTGAGGGTTGCCCGGTGTAACGGAGAGTGAACAGTGACTGCCTCTAGCAGACACAGAGTGACAGACACTTCCTGAACAGGCTCCTGACTGTGACCATCCTGACCTTGGGAAATGAGCTGGTCCTGAGCCCAGTGACACAGTGACCCTCCTCCCCCTCCTTACATGAGAATGACGCATTTCAGGCTTGTGCCCATGACCATGCCTCTTCTTGCTTCAGAAGAAATACAAAAATCTCTACAACTACATCTCACTTTTTAGAAAAGAAATTTGGTGACATATGGCCAGCATTTTGCAAATGCTTTTAAAATCGTGTTCTCTGCCTTTGCACAGAAGCATAGTCAACTGCCTTAATTCAGTGGCCATTCAGTCACCCACCAGCAGACCACAGGCACCAGGGCAGGCCTCAGTGCGGGACAGCCATGAGGCAGCAGCCGCAGGGGAGCGAGTCCAAGGCCCTGAGGCCGGAGGGAAAGGCAAGCGCTTACACAGGAAAAGCATGCGACGCACAATGGAAACGGTGTGGTCCAAAAAACGGTGAGAATAATTATGCTGACCTTAATTACGCTAAACCTTTAAAAACTAAAGATGACAATTTTAATATTTTTAATCTTTGCATTGTGTACTAGTTTAATTTTTGTGCTTGTCACTACTGGAAGCATTTTCAGTTCTTTCTGTTTCCCATTCCTTTTATTACACACTGTAAATGTACAGAAAACAAGGACTGTAATAAGCCTCCACATACACACCACTGAATCTCGCTAAACCTTAAACTCTTGATACACTGGAGGCAGGGGTCTGAAAAGGAGACTCCCCAGCACCCTGAGCCCTCAGCCATGCCCTCCCCTGCCACACCCCCATCACGGCCAGATTCTTAACACTTACTCGCCCCTTCAGTAGAATAATGCCCATGTGTCCAGGCACAACACGGAGTTCACTGTGTAATTACAGACACATAACCAGCATTTCTGCCATTTGCCCTTTTGCTCACCGTTGTGTCTGAGAACTACCTGTGTGGACTGCTGATGCACAAAGCTGGGGCTCCTGTGAAAGCTGCCCCAGGACACACAATTCAGCCTCTTCTCAGGAGGCAGCACCCAGGCACTAATCTTCCCCACACGTGCCATGACGAGCGCTCCAGGGCGGGACGGGGATGCCCCTTCTCTGGCTCACTCCCGGGCTGACTTCGCCTGACCAGGGCTGGCCCTGCACCTGCCCTGCCACACCACTACCACCTGGTGCAGGGAGCAGCGCTTCCCCTGGCGGAAGGCAGCGAGGCCCTTGCATGGGGGCTCCGAGGGCCTACACCACGGTGCCACTGCCGCATCTCGCCATGAGCTTGGCTAGAAGCCCACCGCCACCCCACCTTCTAAGCGACCTCTCATTATGACCCAGCTGCTGCGGTCACCTCCTGCCACCCAACCCCTCTGCTTGGTTTATGGGTTCTGGCCATGGGCATGAAAGACTTGGTTATTTAGTTTGGGCCCCGGTCTTTCAGACACTGGCTGGAAACCTTGGAAAACAGAAAAGGAGCAGAATTTGTGCAACATCAACCACCAACAAAACCCACACACAGCCATGGAGTCGATGGTCTCAGGGTGTCCTCAGGCTTGGGAGTGCACGGCTCCACAGGGCTTCCAGCTTCACGTGAGTGACCCCAGACCTGATGTCTTCTTTGTCTTGTACTGTCCCCGTCAGCTCTGCAGGACAGATTCATCTGAATTTGTACAGTATCCCAGGACATGGATACAGCATCGCCTAGGTATTCACGGTTATTACTGAATACTCGGGTTACTTACAACTGTTTGCTATTAAAAATAAGTGTGTTGACTATTCTTTCACATTTGAAGAGTTTTCTAGGCTACGTCTCCAGATGTGGAAATTTCTGTTTGTGAAACTGTTCTCCAAAGTGGCTGAACCAATTCCTATTCCCACTGACAGTGCTTATGAGTTCTGGGGACTGGAAATTCTTGCCAATAAGCGGCCCATCCTTTAAAATCTCTGCCAGCTCACTGGTGCAAAACGGCTATTCGGACCTGCATCTCCCTGACCAAGAGCAAGGTCAGCGTCTTTCACGTTTCAATCACTTAGATTTCCTCTTCTGTATGTCATCTGTTAGAACATTTACCTGTCTTCCAACTGGGTTTCCTCTTGATTCAATGACATTCTTGATGCATTCTTAATATTATTCCCTTGCACATTTTATATATATATCTTCTCCCAGTCCATGTCTCATAAAAATACTTGTTTAACAAACGTTACAATGTTTGTGTGTCCAAATCCATCCACATTTTCTCCTCTGGGCTCTGTGCTTTTATGTTTTAAGAGCCTCTCTGCCCTCCGGCCATAAGGATGCCCCCCACCGGCTCTGAAGCGCTCCTCCTCGTCAGGGATCCGACTCACAGAGCTGCCTCTGTGTACAGCTCAAGGAAGGGGTCCCGCTGCACTCTTTCCTGTGAGGAGAGATTCTTGCTCACCGGGAAGCCCAGCATCTCCCGCGTGCTGGAAGCATCATGTCAGGCCTTGCTTTCTGGTGAGAAGCGCCTCACCTCAAACCCATATTGGTGCCCTTGGCCTCTGTTCTTAAATACACTATAGGGTCAGCCTGCCAAGTTTCATGAAAAAACCCTGCCAGATTTATTATTAGGATAGCTGTGAGATTATAAATTTGGGGAAAAACATCTTTTTGTACTGGGTTTAGTGTCCATGAACATGGTCTCTCTCTGCAGTAATGTTTTGTGATTTTATCCTCAAAGGTTGCAAGTTACTTTGTCAGAGACTATTCTTAAGTACCTTTTAATTTTCCCATTATAAATTGAAGCTTTTTTCGCCCCCAGATCACATTTTCTCACTGTGCCACAGGTGCTCTGCATCTCTGACACATCTGACTCCACGTTTTCTATCACAGTCCAGCCCCTCGGTATGTCTGCCTCCAGACATCCTCCAGCTTCTCACAGTCCACAGTTTCAATGTAGCCCTTGAAAGAACAAAAGCAACGAAAGCAAGGGCCGCCTCCGCCAACAGTGTGCACTGACACGTGAGGCTCACCGACTTCACACTGTGAAGTCTTCGTGCCCCTTTGCTCCTGGTGCCTGGCCCACCCTGCCTGGCGCTCTGCTGTGCGGCTGCACAGCCGTCAGGCCCACCAGTCTGCAGCACGGAGAACACACACCTCACACACCTTCAGCAGCAGGGCCGCGGGCACATGCACCTCATTTGCCCCAGCGCACAGACGCCACTCGCTGTCTTGAGCCAGGGCTGCTGGGACATATGCTCTGCCCTTCTGGGTCACCTGCCACGATTTCCGTGGCCCAGGATCTCTGCTGTGGCACACGGATGTCCCCTCAGTTTGGGAGACATACATTCAGCGTGAGGGCTCGCACCTCCCTCCAGTTCTGAGAAGTTCCCAGCTGTTTCCTCCAGCCCGCTGTCCCAGGACTTCCCCTACGTATCCACCAAGCCTCTCGACCTGCAGCGTGTCCATATCCTCCCCTCTCTATTGTCCGTGCTGCGCTCGGTCTGCCATGCCTGCTCCAGAGGACGTGTTCCTCTCTCGTGTCTGGGTGTTCTGCAGTCTGACCTCTGAGTTTGTCACTTTCCTTCTCTGGCCACGCTGGCATCGGGCGCCCTGGCACCGGGCTCTGTGCTTTATGTTCACAGAGCCCTGGGTTGTTCTGGTAGGAGCTGTTTTATTTTCCTACCTCATTACTGGTGGGCTCTTTGCCCCTTTGTCACTTGGCCTTGTGAGGGATGGTCCTGAGCATCAGGCTACGAGACACTGGGACCAGCACAGGCAAGACTGCAGGGCGGTGGCACTGGCCCAGGTACCCGCAGGGAGGCTGCATTCTGGCCCGAGCAACCAGAGGGGCAGGCACAACAGGTGTTTACAAAGTGTTTCCAGGGGAAACTGTTCCAGGATCTTGTAGCGTGCGGGCCTCTGCGCTGTGGTCTGTCTTCTCACGCTGTCCCTCTGTCACCGTGTGTTGTCTCTGTGGGCTACTGCAGGATGCGTGTCAGTGTGAGCAAACCTGGGAGATCACTGCCACCAACAAGCACGATGGAAACAAACAGCAACACTGTCCAAGCTCCGCTGTACAGGGGGCGGCGCCCCGGTGTGACAACTCCAAACATTCAATCCTGAGCTGATCCAGCGTCATTTCACCACACATGACAGGGACTCAGGGGCACCACAAACACACGTGAAACTAATGCCAAAGTAAAAGAGGTGAAAATACCTTTGGTTGCCAAAGTACCCCATACTTTTACAGGAAAAAAGTATTGAAAGTATGTCCATCTCCAATACTGGCCAAAATTAAAGCTGGGAAGCAGCAGACAGAGGCCACTTTCCGGCCACAGGCCCCAGACGCCGGGCACAGTGGTGCAGGTGGCACCGGTGGCCAGAGTCTGAGGCCACATCTGGGTCTGTGGCAGCCGTTCACCTCTACCTCACCACCCACGGCGCATTTTGCAGTGTAGCGTCATTGCTTTAAAATGTGGTTCTCAAACCATCCTAAATTGATCAGCACATAAAGGTATGAGGTTTGGAGAGGCTGAACTGTCAGCTCCTAAGGGATCACAGGCTTGGATACCCATCATCACTGGGAGAGCCCCAGGGAGGGAGAGGGAGGGGGCCAGAGCTGCAGTTCTCTCTAACTGGCCCTGGGACGAATTTAAGTCAGTTAAATATGTGACACTTGAACACATGCTTAGAGCGTGTCACCTACCTTCTTTTTCACCCCGAGCACTGCCCCCGAGGAATCTGGACACCAAGGGTGTGCTTGACAAGGACAAGCAGGTAGAAATGAAGACGCTCTGAGCAGGTCTGATCTGTAAAAGGTGTCCCCACAACAGGCCGAATGCGATCATTAACAGAGTCATGTAACACGGTCCTTGCAAGGCTATCTTCCACACCTGAAAGGGAACACATTGATTCAAACCCAATTTAGTGACGACATGCCTCTCTCAACTAGCACCATGGAGAGCTCAAAGGCACACCACACGGGCAAGGGGTAGGAAGTGCTCTGTAGTAAACACATCCACGTGGCACCCAGAGACATTCTCTTAACACAATTAACATTTGCATAGGGTTTGTGAGCGCTAGGCGTGAGTCTGTGAATAACCTCACCGTCAGAACACACCTCAGAGGGGAGACATCACCGTGTCCCTGTTTCCAAATTAAATCACCAAGGCCCTCCAACTTGCCCTGGGTCCCGTGGAGGTCAGTGTCAGGACATAACCCAGGCAGCGGGCTCAGAAGTCAAACAAATACTGATCAGGCGCCTTGGTGTGCTCTTGGCACTGGGCCAGACCTGATGGAAACTGGGAAAAATCAGGTTGGATCCTAACCTCCAGGGTTTCTGATCTCGTTGAAGATACAAGACAGTCAATGCTACCTGACACTTACACAAACAAATATTATATGTTAACAAAAGAAATAAACCCCAAACTCATCCTGTCCTGCTTGAAACATGCATTTTCCTCTCCTCCCAATCAAACGGATTCCCTCACCCAGGCCATCTTCTGCAGAGCGTGCTGGGCCCAGTGGAAGGACAGGAGAGGCCTGGCTCGGCACAGCTCTGGGTGGTGAAGTCAAGGACGCACAGAGGCCCCCAGCTGCCAGCCGCCTCCCGTCGCGCACATCCACCCGGGCTCCCGGCACAGAGCCACACTACCTGCAAAGCCATGACATTTTCTCTGGAATCAGGGCAGCTGGGGGCCTCTCCTGAGGCCAGGTGCTGATTCCCTCCTGCAACCAGATGAGTGCATGCAGCCCCCTCCCCTCCCCACAGCCACTATCGGCTGCCAGCCTGCTGTCCAACAGAGGTGTCTAACCTCAGGAAATGAATTACAGGGGCCTCCCAGCCCCACGAAGGCCCAGGTCAAATGGGGGACCAAGGGAGTTAGCTGATCTGAGCCTCACTCCTCAGCGAAGAGCCGAATCTGTCCTCTGCCATGAGACTGGCCAACCCAGGAGGGGAGAGGAAGTTAACCCAAAATGCTGCTTCTCAGAAGTTCCAGCTTCACATTCTCTACTTCCTGCACTTGGCAATGATGACAGTTGTTATAAAGCTAATGTCTTCCCCATAGCTCTTCTTCTCGGGTGTATTATGGCCAAGGAGCTGTAACATGTAACCCAGGACAGTGTGGGGCAGACCCTCAGAGCCAGCTGCCATGCTGAGCCATGATGTTGGGCTTTAGGGTCCACAGGCTTTAGGCAGGCCCTCCTGTAAGCAGTGCCAGCCCTCAGTCAGCGTGCTCCTGCCCAGCAGGCACACCTGGAGTTCAGGCTTGGACCTGTTGCTACCTGGCTGCGCACCGTGGGTAGGGAGGACCTCTCCTTGGTCTCCAGTCTGCAGAGGAAGGTCAGACAGATGGTTTGAGCCTCTGTCGTGACCACTGGGGTCTGGCCACACACTGGCCAGGAGACCAGTGCCCAGTCCTCCCGAGCAGAGGGTGTGGAGAGACAACGTCAAAGGCCTCTGGAGAGGACCCTGGGAGCACGTCCTGGGGCCTCCTGCTCACAGGGACCCTGGCCCACCGGAGCCCCACACCACATGCCTGAGCCAGCCTCACCCGCCCTCCCAGCTCTTTCCCTCCTCCTTCTCCAGAACTGTCCACACGTCCTTCTCAAATCTTGAAACACAAGCCCCGTGAGGGCAGGAAACATGCTGACCACACACCACCTGGCCTGTGGCTGGGCCCAAGGACAATGGGGAGCTGCCGGGCCCTTGGCCGCTCAGCCGGACTGTGCAGCACAGGCCAAATGACACGGGAGCGAGGGGTGGCTGGGGACGGCGCACAGACAGATGGCCAAGATGGGCAGAGGGGCCGGCTGGCAGGATGCACGATAGCATGTGAGCGGCACGGGAGCATCTGGTGAACAGGTGCTGTGACGGCCACGGAGTGCTCAAAGGAAGGGGGAGCGATCAATACACGGACAAAGGAGGGTTTTATAAAGCTGACGTCTTCCCAACAGCTCACTAATAGAAAAAAGGCCACAGGAAAGGGCAACGAGTGACAGGATGAACTGAGGAGAGACGGGAGTAGAGGGCGCTGCATCCCAGTCGAGCGCTTGCACCCTGACAGCACCCGTGGCTCTAGGGACAAGCTTAATTTTCCTTTTTATAAAAAGTACATATGTCATTTTGGAAAACATGGAGAAGGATCAAGAAGAAGCCATCCCCAGTTACACGGCCTTTCCCTGTGCATCTGGGCTCTGCATAGATCCCTCTGTACCTACGACCACCGTGGGCACGCTGAGCACTCACCTTTGGCCTTTCATGTCTAGCATCTCAACGCACTTCTGTCACTGACAGTGTCGTCACACTTCCACTGGCTACAAGGTATTCTGTCAAGTGTCAGACACTCGCACTGCTTCTAATCTCAGAAATGCCACAATGGGGAGCTGAATACCTCTGGGGGGTTAATTTTTTAAGAACCTTTACTCGGTCCTTGCCTTTGGAGACCTGGGAGCAGAACTCCTAGGTCATGGGCTGCGGGCGCGTTAGGGCTCTCAGGTCAGATGGCCGGACGCCCTCTGGAGGACACACCACAGAGCCCCCAGCACAACAGGGACCCTCTGCGAGTCGGAGACGCTGGCAGGCAGAGGGGCGCATACACCTGACTGGCACCTGCTGGTGACCACAGTGTTCCTTTCATTCCCCACCTCCCACCTGCTTCTCTGACAAGTCTGTCCACAAACAAAGCAGCTTTTAATTCACTCACTTCAAACTTAATGTTATTTCCATTCTGAAATATTTCAGTATTCAAAGTATATTTTTAAAGGTAAACAATTTAGAAGGCATCTGTTGCTTCCATTATTTTAACGTTTATTCACACATACGGTCCAACTGTTGCTTCCATCACTTTAACATCACTTTAATGTTTATTCACATGTATGGTCCCAACTACAACTAATCTTTCAGATATTTTCATTTCACAATGAAATTCAATTTTGCCACTTGTTTAGTAATTAGAACCCGGTATTTTTTCCTAGGGTAACACACCAAATATTTAGTCCCTATGATATTTCAGCCTCTAACAGTTGGGACCTCTTTGGAAGGGCCCATATATTAAAGTTCAAACATATTACCTCTCAGACCCTTTTTGAAATTAATCACAGGAAAGCTAATTTCATTTATTCATTAAATTTTCACCTTTTCTCGCATTTTTTTATCTTTTAGAATTTATTTCCAAAAATAATCACACTGAAACAATATATTCTATTCTAAAAGATACTTGATAGCCAAGTCATGTACAAATATTAAGAGTAAATAAACCGAAACGATGCTCTGTTAAACTGGGGGCAATAACACATATTAACACAAAGTCCTTACCTTCCTCAGCTTTTCTGGGGAAAACTCTAAGCCAACAAGAAAAAGAGTGAAGAACACACCAAATTCTCCTAATGTTTCCACTTGGACAACAGACTGAAAAACAAGAATATTTTTAAACTACATAATTTTATATAAACAAAGTAAGTCTACTTAGCAGAACAATCTTGCATTAACAACCCAGTGGGACTACGCCCAAAAAAGCACAGTGTGTTTTTTTTTGTTTAAGTATCACTGATATACAATCTTATGTTGGTTTCAAATACACAACACAGTGCCTTTGCCCGTATTATCAAACCCTCACCCCATCCAGTGCAGTCACTGTCCATCAACGTAGTAAGATGTTACAATCGTTAACTCTATATTCCAAAGCAGTGTTTTTTAAAACTGATTCTCTGAATGTCTTCTGTATCTGAGATGACTTGTACTTCCTGATTGCTAGGTTTTTTTCCTTTTCTTGATTAGAGGACTGTTTTTATTTTCTAAGAACTAGCTCAGGAGCTAACTGGTTTCCAAGTCCCTGAACTGCCTGCCGTCTTCTGTAGCTGCTCTCCAGTGGGCGGGGAGGGTTTCACCCAAGCCTGATGCTCACCTCCTCATGTGCACACCTGGCCACGTCCCACAGGCTTGACAGTATCTCGGCTGAGTGTGCTGAGGCTCTTCATTTACTGTTTATTTTTTATGTCATCACACTATAGTAGAGAATGTTGTTTATATTTGGTATTATTCATATTATTTACATTTGAGGTTCTCATTATGGCCACGTTTCATTTGCTAAATGTTCACTGAACCTCTGGAACCAAGGCTGGGCTTCCGTGTACCTGTGACCCGTGCACTGCTGACCCCACTGTGTGTCCCACGCTTGTCACTCCTGGGGCTTTGAGACCTCCTTTCACTTCCAACCTTTCGAAGTAGCTTTTTAATTGAATCTTGTTTATTGTACCTTTTTTCTGATATCATCTGCAAACCTCTATCTTCTAATAAGGAAGTTTATTTCACATATATTTATTGTTCTAATAGATGTTTGCTCATATTTCTTTCATGTCTTCTGGTTTTACGTCGCCTTATTGCTATTGTTGTCGGGCTATCCAACCAGGGAAACCTCCCTGGGCACTAGGTGAGACCTCAGCCGGGAGAGGGTTCTTGGCTGTGATCGAGGAAGAATTCAGGAACAGGTCGGCCAAGTGTAGGTAAGGAAGGAATTCATCAGAGTGAGAGCAGCAGCGAACGGCAGCAGCCGTGCAGACAGCAGAGAGCACGGAAGAGCAGAGGGAGGAGAGGGAAGCGCACTGAACTCCTGCTCAGCTTGGGGCAGACCCCTTGCCAGCTCCTAAAGCCAGGGTCACCTGGCATCCAGTGTCCGTTTGAATCTGCACCATGTGGGAACTAAGCCCCCACCACCTCAGGATTTGGGGGAAGCAGAGCACAGGATGGAGTCAAATTATGTTCTGAGAACTTCCCAAAGGCAGAGAAAGACTTTTGGACTACTAAAAGGCTATTAAAGGCTACTAAAGGCTACTAAAAAGAACAATTGTAGCTGCAATCCAGCCCACGTCACCCAGGCAATAGGAACTTACAAGCCCAAATCAGAGGTCTCAGGAGCCCCTCCCTACTTGTTTGAAGTAGGACGGAGAGAGAAGACTTGTGCTCAAATCTAGGAAACTGAGAGAGGCAGCCAAGTGACAGAGACATTTACCACCAGAGGTGGAGGTCCATGAGCACTTGTCTTCATCATGAAGAAGTGCAGAGACGAAGTGCCACGGGCTTAGTCAGCAAGAGGTTTATTTGGTAAGGTGCACGCTCAGGTGAGATGCAGGCGACCTCAGAGAGGAGGCACTGGAGGCTTAGGATTTGGGTTTCAAGGATTTCAAGAATGGGGTAAAGGGCCAGGGAGGTAGGCTGGCGTGGTCTCATGATGTCTGTCCCTAGTGAGAGACGTTATGTCATTACCTGTAGTCTGTCCTCTGGGTATTCTGTAAGATAAACTTAACCCAAGGAATGTATTGGTCCTGTTCTCCAAGATGGTGGTCACCCTCAAGCAGTGGAAACATGACATTTAGGGTGGCCTGACCTGCCTGGAGACAGGGTCAGATGTTGGCTAAACACCCTAAAATATGTCAGGAATCTTACCTCCCAACTCCCTGGTTTTAAAATGGAATCTGAGCTGTAGGATGGGGTCCCCTCCTGTCCTTACTGTTTGTATCTTGGCACTTGTCATCATAGGCAGGAAAAACTAATCATGATGCTTGTCCCGCATTCCTGCCCTACCGCACTGCTTTTCTTTTTGTTTTTAAAATCAGGTTGTAATCCATGACTCCAACATACTCAAGTCTATGCTTCTCAACTCAATAAATGGAAGCCTACGACCTCCTACAGGAAAAGATAAAAATTTTGTGCAATTACACTTCCTCCAACAGCCACCTCCCACTTTTGGCTGGTATGCTCTTGGATTTTTACCTTGGTGCACTGTAACTATGTTACTTTTCCACATTACAGCTGATTTATTAAGAATTACAATATTTATAGTATCCAGTTGTATGTATTAACTAGTTATTTAGCCTTAATTTTGCTTAGGAGCTACTTTTGCTGTTAAGAAAAAAAGAAAAAGGAAAATAGGTTTGTATTTGCTAGTTTGCAAACACCCGGGAAGGGAGGGCGGGACAGGGCGCCAGGAGGATCTCACCTGCGACTGTTCATGCTGTTCTCAACCACGTGAAGCTCACCTGCACAGAACACTACATTACGACCATTCTGCCCAGAGGCCTGGGGAGCTGGGCCAGCCCACACGGGCACCAACATGGGCGCCCGCTACTCACTAGGGTGCCAGGCTTTTAGCCTAGGGCAGCTCAGCACAGCAGTTGTGCTCCCTTGACCTCATGCGGATGGGATTGGTTTGCTGTGATCTCTTCACACCCTCTTCTGCTGTAGCCCAGACTGGGGAATCACAGAGGCCCTTCTGATCTAGAGCACAGAGCTGTTCAGCAGTGAGGGTCCCACACCGTCCCCATCTGCCTGCCCAAGTGCTACCCACTGGGAAGCATCAGCGAGGTTCTGAGGGCCTGTCGCTTACTCCCCACTGTCCCGGATACTCTGCATGGGCCTCGTGACATCCTCCCGTGGCATTCTCTTTCCATTTCACCCAGACTGTGTGTGTTCAGACGGCCTCAGCCCACAGAAGTTTGGGAAACAGTGCCAAACAGTGCCATCAACAGGCAGCAGGACGAAGCTCCCTACACTCTGCTCAGCAAGTGGCCTCCAGCACAGGCAGAGGCCGGCTCCACCACCCCGGGGTCTCCCGACGCCCTGCACGGAGGCCTGGTCACTCCTCACCCCACAGCCAGCGTCTGGATCGTCTTGTCCATCCCATTACTGGAAAGACAATCTTTAACACTAATATAAGGCACGGACAGGGTTATCTCCTCTGGCCAGGACAGCCACTCATTAATGAACAAAAATGACTTTCTTAGGTATAGAGATTTCCTATGAAACTTTAAGGGGCATCTTTTAATATGGGTTATAGAGGATCACTGTCTCCACTGATCCAAGTCCATGGCTTTCGGTCTTCCTGAGTGTCTCTTCTATATTGCTAGATACCAAAACAGTTAAACTCCACTCTTACCGTAATGCTCTTTAGTCCTGAAGGCCCCAGGAGGACACCGCAAATGATGTAACCAAACATTGTGGGCAGTCCTACTGCCGTGCACAGCCAGCCACAAGGCAAAGACAAAATTCCTATGGTGACAATGTCCTGAGGGACAAATGAGAAACAAGTTCAGAGACGAGTCAGCAAGAAAAGTGTCGGTTGACAGAGAAAGCTGGACAGGACAGCGTCCTGATCTCTCTGAATGGAATGAAGGGCAGAAGATAAAGCAGAGAGGGAGTTTCACTGCGGAGCAACATGGAGAGCCTGAAGGCCCAGCACGCTCTCCAGGGAGCAGATGAGGCTATCTCCTGATGGCTCGATAGTTACAGCACCAGGTGTCTGTTTTGCTTCAGCCTGTAATGGTGTTCTAAGACTCCTGAGTACTGGCCCTCTGTTCAGGGTTCTGGTCCTGGAAGCCTGCAGAGCTGGGTCCTACACAACTCAGCACCGCCAGCCTGGCTTCCGCACTGACAAAGCCACCACAGCTTGGTCGGGGGACACTGTGACAACTGCTTTAGGAAGAATGACCATCAGGGACGACAGCGACTGGTCAAAATGTGATGAGGACATTCAGAGTCTCAAAACATCTGGACCAGAAGTTACATATTAATTCCAAAGGGAAAAAAAGAGTAGCCTTACAGTGGGGCCCACCCCTTCTCGGAGGCCATGGGTGGGGCATCCTGCAGGCCCAGTGGGCCCCACTGCCCTCCCAGTCACAACCATGAGAGGCAATGCAGTGCCTCCCTTTACCTACCTGTGCCAGCCTGTGGATACGGGGATCAGCCCTCACAGTGCCCCCGGGGACCGGCCATCTTCCTCTCGGCCTGTCTGAGGGCACCACACCCCACAGTCAGTTCTCGGTCTTGGTCACTTCTCCTGAGCAGACCCCAGAGTCAGGGAGCTCTGTTGGAGATGGCGATTTATCTAGACGTGGCTAGCCTGGCCCGACGGTGGCACTGTCGTACCTACCCCTCATTCAGTCGGGGTCCAAACAGTGCCCAGGAACCACCCTCTCTGAGACTGGCTTCCTCAGAGGCCCAGGTCTGCATCTGACTCAGTCTGAAGCCCAGTCACTGCTGGAGGAGACAGATGGCACTCACCCTGCACCCCGATCTAAACAAAGCCACCTGGGGCGCCCCAGCAGAACATTCTGTTATAGTGACAATCGTTTTTAGAGAGCTGAAGCTTGAACCCATCACAGGAAATCCTAACTTCAAAGTCTTCCAAATTCTCAAAAGCAAAATTAATTTTCATGTTAAATACTAAAATGTCTTATTCTTTTGGGGAAAAAAATTAAAAGTTAAGAGAAAATGTTTGAACTCACAGAAAACATAGGAGTTCAGACAGGATTTTGTTCTGTTACTTCCATTAGGAAGAAGGTTGCACACCGCACTCTGACGTTCAGAAAATAAAGCTCAAGCCTATGTGACGCGCACAGCAGGAAATGGGGAAGCAGGGACGCAGAATTCCGGCCAGCGCCGGTTGTGACGGCAGCTGGGAGACAGTCTACCTTGATGAAGTGGCGGTCCGCCCGCGGGATCGTGGCGTCCCTGGGCTTGGTCAAGATGTACCGGTTGTTCTGAGAGTCGATGAGCATGCTGAGACCCAAGCCGTCCTCTGCTTCCCGTTTCGTGAGATTTTGTTTAGAATTGGCCTCTTCTTCCTCCACCCTCAGAACAGCCTCAAAATTGACTCCTTTGACCTACAAGAACAAACAATATTACACAATTAAAACCAATTACATGTTTTCAGGTTCAGTTTTTACAGAGAAAATTCTACACAGAATGACAGGAATGTTTTTAATATTCTGCCAAGTGTGAAGACAAGTGTTTACTTGCATGAATCAGGAAAACCTTTCTGTTAGAAAGTGACTTAAGGATGGAAGTGTTCGGGATTTTATTATTTCAGCCACCTACGGCACCTGGCTCAGCGTGAGGCTGTCGCTCGTGACAGGAACGTGTTTGGGCTCCATTCCCTTTCCTGGCTCCCAGTTCCGGAGCCTGTGTGACTCCCCGCTAGGGAACAGGGAGGGGGCAGCTCCTGCTGTGTCTGTCTCTGGCCCTCAGGTCCTGGAGCAGCTCCAGGGTGAAACGAGTGCCCTGGCCCCTGGCCTGGGTCTATGTTCAGGGGGTGACTCTGGGAGGCCACAGGAACACGCTGGCCGCCAGGGGACGGCGGACCTCTCAGCCGACCTGCTCTCTGGGAGGGAGAGGCTGGAGGCTGGGGTCCTCACAAGGCCTCCATAAAAATCCTTCCAGGACGGGGTTCAGAGAGCTTCTGGGCTGCTACACCCACAGAGGTGTTCAGCCGGGAGGGCAGCAGCCAGGAGGGCGTGAGAGCTGCCCCCTGGCCGCATGCACCTCCTCTCCTGGCTGTCCCAACTTTGCCCTTTATGATAAACTGGTATCCTAGTAAGTAAGCCATTTTCCTGAGTCTGGAAGGCTCTCTAGCAAACCTGAGGAGGTGACAACCGGGGGCTTGTAACTGGTATAGGAAATGGAGGGGCAGTTGGCCTGGGCCTTATCTGGGGTTCTGCGCGGGGCCCATGCAGACAGTGCCAAGTGGACCTGCATTCTTTGGCATCACAGAACTGCAGACTTGCTTGGTAGGGGAAACTGATGCGCTGGGGCACAGACATGTTCAGTGAGTAAAATGAAGGGCATGTCCTCTAAAAGACTCCCTGCCCTTAGAACATCACGCCTGCTCCTGCCCAAGGTCAGCCCCATTCCTCTCTCTGCTCCTGCTCCTGCTCCTACCTTTCTTCTCTGCTCGCAGCCGCACTCGCTCCTAATACCTGACCCCTTCCTAAGTCCCTTCTGAGATTCAGTCAGTGTCTGGCATCAGCCTCACTTTTCTCAGTGTCCTGAACATGTTACAGTAGGTGCGGTCCGAGGTTCTGCTCAGCACAGCTCCTACACGGCGATTCCTGCTCCCCTGGGAAATGAGGCTGAACCCTGGCAGAGGAGCGCTGAGAGCCAGCAGCCCCCAGCGTACCCCAATCCGCCGACGCAAAGCTGGGACACAGAGAGGAGGCGCCAAGGAGACAGGATGCAAAGCCGAGCACATCCCCCAGGCCAGGGGCTCCTAGCACACGGCCCACCCTGCTGTCGTCTTCACCTTCCACCCGTGCTAAGGATGCGCATGCAGGTGACTTCAACAACACACACTCCCCGCAAGCAGCTCAGGAGTGAGGGGGGTGGTTCTGGACTGCTACTTACTGACTTATTGTCATCAAAAGCATGCTCTTCTATCTCCTCCTCTAAGCGATCTGCCGCCTTTCTTACGTCCTCGAGAACCCCATCGAGCACGGACAAGCTTCTGTTCTGACGCCGCACGCGTTCAAGGGCCTCAGCCTGATGTTTTTCTGCTGCCAGGAGTTCCACATACTCTGCTTCTTCCTGCGCGTTTGTAAGGATGAAGAGTGGGGTTACTCCTAAACCAGAAGGCACTTCCGTTCTGGCCCTGGCTTGGCCGGAACCGACCCGCACTTCCCGCTGTTAAACCCTCCTGTTCACAAATGTACAACGCTGACCTGGCCACTCAGGGAAAGCCAAGGGTCCCAGGTATTCCAACATAACTGAGCTTAGCAAAGTGCTTTGGGTAAGCTCATACACAGACAACAGCAAACATATCGTTCTACTGCCATTAAGCTCAGAAGGTCATCTATCCATCCATATAAAAATCACTTATGTTCCAGGCATCAGGCCTACTATATATGGGGTGCAGATGTACTTTAAAAATCCTGTGATACTTAATTATTTAGTCATATATTTCTAAGCAGAATACACACAAATTCCAAGCTATTAAGGGGAAGGTGCTTCAGAAGAATCTGACAGCACTAATTACTTGGAAAATTGATGGCTGGTCCTGGTGACAGAATTCAGTACATGTATTTTATGCACTTTTTTTTAAACTTAAACTACCTTAATCAAATCAGTAGTCTTCTTAGTAAAGCATTAGGGTGGGCACAGCTGGGACAGGGAAGTGGCAGGACCCCTCCAGTGGCCAGCATGGCCTGCAATACTTCGCACGCAGCTGGGCTGCCAGTTCCGGGCCCAGGGAGGAGGCCAGGGCATGGCGAGCCATGACGCTGTCTGCCCAGGTGCAGAAGGCATGCGTATTTGGGTCCACATCACTCAGACTCAGCTTTGTGTTCTCTGTATCACAGTAAAACCACCTCAAATCGATACCAGTGTCCCTCTTTAAAACCACGGCATTTTAATGTCTCGGCACCCAGAGGCTGTGGTGAGGCAGCACCATCTGTTCAGGGGAAAGTCTCATGGTCTGTGTTTAACGCAAAATCACACAAAACACACTAGATGGCTGAATGAAGATGGCTGAAAACTCTGACTAAGCCATTTACCCTTTTACCAGATTTCTACCAAAAATACCATACTTTGGTAAAGAAAGTTTAATAAATCTGTATCTTCTTTACTTTTTAAGCTGTGTAGCATTTCTATGAAGATGAAATGATATTTTATATACACATGGCCCCCAACTTATAAAGGTTCAACGTAAGATTTTTCGACTTTATAACATGGTGCGAAAGTGATACTCATTCAGTGAAAACAGAACTTGGAATTTTGAATTTGGACCTTTTTCCAGACTAGCAACATGCGGGATGGCCCTCTCCATGATGCCTGCAAGCTGCAGCCCCGGGCAGCCGTGAGATCACCAGTCAACCGACAGGCTGATGACCTCTGCTCTTCACGTTCGGTTCAGCATCTAATGCGTCACATGAGACAGTGATGTTTCATCGCAAGACAGGCCTTGGTGTTAGATGGTTCTGCCCAACCGTAGGCCGATGTGCTCTGAGCACGCTTAAGGTCAGCCAGGCCAAGCTCCAAGGTTCAGAGCTAAGTGTTTTAAGTGCATATTCAACCTAAGATATCTTCAGCACATGATTGGTTTATCAGCACACAGCCCCACCATAAGTCCAGGAAGATCTGTATTTAAGGTGCCTGGCATATAACAGATGGCTTTAAAACATGATATAAATAATATCATACCTGATACGGTAAGTTTATTCTCATCATTTCAAAAATATACTTCATCAAAATCCTTAACTCAAATGTGTACATTTGTTTAAAACTAACTTGAATATTTTTCTTCTCAATATATGGACATTAAACAAAGCCAACCTTCACACGGAAAGGAATTCCTGTCAGACACTCCAAATATTGACTGCAGTTAGATATACCTACTTCCGCGTCGGTTCACAGGGTCACCAGAGCGAGGACCTCCTTAGTCACCTGGGGATTCCCACATTGCAGAATAGCTCCTTTGGAGTGACGAATGTGACTACGCTAAGACACCAAGCAAAAGGCAGATTCTCCCGCACCAAGAGGTCCCGTGTGTGTGACTGAGCACCCGGGCACCCGGGAGCTCAGGGCGGAACAGGACTGACCTTGATCGCAGCCTCTCTCAAGGCCTCCAGGCGCTGCCTGCTGCTCTCCTTCATGTTCACCACGTCTTTGTGATCCCCCTGTAGGGCTCTCTGGAGTCCATAGATAGCCTGGAAGACTGAATTTTCGCTTTCATTCAGCTCTTTTTGGAAAATTTCAAATGTGTGCACCTGAAACAGTTTCTCTTCATCCGATAGGCCCACGTCTTTTTTCGCTGCTCTGATGGCATTTTTCAGTTTGTTAAGAACCACAGCCTTCTGGCGAAGAAGCCCAGAGAGCTTTCTGCAGCCATCCAGGACCCACTGCCCCCTCTGCGTGATGGCCGCCCCTCTGCCCCGGTGTAACTTGATGGCATGCTTCGCTACCTCCTCGTGCTCTGCAGCACTGGCCACCGGGAGGAGTAAGGGGAACACCACCCAGAAGCAGTTTCTTCCCAGCACCTTCATGACCCAGTTTTAGATGATGGGTCTGGCAGCCCAAAGACTCCTGCTGAGCTGACCCTGCATTTTACATGCGCATTTTCACCTGAAAAAGAGATTTATTGTCACATATAGTTGAACCATGATTCATTACTATTGAGACCAGAGTTAAAGTATAAATAATTACCTCAAGAAAACCATCACTTTTCTGAAGCAAATGCTATTTTTCCCAAAATAATATTAATATCCAAACTACTGCATCAAGATTAAAATGAAGTGCTGAATGCTACAGTATAGTGCCTGGAAAACAGTTGAGAGGAAACGTTACATCTGAATTTAAAGGCATTTTATTTTTAAGGGAAACTCAGCCTCACAGCTACTAAATCTACCATGTACAAAAGGCAAAAACCAACTCTAAGAGGGTCCATGTATCAAAGACCAGAAAATACCATCAACTTTCCCTACCACAGATGAATGAGCCAGCAGAGGAACATGCACGCATCATTCTGGAAATGAAACCTTTTGAGTTGCAACTAACTTGCTCTGATGTATCATTTGCCTTTCAAAATCACCTGGAATTTTTCCAAATTTCCAAAGTCAGTCTGCAGTTAAATGTTAACAAGATGTCAAGGATAGGAGAAAAGAAAATACTGACCACAGCTGGACCTAGTGCTTTATTAAACATTCAAATGTTTTCTGTCCCCTAAATTTGGGCTCCTTCTCTCTCTCCTTAGAGGAGCTCCAAGCAATACGGGTGAATTTGTTCTGGCAAGTGAAGCGCAGGCAGGTCCTGGACGCAGAGCAGAAGGCTGAGTGCAGGTGGCCGTGGGGGCAGCACCGCGTGTCCACATGACACCGTGCAGAGGGCAGGGCCGTGACCCCCAGACAGTGCGAGCGAGGGCCTCGGGAGCTGTGTTAGCCAGTCACTAGGAGGCCCTCGAGGTAGGAAACAGACACCGCAGAAGGAAGAAGTGACATACTTTGGAGAGGCCAAATCAGTCCCGAAAGACTACCCATGGCACACAGAAACTGGGAATCTAGGCAGGAGCAGTTACGCCAATACAGAACACAACCAAACCCGCCACTTACATAGCGCCCAGAGCCTACAGGGAACAAAACCCTAACTGGCACCATCATGCCAACAGTTCCTACCCCACCGTCAAATACGTGAGTATTTCCCCTACCTGGGGATGCCTTTACTGAAATATGTACCTATTCTTTAATTTCCCCAAAAGTCCCAATTCTAACAAGTTTAATCTAGCTTCCCAGGCAAAACAGATCAGGTACAACAACAATCAGAGTAGGTGGCATTTCTGGAGATAGAATTTTGGCCAAACCAAGAAATGAGAGCCAACAGAAAGTGGAGACAAAAAGGAGCCCGTGAAGCCTTACAATTAGCATACATAATGTGGAGGGGGGGGCAGCCATGGGGAGGGCTGTGCAATACAGAGAAGACAAGTAGTGATTCTACAGCATCTTACTACACTGATGGACAGTGACTGTAATGGGGTATGTGGGGGGGATGGTGATGGGGGGACTCTAGTAACCATAATGCTGTTCATGGAATTGTCGATTAATTAATACCAAAATAAAAACAAACAAACAAACAAAAAAGGAGCCTGTGAAAAACAGACATGAGAGCTCAGCAAAAACCAGCAGCCTGGGGGTGATCCGGTGAGGGCTGAGCTGCCCTCTGCACCCCACAGATCCTGAAAACACCACTCCTGGCAGACAGAGAGCTCTGGTCTCTGACGGACAAACATCACCAAGAAAAGACTATTCTGGCTCAATATTCCACTTATAAAATTAGGAAACTATTCAATTTCAGTACATTTTCAGACACTTCATTTCTAATGTTCACATTGAGAATTCACTCACCCAGAACAGTTCACTTCCTAATAAATGTGCCGTTTGAATCAATTTTATGTTATAGTTTTAACACAATTTTAACTATTACCACCTTAAAATAAACAAATGATTAACCGGTCCTAGTAATACTCAGCAATATCACTGTTCAATTATTTTAATGACTCATTTAATTGCTAAGTTTTTACTGTTCCAAGGAGACAAACAGTTGGGTCCCTACTTCAGAGGTACATGCTTTTAGTATTTTTCACAACTAAGAGAAAAATTTCAGATGCTTCGTCAAGTCTTCCCACTTTCCGCTATAGATCTCAAAAAGTGATTCTTACAGATTTCAAACTTCAGAAAAATAACCTGCTGCACAGTCTGTGTGTGAATAACACCCTTCAGCTCATTCCTGGCTCAAATGAATGCCTGAAATAAAGTTATCCCTCTGCCTCACCATACCCTACGAGAAAGCTGTTAATTTTTATGAGAAATTCCTGACAAGTTTAGTTGTAGTCATACTAGTATTTCCACTAAAGTAAGCTTAAATCATGAACACGAAATTGGAATTATTTACAGACCCTTCAAACATGAATCACTTCTTCTTCATAAATTCACTTCATTTCACCTTCAGTCATTGGTTACCAAATCTTACAGACTGCTATAAACTGTGGCATGCTTTTTCTTGAGTAAATAGTAAGTTTTTAAACTTCAGTGTTATTTTGCTATTGTTATTTTTCATTACAAAAAATATTTTAGCATATGCTGTGTTTTTACAATGAATCTGTAAAATTTCATCACTCACAATGACCTGGTTCTCAGGGGAGGCCTCCCACACGCTGCAGTTCTCTTCCACCCACCCCACTCTCAAAGGACAAATTGTAGGGATGGAGATGGACGGACGGGGTGTAAGGGTCAGGGAGGGACAGGTGGCTGTGGTTGAGCAAGGCAGCAGGAGAGACCCTGAGGGACAGAGAAGTCTGCCTCACCCACACTGGGGGCCACACCAAGCACTCGGGTCAGGGTCACACTGACCTCGACACACGCGAGTGTGGGTGGAGCTGGAGCAGCCCGAGGGGGGGATAACAACAACGCAGTCTCCTGCTTACACCCCAGTTTTGCAAGGAGCTACCACTGGGTAAAACTAGTCTGTGGGATTTCTCCATATTCCTTCTCACAGCTCTGAGTCTCTAATCATCTCAAAGTTTTAAAATTCTATGTAAAGTTTACTGTTCCTCACTAAATCCTTATCATGTGTAATGACTGCCATTTACATTGTAAAGCAAGGAAACCATGTCCAGGACATTTTTTTTTTTTGAGAGGGCATCTCTCATATTTATTGATCAAATGGTTGTTAACAACAATAAAATTCTGTATAGGGGACTCAGTGCACAATCATTAATCAACCCCAAGCCAGGACATTTTTACATCAACTAGGAAACACTCCAAAACAGAGCCAAAGATCTCAGGATGCCTGGGCTGCAGGAACACCCAAGGTGACTTCATTCAGAGCAGCAGCAAAATCAATACTGTGAGCAGAGCCCTCCCCCAAAAGTTTCTATTTATACGTATTTCAGCATCAGTTAAAACAGATCTCTCCAACGTTGCCAAATTTCTAATGGGTTTTGCTTGTTTTTATAAATGCAGAACAGAAATCCCAAAACTTACTTTTAAATTGATGAGATAATCTAAGAAAAAAAGATTTGTAATGAATGTCTTAAATGACTTAGAATAGAAGGACAAACAGCTTCACCATTAAGCCTACTTAGAAAAAAAACCTTTAGAAACTTCCAATGCTTTTAAATCACTGTCATTTTACATAAACATCTTATTACTCTTATATTCTACTGAGAATTTGTAGTAATTCAGAAAGGACACATCATTTATCAGATAAAAAGCTCAAAAGTAAAGCATATACGTGTAGTCTAAGACCAGACATTCTCAAAACAAAGTCACCAAAGGTGAGGGTTTCTCCCACATTGCCTCTGATTCTGAGATCTCCTGACCCGGGGCATGTGAAGACACTATCTGCTCAGACATCTGCTACTGGGACCACAGGACCCTAAGCCTGCGTCCCTTCAGGGAATGGGTCAGGGAGGCAAAGGTACAAGCAGCTCCTCTATTTTTGCAATTTTATATAGTGGGCTAAAATCCGAGAACCTCTAAGTGCCTCCCAGCCTCTGTTCACGTGTCCCTCTACCGTCTTCCTCAGGACCTTCCAGACCCAATGCCTCAGATTTTCCACATCAAATTGCTGAAAAACAATCTAGTTCACTCACCCCACCAGCACAGCAGCCACTGACTGTGGGCTGAGCTCTCAGGGCGGCCCACCCCACGCCCACAGTGTGGGGGCTACTTGAGCTGGTGCCCAAGGCAGCCCAGGTGGGGGCTCCAGGCAGGAAAGTGCAGAGCAAGCCCCGCGGGTGCGGCAGGAACGGGGTAATGAGTCCGGCATCAGTTAACGCCTGCAGGAAGCAGCCAGGGGCCGCAGTGCAAGCTGGCCGGCCGGGCGGGGCTCCCGCGGGACTCCCATCTGCTCCATTCGCTACACCAGTGAGATCGTTACACCTGGGTTAGGAATCCGCGACGGACCGAATGGGCGAGCCGTTTACTCCGGCGCCGTCCTCAGCGTGCCAACAAACCCGAGTCCCAGAGGCCGTATTTCCCACCCACCCCCGCCCCCACCCTCCTGAAGGACAGTCCTGGGCGGTCACTGCCAGGTACACCTGTCCTTGGAAAGAGGCCGTGCGGGGGGCTGGAGGGTCCTCAGCCCGGCACAGGACGACGACCCGCAGGGCGCTGGGGGCCAGGTCCGAACGGAGGAGAGGGAAGGGAGCCCCCAGAGGGGAGACCCGGGGAAAGGGGGTCCCGGGGGAGAGACCCCCGGGAAAGGGGGGCCGCGGGGAAAGGAGCCCCCTAGGAAGCACCGAGGACCCGCACTTCAGGCAGCGCGGGAGGCCCAGCCTCTTGCCCGAAGCACGCGCTGCGCTCACCGGCACGTTCCGGCACAGCAACCCCGTCCGTCCGCGGCTTCCCCACATCCCTTCGCAGGCTGCAGGGCAGCCCCCGGGGCGGGATCGCGCACGGGGAGGGCCGGAGCCACCCCGCGGCCTCTCAGGAACGCTGTCTGCGCCGACCCGGCCGCAAGAGAGATGCTGCCCCTTTAAGGGGGCGGGGCAGAGGTCCCGTCAGCCCCCGGGCGGCGCGGTGCGCGTCGGGATTGGTAGGAGAGCGCGAGCCTGAGCTTTGTCGCCCCGCTGGCACAGGAGGGGCGGGGCACCGGGTCCCCTCGGCCCCCGGGCGGCGCGGTGCGCGCCGGGAGTTGGAGTTCCGCCCGCAGTCCTGTCGCCGCCCCCGCGCCCTCCCTGGCGGGTGTCCCGGGAGCCGAGGGCGGGGACAAGGACCGGGACGGCGCTGGCGGCCGGGGCCGGCGTGAAGCTGGGGAGCGCGGGGGAGAATGGTAGGTGGCCCGTGGTGTCGCCTTCCGCGCGGCCCCTGCTTCGCACCGGGGTGGGATGAGCGCCGGGACCAGCGTGCGGTGGCCGCGGTCGCGCCCGGGGCTGGGTTACTCCGGGCGCGGGATCAGGGCTGGGAAACGAGCCGGGAAGCCGGGGCTGAGGTCAGGGTTGGGGCCGGGGGACGCGGGGCACGAAGGTCACGCGAGCAGCGGAGTCGCGCCCGCGCGACCCGTCTGGGGCCGTGGCCAGGCGGGACCATCGAGGCGCGGAGCCGCGGAGGCGGGACCCGAGCAGGGACCCTGTGAGGCGTCTGACGAGACGGGAGCACCGCTGGTGGGGACGGAACTGAGCTGCGGCGCAGCCGGAGCAACCCGGTGAACCAGGGCGAGGGTCGGCGGGCAGGCGCACCGGCGCAGAGCTGAGGGGCCGAGGCCGGTAGCCCTGCGGCTGGGACGCCGCATCCGGGCGGAGAAGGCGGGCCTGCAGGCAGGGCCTAGAACTGGGTGCCCAGGAGGTAACGCACCGTGGAAGGTTTTTAAGGCGTGTGCACGATAAGATCACGTTTGTGTTTTACGGAAAAGCCTTGTGTCGGGAGGATAGAAATTGGAGGCGTCAGGATGCAGCTAAGGGAGCCCATCTAGGAAGCCGTTCAGTAACCTGGGCAAGAAGAGGTGAGCACTTGCACCCCAGCTTGCCTGTAGGAATAGGGAGCTGGGAGGAGGGAGGGGAGGACTTCTACAGAACCACCGAGACGCGCAGAGTAAGGGAAGGAAAGGGCTCAGCAGTTCCTGGCTTGGGCATCCGATGCTGACGTTATTGACCAAAATAGGCAATGTAGAAGCAAGAGCAGCTTTGTGCCAAAGAGAAGATTTTGCCTGAGTATAGTAACCAGTGAAAAACAGGATGGAAGGATCCTGTAGTTGGTTGGAGGTTCAGATCTGCAGCTCAGAAGAGAGGCGTCTGGAAACATGCAGTTATTATGAAACGTAGTGGAAAGCAGGGTAGTCACGGCCTCATTGTTCATTCAGTAAATTCAGAGATTTCTCTGCAGGGAAGGTGGTGGCAGGGTGCAGGCTTTGATGGTGAGCAAGCTGGACGTGGGTTTGGTATGCACAGAGCTGATGGTCTAGCAGGGCAGGTGGACAGTAAATACACAACTGCAGTGGGGATAAGTGCTAGAGGGCAGCCCTTGTGGTGTGGTGCAGGAGTGGTGTCCACACCCCAGCAGGGAAGGCTTCTCCAGAGTAATAGGGCATGAGCTGAACACACAGAATGAGTGTGGTGGGAAGGGTGGGCAGATTGTGCGTGCTCCTGTGGAGAGGGCAGGAGAGCTGGAAGGAGACGGTGCACTCCAGAATGGGAAGGTCTGCCCACCGAAGCACAGAGGCAGGGAAAGTGCTTTGGGGAGAAGCTAACAAGGGTGCTGGGCCCGGGCTGTGCAGAGGCTTCTGGGCACAGTGGGCACAGGGAGGAAATGCTGGTCTCGTCAGAATGTTGTTGGGGGGCCTGTGAGGAGGTTCCAGACGGGGGACGCATGGTCCAGGAGGAACAGGGAGGGGATGATAGATGCATGACAGCAGAACTTAAGTTTGGAAGAGGAGCCAAGGGGAGGACCGGGAAGTCCTGGTCAGAGAGAAACAAGGCCGGGGGAGGTTGCAGACAGCCAGAGGGGACCAGCCAGTGGTGCGGCTGGGCTCCTGGTGACCCTCGTGGGACAGCCACACTGCTGAGCCGAGGGGCCCCCTCTCTCCAGCTCTGAGGGAGCAGGAGCTGCATGGGCAGGAGCCTGACTCACCAGAGTGCAGCCACCACAGAGGCTGGAGACCGCAGAGCCTGAAAGGGGATGCTGGGACTAGGTCCCACCAGCCTGCTGCGTGCAGAGAGCGGGCGAGTGTGTGGGGCTGGCTGAGCAGTGTGGTGCCCCGGAAGCTCCCTTTGAGTCAACACGGAGAGAAGACCTCGCTGTATTAAGTGTCCTTGGTAGGGCACTGTGGGAGTTCCTCCATGTCATGCACGGTCAGTCTAGGTGCCCAGATTGTGTGAGTGACTTTCCACCTCACGGTTGAAATGTTTGCAACTTTTTCCGTAGGTTAGAGATTTTATTTGATGTTTCTATTGGATTGTGTCCAGATTTTTATTTCAAGAATTGTGTACTTTTAACAGTAAAAGAGTAAGACCTAGACAATGCCTCCCCAAGCTTCCATTACTAACTTAGTTCCCTTGACGCGGTAAGCCTCAGTGTGGGCACCAGGCCTGGGGGTGGCCCAGGTCCTGCCAGTCAGCGGGCCTTTGGTAGTTTTACATGGATTTAGTCCCATCCGAGCGGACTCAGCTTTCTTCTGTCCCCTGTCATTTTTTTTAGGTCTTAAGGCTTTTCTTCTAAACAGCTGTGTCAGTTTCCTTTTTTTTTAATTACAAGTCTCTTAGTCACTTTGGGATGTGAAAGACAGACAGTTTTTACACATAGCTATTGATTACTGTCTTAATCGCTGTTTTTTAATGGAGAGATCTATGAAGAGTAACGGCAAATTGTTTTGGCCTTATGGACAGTCCCCTTCCTTTTCATTCTGCCCACGCATTGATTACGGGTTGAGCTCAGCCCCATGGCCACTTTGCTCAGTCAGAGCCAGCTGCTTGGCGCCACTTTGAGGTTCAGGGTCTAGGGTCTGTGCTGTCGTGTCAGGCACTTGAAGGAGAATGAAGAGGGCCCGGACTGTCTCTGTCATCACCTGCTTTGTCACTGACAGTGACAAACCGAGCCCCCTGGCCGGCCTGGACCCATATACCCCTCACCTCTTCCTGAGTGTTCAGGAACACATCCCTCCACACTGTTGCCAGAACTGTGCTGTTGCCCATCAGGAGAGGCCTCAGGAGGTCGTTATCAGGAAGAGCACCCTGAGATCAGGTGGTGTACCTCCGGGGTGTCTGCGACAATTACTGGCATGGAACCATCACCTGTGCAGGCTGGCCAAGCTGTTCAGCTACCTGACTGTAGTTAGTGATTAATCTTGAAGGTTCTAAGAGTGCAGTGTTGTTTTTCGTTTTGTTTTGAGGGGAAATCCACCTGACGTTTTAAAGTTAACCATTTTAAAAGTGTGCCGTTCAGTGGCATTCAGTACTTGTACATGCTGGGGTACCACTTGCTGTCTCACTCCAGAACGTTCTCAGTGCCCCCAAAGAAGGCCCCCCAACTCATAAAGCAGGTGCTCCCATTCCTCCTTCCCCGGCTCCTGATGACCCCCAGTCTCTCTGTCTCTGGATCTGTCTGCTCTGGCTGTTTGCGTGTAAATGGGATCACGCAGTACACGACCTGTCGTGTCTGATGTGTCTCACCCGGCATAATGTTTCCGAGGTTCGTCCCCATCGCAGCACATATCAGTACTTCACCCTTTCTGTGGCTCAATTTCATCGTATGTATACCAGATTTTGTTATGCATAGCCATGACAGAATGTAAAAATTTGCACTGATAGCAATTGCCATAGTAAAGGTACCATGGTTGTTCCTGATGTACCTCTTTGTAGAGGTTTCTGAGGTAGCTCCTAGCTCAGCCCACCCTCCCTTGGGGAGGCTGTCAACTTCATAAAAGATGCTCGCTCTGTCTTTGGTCAGCTTACTGCCAAAGCATATGGGATCTTCCCTAATCAATCAGTTAGACTGATTTTAGGAGAGAATATAACCCTGAACTCTTTGTTTAGTTCTTCTTGAAGTTCAACTTTACGAAATAACGTATAGAATATATTTTCCATGTATTCCCCTAGAATCTACATTAGCATTGCACACTGCAGCCCACAGACTAGCTGCCTGTGCTTGTAAGTAAACTTTTATTGGTGCACAACGTGCCCCTCATGTGCATGTCTGTGGCTGCTTCCACTGGGGTGGCAAAGGTGAGTTGGTGCAGAGACCAGAGGCTCCTGATGTGGCTCATTGGTTCTCCACCTTGCCCTTCCCTCTAAGGAACCGATAGATGGGCTGAAACAGTCAGTGAAAACTCTGAAATTTTATGTGTACCAATAGGTTTTCCTGGAGAGGGGATCTGTGACTTTCACCAGATTCCAAAAGAGACCCCAGGCTCAAAATGATCAATAGGCATTGTTTGAAGTAGACATATGTTGATTCCCTGTGCTACCCTCGGTTGATAGTTCTCACCTGTCAGTCCCAAGACCCCTCTACACTTTAAAATATTATTGGAATCTCAGAGAGCTCTTGTTTCTGTCAGCCATAGCTGCTGGTACTTATTATATTAGAAATTAAAATGGAAAGTTTAAAAATATTTATATATTTGAAGATAACCATAATAATATAAATCCATTTCATATTTACTATACATTACATTTTTGCAAATATCTTCCATGTCTGGTTTAATAAAAGATAGGTTCTCAGATCTTCTGCATTTGGTCTGTTGTACACAAGTCGTGTAACCCCTGGAAGCCTCGACTTCACCCACGTTGCTGGTGAGAAAGGCGCTGGCCAAGAACTACAGGGAGGGTAGTGTTAGGGTCCGCTGACCACTTATGGGAAGCTGTGTGTTTCGACTGCATTATCTTGGTCTCCTGCTCTGTTGTCCCCTGCTCCTTGGGCGTCTGCCCGCACTGAGGGGTGCCCATGGAACAAGCTTCAGGAGCGCTCACCGTGTTTGCCCCGGGTTTCAGGGGGACGTGGCCCTGGCCCTTGAGGGGCCGCCCCGGCACCCCTGCCTCCAGCGCCCATGCCTGAAGCGGAGCTGGGCCTCTTCCCAGCCACTGCTGGATTTTGAATCCAGTGAAAACAAAGTTTCCTAACTGATCCTATTTTCTGATTTGTTTTGGCAACTGGGACACTCAAAACCCAACTTGCAGCTCCCTTTTGACTCTAGTATTTGGCGTCTGTGTCTCTCTTATTTCTGGCTTTCTTTCCCTCCTCAACTTTCTCATCTACATCTTGCTTTACATTTACACATATCCATAAGTTATATTATAATTTATTCTGTGTTTCTCAAAACGGTCTCATCTTTTTTTGAACAAGATTCAGTACAAATCCTTTTAAGGAAAACTTTTTCCTTATTACTGTGTAAAGCCTTGGCGTCTAGTAGATTATAGAGCCTGTTTGATTTACAGGTGTCAGTGAATCACTTGCATTTCTGGTGTTTCTTTCACCAAGTTACCTTAGATAAATAGAAACTTAACCGTCCTATATCTGAAAGTGTGAAGATGTTATTTTGTTTCATTATATACTATATATAGTACAGTTACTTGGCAGTTTGGTTATTTACTGCCTACCCACAGCCTCTGCCCTATTTTCCCATTTATTTCTGTCTCAGGTACGCAGACAATCTTGCTGCTGGTATCATCATTCTCATTTAGTCCTGACAGTTTTTTTGCACCTGATTTTGGAACTTTTCATGAATTATTTTTAACATTATTCTTAGTCATGTGTGTATGTTTTTATCAGTGTGGTGCTACTGATTGTTTAGAACAGTGGTGTATCCAAGCTGTGCAGCTCTCCTCCCGTTCACTAGGGTCTTCGGTCAAAGCGAGAGGTGACCCTGTGGGCCGGCCGGGCTGCTGTGGTCGGGCCTGGGGCGCACCCAGCCGCTTCATCAGAGGCTGCCTGTGTGTCCTGGTGTGCACTGTGCGCAGCGAACCGGGTAGAGATCAACATGTATTTTGTATGGAATACTGATTCTCATAATTTTTTGAAGATTAGACTTTGTATATTTGTCAGTATATAGATGCCATCGTTTCGATTTTCAGAAGACTGTGTAGTCCTGTCAGCCGATGAGACGCGAGGCTCTGTCCTGTAATTCCGAGGTAGAGTCGAGTCGCACAGGAGGGGCCCAAGTCCAGCTGAAGTGTGGGTGTAGTGAGAGGGCGGAGAGACCTCTGGGCTGGCTTCAGAGGCTCTCTTCTTCTTTTGCATCCCAAAGCATAAGCTTAAGTCATCACAGAAGGACAAGGTCCGCCAGTTCATGGCATTTACCCAGGCTGGTGAAAGAACTGCCATCTACTGCCTAACGCAGAACGAGTGGAAACTAGACGTGGCCACGGACAGCTTCTTCCAAAACCCAGGCTTGTTCCACGAGGAACCCATGAGAAACTCGGTGGACAGGAAGACGCTGGAGCAGCTGTACAGCAGGTACAAAGGTAAGGGCGGCGTGGCAGTGCACAGACACGGCCGTGTCTAGGGGACAGAGTGGGCGCACTATTCCTTGGATTTCTGGTGCGCACTGGGAAGACCTCCAAGGTGCTGCCCCTTCTCTCCATGGTGCTCAGCTGCCCACCTCAGTCAGTTCAAATGATCGCTGTAGACTAGGGAGGGGTGAGATGAGAGGCGTGCAGGAGGGCTGGGCAGTGAGCCCTCGCCCCTTGTGCTGGGCAGGCTGATGTGTTGATGACCAGGTGAGGCCACTTGCTGCTCTGAGGCCAGTGTTGGCCAGGCGGCTACCCCTTTAATGCAGTGTTTTTTCCCAGGCACTCCATTTAAGCTGGAATGTTTGTGGGGAGAAGGTTGTTTAAGAACAGCACCAGATCATAAAAATAATTCTGTCGTGAGGGTAAGTCATCCTCCCAACCCAGAAAGAGCAGAGCCTATGGCTCTGGACGGCTTCTGGTTTCTGTAGGCTTTGGGAGATGCTCTTAGCTAAGATCCCTCGGTGTTGTAAATTGGGAACAGCTGTTACTTTTATTAAATCAGCACTTAGCGTGTTCTCTACCAAATACAGTCATGCCGCAAAAGCAAGCCTGCGTGTGGAGCCTGTGTGCTTCCGGATCACCCGGCAGGCCTGAAAGGTTCCTGTCCAGCATCAGGTCTGCGCCGTCGTGGGACAAGCAGCAGTGACTCTAGAGCTGATCGCTTTTTCTTTCTGGTTTCTAAGGCTAATCTTGTATTTCCAAAACTTAAAAAAGAAAACTCTTAAACAAGTATTAACCCAAGCAGAATAACTCCTTTTGTTTCAAAGTCTTTTTTATAATTGTCATTTTTTACTTCTGGAAGCACAGCATATATATATTTCTCCTTGTTTCTTTCAATTCAAAGTGTGTCTTTTGTAAACAGCATAAAATTGGATCATGTTTCTATTTGATCATTTCTTCTAGTCTCTCCCTTTTATTTTTTAAATTAAAATTTTTTAATATTGAGGTACATACAAAAAAATACACAGATCTTCATGTACAGCTTGAAGTGTTTTGATGTGTGTACAGGCCCACATAACCATCACCCAGACCCAGATCTCAAATGTCCTCACTAATTTTTTTCTCCCTTCACCTATTTAACCCCCTAGCACCCTCCCTATGGCAGCCACCAGTCTCTTCTGTGTCTGGTACTCTATTTCAATTTTACTTGTTTTTTTTTTAGGTTCCACGAATAAGTGAGATAATAAAATATTTGTCTTTCTCTGCCTGGTTTATTTCACTGAGCATAATGCCCTGTGTATATATTTTAATCTATTAAGTTCTGAAAAATAGATTGAAAATTACGTTCTTTTTAAAAATCTTGGTTCAGAAACATATTCTGTGGTTTAAAAAAAAAACAATTTGTACCTGCTGTAGTTCTCAAAAAATAAGCATTGTTTTTACTTAAGTTTTAGTGTGCTTTAAAGTTTTTGGCGAGGTTAATCAAGCAAATTTTGGAAGTCATCGCCATGCAGATTTTTCAAGTTATTCATATAGGTGCTGCTGCTTTTGAAAAAATGTTGTTATGTAAGTGAAAATTGCCTTTATTCTTTAATTTAAATTTGATCCCTTCATCATTTAGTCTTAGTCATGCAATTCTAGCCATTTAAAGTAGATAAATGGTAATTTATTTTGGGCTGTAAAATTAAATACATAGTTCAAAAACTATTGAAATAAAATATTGGTCACTGTGTTAATGCACGCAGATGAATGAGTACTTCCAAAACTACCTTAGAGTATTCAATATTATTGTGTATGAAATTTACCAGGGTGGCTAGGTGAGAGTAGTATAGGACAGTTTTTCAGATATCCCGAAGATCTATTTTAATATTGGGAGCCCAGAAGTGAATAATAAGGTAAGGATTTGTACAGAACCTTTGCTCCGTGAGCACATAGCTACAAGTGCTGCCTCACTAAGGTAAGAGGTAAGAGTTTGAAGGATATTTGTGGTGTCATTCACTGAACTTATGTCATTTTTTTCTTTAGCAACACTGTATATGAAAGTGTAGTATATATGGCTTAAATGACCAAAGTTAGATTTTGTGTGACAGAAGATTATCATACTTATCATTTGAGCCAAAGAGCTACAAGTTTTCTACTTGTACCTTCTAAGTCAACAGAATTAATGCATACATTATGTCTGAAATTACTAGGTCTGAAATTACTAGGCCTAGTTTGATGAGGTCTTGCTGGGATTCCTTTAATAGATTTTACCATGTAATTGACGGATAGAGAAATAACTGAGTTCCTTCATTTTACTTCTAGACCAGAAATGGGGGAGGGGGAAGCCTGAATTTCTAAGCTATTAAATGTGGATGCATAAACTAAATGATTTTGAAAAATAAGTATTGTACAGTAGCAGTACAATTATAGCAAATGAAATCACTCTGAAAAACAAAAAAAGTTGATCTTTTTTTTGCTATTGCAGGGTTGTGATAAAAACTTAAATTCTGTAAATGCTTTACTAATGTGGTGTTGTCTTAACAGTTTGCCTTTGGGCCAACTAAAATTCTGTAAACTCAAATTTTAATTTTACTTCAAGGAAATCAAATTTTTTAATGATAAAGTCTTCTTAAAGATGTTTCAATGATTATTTCACCCAGAAATCTAGGTTTTTAAAATAGGAATATTATCTGAATAAATTATTATTTGTTGAGATTTCTTTCACATATAGTAGAAAAACTGCAGTTCATTGATTGATGTATTTGAAACATACTTGCTAGAGCGAAAGTAGAGGTGTGATTCTAACCACCCATTTTAATAATACTCTTCAAAATAGCATAACTTCTTTTTTCCCTTAATTTTAACTATAGACCCACAAGATGAAAATAAAATTGGAATTGATGGGATTCAACAGTTTTGTGATGATTTAAGCCTAGATCCTGCCAGTATCAGCGTTTTGCTTATAGCATGGAAATTCAGGGCAGCAACTCAGTGTGAATTTAGCAAAAAGGAGTTCGTAGATGGCATGACAGAGCTCGGGTAAGTAAATTGGTCTCAGTTTCAATTTTTTCAGAAAAGAAGATACTTTCAACATTATTTTTCAGCAACCTGTAAATACTAATTTCACGTCAATTTATGTTCTTTGTGTATCTTACAAGTTTCCTATACATCTGCACTATTAAGCCTTTGCTTTACTTTTAAATTCCAGTTAAAGTTTTACTCAACATTTTTTTCAGATTAATCCCTTTTGTAACATATTTTCTTCTTTTTAATGTTTTTCTTTCTAGTTTTGAATTGACAGTAAGCATCAAGAGTGTTTTTTTGTTTTGTTTTGAGAATGCATTCGTTTCATGGCACTATGTACTAAATGCAATTTGTTATGTTGCTGTATTAAATATTAATAAAATATCAGTTTGCTTTTTGTTTGTAACAGTTCTCTGTTCTACCTACAAGATTGGGATAAAAGCTTTGTTAATAATTTAAGATGTTTCTCACTTGTCAGATAAGTCAGAAAGGTAAATGAAAGCTCATGACATAAATGTCTTTTAATCATTAAGCCTATTAAACTATTTCATGGGTGACATAAAACCCAACTTGCCTTTTTTCGTGATAACTACTGTTTCAGTGTTGACGACTTACACTAGCTTATTTTTAGCTGCTGAAGGAGCTTGAAAGCCTAGTGTGAACATGTTCTCGAGGCAGGTGCCTACTGTTGCCACCAAAACAACAAATCCGGTGCATTTAAGTCTGCTTGGATGATAAACTCTGCAGGACTTTCTGTATTTCTAATGGTGTCTTACCATATCCCTGGTGGTTGTGTAACACCAACCAAAGATCGGACTGTGGTGCCACAGCATAGTCTTCTTCATCTTTGTTCCTCCGGAAGGTTGGATGAATTTCCAGTAGTTTTAGGATGGAAGATACTGTGAAAGAAGCATCCCATAGGCATTGTGCTGTGCATTACCCTGTGTGTTAACATCTCCCCCAAATCGGAGATTTTGGAAATTAGTGTTTCTTAGAGAAACACTCAGTGGCATTTCTTAGGTATTGTCTAGAAATATGTTGTACAAGTAAATTTTTAAGATATAATTTTCCTACTAAATGTAATGTAAATCCAAAAAAAAAACTTAAGGATTTTGAGTGTAGCACTTCCCAAAATGTGTTAGGTAATTTCATGTCCTCTTACATGGAGTGTACAGAATGTAATTTAAGGGTACAGGTTAGTGATCATTAATGGTGCTGCTTGCCACATCTCACAGGTGAAAGCATTTTGCAAATACTAAGGTGCATTTACTAAGTGAAGGTATGTTAACCATGTTTTGGAGATGGTTGCACTGCTTTTATGGGTATAGAGGACATTTGCTTTTAGTACTAAGCTTTAAAAAATATTTTGGCTTTTGTGTCTGCTCTGTTACTATTTTTTTATACTTTTTTTCTGGCTATTAACTCTTGGATGTGCTTTATACCTGCCTTTAACATTTAATCCTACATCCTTTCATTGGGGGCTTGAGGAGTCTTGAGTAAACTTTGTGAAATATCTTGACATCTTTGTAAGACAAAAAATTGACTGTGTATATGAATCTCTTTCTGGATTCTGTCTCTATTCCGTGGGTCTGTTTGTCTGTAACCTAATACCATATAGTCTTGATTATTGTAGCCTTAGAGTCAGTCTGAAATGATGTACTATAGTCTTCCTATGTTGTTCATCAGTTTGAAGGTTGTTAGTCAGTTTTATGATTTCAGGGGAAGGAATAGTCTTTTCAAGAAATGATAAAACAACTGAGTAAACATAAAAAAACTCAGCCCGTTTCCTACTTCATACACACATGAAAATTAATCCAGGCTAGATCACAGACCTTACAAGGAGTTGAAAACTGTAAAGTTTTAGACAGAACATAGGAGAATATCTCTGTGACTTGCCAAAGAAGACTTTCTTAGAGAAGATACCAGAAGCATTAGCCATAAAGGAAAAATTGATAAATTGAACTTCATCAAAGTTAAAAACTGCTTATTAAAAATATTGTTTAAAAAAATTAAGACAAAACAGTGGGAGAAAGTATTTGCTCTCTCTGTATATGTTATAATCATTATGAAAATAGTAGGTGTAAATATAATTTGTATTTCATTTCTCAATAATAAGGTAACAAATTCAATTAGGAAGAATGCAAGAAAAGTACGCAAGGGAAATTAACTTAAGGCAGGACAAATAGTAAATGCAATAAAATGAAGGATTTAAACCAATATGTCAGCATTTACCTAGTTACATTACAGGTAAATGAACTAATATTGGATGGATTTTAGGAAGTCAGCTCAGCTACTGTGTGCACTGTTTGCAGTAGATATAACTTAACATCAGGCACATGACAGTCTGAAGAACAGAAGTTGGTGTGTTATGCACACATTGCCCCAGAAAAGCTGGTGTGGCTCTGTGTGTATTAAAATGGCCTTAGGACACAAAGCAGTTCTAGAGATAATGAAGGATATTTCCTAATGGTAAGATGTTTATTTCACCAGGAAAGCAATAGTTTATTTAAAACAGAAATAAACATTACAAAGATAAAGATACAAATCTACAATTAAAGTGGGGAATTCTCCCATATATCTTACTAATAGAATGAGGAGATGAAAAATCAGTAAGGAATTAAAAGATTTGGACAACGCAATAAATGGCCTAATATCATATTTAGAACTCTCTTTGATGTTGAATACTTACTCTTTTCAAAAAGATATGTAGAACATTTGAAAATATTGGCCATAAACTGGGCCATAAAGTAAGTTGTGACAAATTTCAAAGGATTGAAATGATAGAGAGATGCCTTCTGACTACATACAGTTAAGCTAGGAATATAACAAAAAGATAACTAGGTAGATTGAAATACGTGTGGATATTGTATACCTCTTAATAGCCGTTGGGTTGAGAAGGAAGTTACAATGAAAATTAGAAGATCTTTTGAGAGAAGAAGAAAACGCTACATATGAAAACTTATGAGATTCAGTTTCTTAAATGGACATTTTAGAAGGAAGGCAAAGCTGAAAATCAGTAAGCAAGCATCCCTTTCAAGAAGTAGAAAAAGAGCAGGAAATTAAACTCAAAGAATATTGGAAGGAGTTGAATTTTTTTAAAAGACTGTAATTTAATGAAATAGAGAAGAAATTGTCAGTAGAAAGGATCCATAAAACCAGAAGCTAATTTGAAAATACTTATAAAAGTAATAAATAATAAATAAATAATGTAGAATGAGAAAGGGGACATCACTATAGAGCCTGCAGACATTAAAAGATACCAATATATTTTGAACAACTTTTAGAAATACAACTTGCTGAAATGGGCACATGAAGAAATAGTTCCATAACTCTTAAAGAATTTGAACCTGTAGTTTAAGATCTTTTCAAAGAGAAAACTCTTGGCTAATACTGATTCACTAGCACATCATAATGAACTTTTAACGAAGAAAGCAGCACCTGTTTTACAAAACCTCTTCCAGAGAATCGTACAGTAAGAAACACTCAGTTTGTTTTGAGGCCAGCACAACAGGATAACCAAACCTAGAAAGGACATTTGAAAATGGGAAATTACTCGCCATTGTCAGCCATCAGAATCAAAGGTTTGTAAGATGAACATAAGATATAAAATCCTAAATAAATTATTAGCAAAGTAATGCAGCCCCAAAAATAAATCAACCAAAAAGCCAGGATAGTTTATCAGGACAAAGTTTGTTGTAGTCCAGGAATCCAAGATTTGTTTAACATTACAAAGGCAATCAATGTAATTGATCTCAGTTGACAACAGAAAGGAGAAGGTGGGAAAGATTTTCTCAGTGTATAAAAAGGGTTTGATAAAAGTCAATCCTATTCATGATTTTGTAAGAAAAGAACTCAACAGCAAACAGAATAAAAGGGACAGTCCTTAATCTGACTCTCCTTCCCCTCCCAATCCTGCAGCAAACGCTTTACTTACTGGAACCTGAATGCCTGCTTTTACTCAACATTGAACAGGGGATTCTTAGCTAGTCTAGTCTACAGGTTAAATAGTAGAGTCAGTAAGTGAGTTTAGCTAGACTTAAGGACCCGAGGTCAGCAAACAAAAACATATCTTATACTTCAGAAAGCTGAATGCATAATGCAACAAAGTGAATTTTAAAAATATGTTTCATTTTCAGTATCATCAAAAATACCAAGCACCTAGGATAAGTGTAATTAAAGACGTGTGCTACCTCCGTAGAGAAAGTAACTCACCAAGACAGGAATGGATAAATGGGAAAAAACACTCGGTTCATAGGTCATAATACTCAGTATTCTATCTCTGAATTTATTTATCTATACATTTAATGTGATCTCAGTCAAAATCCCAATAAGTGGTATATTTATGTATGTGTAATTTGACAAGCAGATTTAAAATTTCCATGAAAATGCAGTCAAGAGTAGCCAATAATTCTTAAAGGAAAAGAACACAGTGGAAATAATTGTACCAGATAATCAGGGCTTTCCAAGCTACAGTAATTAAGACCATGGTACCAAGTGCCAGAGTAAATAGGCCAGTGGACCCCAGAAACAATCCTGTGTATGTGGGTACACTTGATGTATGGAAAGGTGGCACTTTAGAGAAATGAGGAAAAAAACCTCCTTTCAGTAAACAGTCCTGGGAGAATCGGCTGGTCATATGGAAAAAAATTCATCTTGATCCCTACCTCATACCGTCATGGGAGTCAGTCCCAAGTGGCTTATAGACCTCAGTGTGAGGCCAGAGGCGGAACACAGAGCCGCTAGGAAGTAATGTATTAGAACCTCTCTGTGACCGTGCAGTGGGCAAAGTTTCAAGCATCATCAAAAACATTGTAAAGAAGACTGGCAGAGCCCTCTACTGAGAACACGGACTCGGCCATCTGGCAGCACCCGGAGGGAGGTGAAAAGGCCACCCATGTTCTGGGTAGAGTGCTCGAAAATGCATAGGCTTGTATCCCTGAGAGGTAAGGGACTCCTAGAAAACTGGAAAAGAAAGGTGGCCTAACTGAAAACGGGCAGGAGACTTGAAGCACCGCATGGAAGGGGATTCCCAAGTGGCCTGCTCGGGTTCACTCATTTCCAAATGGAAAGTGCTCCTTAAAACTACAGTGACACAGAACCCTGCAGCTCCCGACTCCAGAAGGGCTGAAATAGGACGCAGCGGCAGTGATGGCGGGCAGGGCAAGCAGCAGGCCCTCATACTACTGGTGGGGCAGGAGGTGGGACACCTTGCAAAACTGGCATTACTCAGGAAATTGAAGGTGCACAGACCCCATGCCCAGCCCTTCCTCTCCTGGGTGTGCAGCTGGAGAATGGCAAATAGCCAGAATATTTGCCTGGTAGGACCACACAGTATGAAGTGGGAGTGTGACGGAGTGCTGTCCAGCAGTGGGAATGGCCCGACTAGAGCTACAAGCCAGCAGAGTGACCCTCACAGACAGTCCTGTCCCAGAAAGCCAGACACGACACATGCCCTGAGTTCCTGTGTGTAAAGTTCAAACCGCACAGTAGCTTACCCTGCCGTGGTTTGCTCGTGGGGCATAAAGAAAAGGAGGTGACCTGGGAGGGAGGGCGTGGGGGGACGCGTGGCCACCCCCAGACACTCTACCTGGGTGCAAGAAGTCTGCATTTGTTCTGTTCCTTGCTGTGCAGTCAAAAAAGATTTTATGTTTTGCTATTCCAGATTTCTGCCTTAAAGGCTTTATAGTATTCTTCATGGTTATTGACATTTTGCAGGAAAACCTAATTTTAAAGCAAGACAGTTGTGTTTTATTACACTTGCAGGTTTAAATCTAATGATGTGATGAAGAGAACCACAGATACAGCAGCTGAGCGCTACAGGGCTGTGTCCCTCCTACAAGGCAGCACAGGGTGGCAGAGGCTGTTCTGGGCTCATGAGGAAACGGGGGCTGTTCCATCTGTCACTGTCATTTCCAGGCACTGACCTCTGCACGTCGAAGCTGCAGGGTTAACCCGCGTCCATATTCCAGCAATTTTGGTCAGTTTCTTCCTTTTAATGACAACCCTGTTAAGACAGTTCAGACTCAGTACAACTCACCCTAGTGTACAGGCGGTAGCTTGGCTGTGTGCACAGAGCTGTGGGCCATCAGCACAGTTCTAGAACTTGTCAGGTCCTTCCAGCCAGAGAAAGGGGCGCATGAGAGAGCCACCTGTCCCACTGGTCCCAGCCTTGGGGAGCTGCCTAGCCTGGGGGGGGCGCCTCCACCCCCATGACAGCGCTGTCCTCGTCACAGGTGCGACAGCACAGCGAGGTTGAAGGCCCTTCTGCCGAGACTGGAGCAGGAGCTGAAGGACACCGTGAAGTTCAAGGATTTTTATCAGTTTACTTTCACCTTTGCTAGGAACCCTGGGCAGAAAGGTTTAGGTGAGTACAATCCCAATGCCAGATGGTAGTCCTGTCTGCAGTGATGCCCTGCGCTCCTGGGGTCTGCTTGTCCCCTGAGGTGCCCTGCCTGCAGGTGGACCAGTGTGGGGTACCGTGTACCTGGACACCTCGGCCAGGAGTTGCATCCAGCTTCTGGGTTTAAATATTTAAATTGCAAAACATAAACTAGTTGCAGGTGCTTCATGTTCTCTCACGTTGATGTCTCGCTGATGAAGGGTTTAGGGGGGTCAGCAGTCAGTACCAGCAGTTGGAGTGACTCTCACAGGGCACGGGATCCAGCCACAGCATGGCGCAGCTCCGCCAGAGACGGCAATCCTGTCCTGATCTGGAGACTTAGTTACCGAGTTCTGACGTGCATCGGATTACATGTTAGTACCTCTTTCAGGGTTGTATGATTTTGCTGTATTGTACCTATGATTATGCGTGGTATGTTTGGAAATTTCTTAACTTGATTTTCAGTTTCAGTCTGGTTTATCTGAGGGTTTTTTTCCTGCTTTATTCTGCTTGTTCCGTGTTTCCCCGAGTACTGTACAGGCAAACTTAAGAGAGAACGCGGTTTCAGCCCAGAGCGCTGCAGTACAGCGAATATGGCAACAAAGTGAGAAGCCAACGGTTTGGCTTCCCAGGACACGCAAAGCTGTGTGTGCTCTGCACTGGAGCCTGTCAGTGGTATGCACATTGTTTTGAAGGTAGCACACACCTTAAGCACAGAACACTTTAGTGCTAAAACGTGCCACCCATCTTCTGGGCTTTAAGCGAGTCGTGTTCTCTTTGCTGGGGGCAGTCCTGTCTCGACGTCGACAGCTGCTCACTGATTAGGGGGGCCGGCTACTGACGGTTGGGGTGGCTGTGGTTATTTCTTAAAATAAGACAACAGTGAAGTTTGCCGCATCCTTTGATTTCCTTTCATGAACGATTTCTCTGGAACGTGATGCTACGTGACAGCCTTTTACCCACAGAACTTATTTCAAAACTGGAGCCCCTCTGCTCACACCCTGTTGCTGCTTCATCAGCTGAGCTTATGTTGCATCCTAAATGCCATGTTGTCATGTCAACAGTCTTCCAGCATCTTCTGCAGGAGCAGCATCCCTCTCAGGAAACCGCTTCCTTTGTTCACCTGTAAGAAGCAGCTGTTCATTGGTTCAAGTCTGATCATGAGATGCAGCGGTTCAGTCCCATCTTCAGGCTTTAGGGATCTGGATAGACTTATTCCACAACTTATTCCAAACCTGTTAATGTTGATGTTTTGACTTCTTCCCACAAACTGTGAATGTTCTTAATGGCATCTGGAATGGTGAATCCTTCCCAGGAGGTTTTCAATTAACTTGGCCCAGATCCATTAAGGGGAGTCACTGTCTATGGCAGTTTTAGCCTTACAAAATGTCGGTCTTAAATAATAAGACTTGGAAGTCAGAATGGCTCCTTGGCCCAAGGGCTGCAGAATGGGCGTTGTGTCGACAGCATGAGAACAGCCGTCTTCTCCTCGTCCCTCCGTCGGAGCTCCCGGGACCAGGTGCGCTGGCAGTGAAAGGACTTTCTGAGCGGTAGGTCTCCAGAGCAGGCCTAAAGTATTCAGTGACCGTGTTGTGGATGAAGGTGCTGTCATCCAGGCTGTGCTGTTGCGTTGACAGAGCACAGACAGAGGAGACTGAGCGTCGTTCTGAAGGGCCCGAGGATTTTCAGAACGGTCATTGAGCACTGGCTTCAGCTGAAAGTCCCCAGCTGCGTCTGCCCCTGACGAGAGGCAGCCTGTCCTTGAAGCTGTGAAGCAGCCACTGACTTCTTTCAAGCGGTGAAAGTCCTAGATGGCATCTTCTAACAGAAGCTGCTCCGTCTGCATCAAGAACCTGTTACTCTGTGTAGCCACCTTCACCAATGGCCTGAGCTAGACCGTCAGCACCTGCTGCGTCACCTGCACTTTTCCGTCATGGAGTTGCTTCTTTCCTCTGACCTCAGGAACCAGCCTCTGCTGGTTTCCAGATTTTCTCCTGGGGCCCCTCCCCTCTCTCGGGTTCATGGAATTAAGAGTCAGGGCCTTACTCTGGATGAGGCTTTGGCTTAAGGGACTGTCTGATCGTCTATCCAGACCACTAAAGCTTTCTGCATATCAGCAGTAAGGCCATTTTGCCTTCTTACCATTCTCGTGTCACTGGAGAGGCGTCTTACATTTCCATCAGGGACTTTTCCTTTACATTCACAGCCTGGCCGATGGACCGAGAGGCCCAGCTTTTGGCCTGTCTCAGCTTCTGGCCTGCCTTCCTCACTCAGCTTTGTCATTTCTAGCTTTTGCTTTAAAGTGAGAGACACGTGAGTCCTTTCACTGAAAATTTAGAGGCTGCTGTAGGGTTATTAACTGGCCTAATTTCAATATTGTTGTGTCTCAGGAATAGGGAGTCCTGTGGAGCGGGAGAGAGACGGGGTGGGGGAGCCGTCAGCACACACGCATCTGTGGATCAAGTTTGCTGTGTCCACGGCTGCAGTGCACGCGACCCCAGAACAGTTCAATAGTGACACCAAAGATCACTGATCACGGACACGGTAACAAATGTGATAATAATGGGAAAGTTTGAAATATTGCGAGAATCACCGAAATGTGACACAGAGACACGAAGTGAGCAGATGCTACTAGAAAAATGGTGGCAGTAGACTGATGGCCACAGGACAGCCACAGACCCTCAATTTGTAAAAAATGCAGGATCTGCAAAGTGCTAACATGAGGTGTGCCTACATAGTTTATTTCTGTCCCTTCCTAAAAGTCATGTGTACTGACCTGTATTTTGTTGCCTAATGTAACATCTGTGCCTCATTTAGTAAAATCTACGGGTCTGGATTTTAAATAGGGATTAAATGAGTATATTAGCAAGTATGTTGTGAAGAGTTCTTGTAAATAAAAGCAACATTATCAGATGACAAAATTAGGTCAGAAACCAAGGGGGCTTGAAAATCCATAGGTAAAAAAATGCAGCACAAACGTTTGGCATCAGGGCCTGATATCACCCATGCGTGTGGGCACCGTTCCGTCTCTCCCTGGCCCCGTCCCCGCGGTTGGCTCTCGTCGGATCCGCTCTCCCAGCCGGGCGCCATGGGACTATCACCCACCACCCAGGAGCCGACGGGGCTTCGCCACAGGGCCCCGCTCAGGGCTGTGCTTGAGCGGGTCTGCTTAGGCCTGGGGAAGGCAGAAGTGGGGGAGCCCCGGGAAGACGCGCGTGCACTTCTTCCCGAAAGAGCGGGAAGCAGACGGGGGCCCAAGGTATGAAGGCAGCAGTGAGGGGTTCCTGCGCCTGGCCCTGTGCCGGAGGAAGAGGGTGCGCGGCCTGCACCCCAGAGGGAGAGCTGGGCTGAGAGCTTCCCAGCGGGCCCGACGTCGGTGTGGAGTCGGTGCAGCAGAGCCCACTCGGCGTGGGCAGCGAGGACAAATGCTGGGGCCAGGGAGTCTGGCCGCGGGCTGCTGGGGCTGGGTGACCCGGGGCTGTGGGCTGTGTCCCGTGTGGCAGGCTGGCGAAGCCTTGATCCTTTCGGGGAGGGTGCTGCTCCCAGACCACCCCCAGGCAGCAGCGATGCTCATGGCCGCCAGCCTGTGGCTGTTCCTGGGGCCCTTCCACGAGTGCGGCCCAGGGCCTGGGCTCTGCACTGTGACAGAGTCCTTCCTTGGCTCTGCCCGGATGGATGCTGAGAGTCCCTGAAGGGCATGTGTTCTCTGCCCATCCTGGAAAGCCTGCGTCCACACTGAGCATATGGTCAGCTCTCTGCTGTGGACTGGGCTGCGGCCTAGCTGTGCTGCTCCACAGGCTGTCCACGCTCCCCACGGGCCTGAAGCTGGCTCTCTGGTCCCTGGGGTTTGAAGGCCCCTCTGGATGCCCAGACAGTGCTCCAGGGCAGCGCTCCCTGACCCCCCTCACTTGAGAGCAGTTTCCTGGGTGTAACGTGCACTCTGCCCCTCTGTTGTCACATCTGGTGTTGCTGGTCATCAAGTCATCTGAAGTGATAGCCACCCTAGTAAGCACCCGACTTCATGAGTTGGTTTTCGACTTCTGGACTAAAAGTCTTCTGCTCTACTGCACCGTGTTCCTTTCTTCTAGGCTGGAGCACAGTAGCCCCTGGAAAGTAAAGTCCACTGCAGTTGGGGCATTCTCAAGAAAACATGCCGGGGCTTTTCTGGAAGCTGAAGTAGATAGCGGGCAGCGTGGTGACCCACGCTGGGTATCTGCAGGGAGGCCGCTCACTGGATGGGCCGTGCAGCACTCCAAGCAGGTTCCCACCATGGATGTGGCTGTCTTTTCTGTAATTTCTGCATTTCCTGATTTTCCCTGCATAATAATCACTTGTACGAGATGTCCTGCTTTCCTGGAATCTGGCTGATTTGGGTCTGAGTGTAATTATTATATTTAAGAAGGAGAATATATGAAATGCTGACTTCTGAGCAGTTTAATTCATAGAGTCTTATTTAACTTCATTTTTCAGTGCTAATTGCTCTGAACCCACTTTTAAAATAATGGTCATGAATAATTCCATTGTTAAATGGAAACCAGGAGAGGGCACTTTGAAATGCCACTGACTGACATGGCCGCCTGCCTTCTGCCTGTTAATGTCTTCAGGATAACTGAGCCTCTGTTAGAAGTAATTATTTACATTTATTGCTATTTTGCAATCTGTAGGATTCCTTCCTTTTAATGTTGAAATGAAAATGTTTACAAAGGGTTACCATTTCACTTAACTTTTGTATGTAGGTATTATCGCTAAGAATTTTTATCTCACAATTCCAAGTTAGTTTGCCAGACATGGACACGTGTCAAGGAAGTCACTGTTTACCTTAGGTCCTCCCAAAGCGAGGCCTGCAGACCAGCACATTGGCATGAGCTGGGCGCTTGCCAGAATGGCAGGATCTCAGGCTGCGCCCTAAGCCCACTGTGTTGATTAGTAATCGCTGCACAGCCACCTCAGAACTTAGTGACTTCAGACAACAGTGTCTCCCGGCTCAGGGTCCCCAGGGTCAGGGATTCAGGCAGGGCTCCGCTGGGCGGCTCTTCTGTTCCACCCAGTGTCAGCTCAGACACTCAGCCCCATTTGAGCTGGTGGCCAGACGAGGCAGAAATGTCCCAGAGAGACTCAGACCAGGGTCTGGTGCCTCATGCTCCTCTGGTGGCTCCCTGGGGCTTTCTTACAGAGTGGGGGCTGCGGCTGGAAGGCCTGCAAGTGGAGGCTGCAGTGCTCCATGCAGGGGACAGGGAGTCCCAGCAGGCCCAGCCCTGGGGTCCCATGGCATCAGCTGCATTTGAAGTCATCACTTCCAATGTGCGTCTCTAATTGCACAATAATTTCCAGGTCATAAACTAGAGTCTAAATTAATTACCTGATTCAAACTTCAAGAATTTATTTTCTGTCTCCATGAATATTTCAGAATTCAGTTTGCAGGTAAGGAGTGTTTTGAGGCCTTCCTGCAATACAGAGCCTAGTGTGTTCAGCACCTGTTTTATATAGATTTGCTTTGGCATCAGGCAGAAAAGGTGAGGTTCATAGTTTATCCTGCAGCTCCCTTACTGGGAGAAGATAATCATCATCTTTTTATTTTACATCTATTAACAAATAAAAGGTTTATGGAAATCATTTGCCAGAGCAGTGACTTCTCCTCTCTCTATGAGAGTAACTGAGAGAAGGTAAAATTGCAGTTAAAAATAACAGCCTCTTCAGGAAAAGGTAGATTATTTGAACATTTCAAATATATTGCAGTCTGTATTTTTGGAGGATTCTTGAAAGCTTTCAAAAGAATAATAAAACAAGGTAATTTTATGACTACAAACCCAAAACAGAACAACTGATTTTATGATTTCCAAAGTATACTACATAGTCTGTCCTCTGAAGGACTAAGTATAAATTACAGAGGTCAACTGATACAGGTGTTCCATAGTTCCTAGAAAAAGCATACGCTTGCGAAAAGATCAAAAGGAGAGATTTGGCCTTTATTTCCGTGTGTGTGTGTGTGTGTGCGCGCGCGCGCGTGTGCGCATGCTGAGATTATGGGCAGTGCTGTTCTATGGGTGATTTTTCCTTAGCGTGTACTAACTGGTGGGCATCCTAATGAGATAACTAAAGCGGTTTGACTCTTTGATTTGATGCAAGGAGCTTACCATAGTTTCATCCTGTCTAAAATCTGGAATCAGTTGGATTTGAGGAGTCTTGACTTTTGAGGAAGTAAAGTTTCATGATAATTAGCTAATTATTATATCTGCCTGAAGATCCTTTATTGACAGAAGGGATGACTTCATTAATTCTAAGCAGAGCATCACAGATTTGCATTTTAAATGGTAATACCCTCTTCCAAGCATTTCTTACTCAGAAGATAGGACTTTTCAAAGGTTATTGGGAACAGAACGGCTGCTCTGAAGATTCTTGTAGCCGCCAAGCGGCTTCTGGTGTTGGTCCAGCACTCAGTGTCATCCTGGCTTTTGTTGGGGGCGGTTTGTAAATGGCTAAGTCCATCAGGACAGCATTAAACATTTCTATATGGATAATACTAAACACTGAAAAGGCGTGCATTACTTGTGTGGCTTATGAACATACAAATAAGGAATGTCGTGAGGTTTCTAGGGCTAGACTAACCCAAAGGAACTAGATTAAATGTCTGCCGTAGAACTTGTTTCCTCACTAGTCTACCTTCATTTCTCGACGTGAGAGCCCTCACCTTCAGGATAAGTCGGGTGTAGAGTTCAATTCCTACATGATAAGGATGTAGACTTAATGTGTGGGTAATTGTCATGATTAAAGGTGGTCTGTTTTAGGGAGGAAACTCCTCAGCCCCATGATGTGCTTGCTACATTACACATATAAAAGCAGCAGGTGTTAAACTTCAGGGACCAGAGAACGAATCAGTGTTACAAAAATTACAGATTGAGAATAATCTAGCACATCCCCAAACCCAGCATCACGGTTCCCTGAGACATTGTTTTACCACTGAGCCCCACAGTGTAGGTCTGTATTGACGGTAAGAATAATCATGACCTTCTACTCAGGGGACAGTGAGGACATTGCTTTGATTAATGACCTGAACAAATTGTAAATATCCTCCCTTCAGTGACGGTACTTCTCACTAAATGTGCCTGTTGGTCTAGACTGTACCTTCAGAAGGTCAGGCTCAGGGTGCTTATTTTATTTACTTTTGAATCAGATTCTGTTTTAGGCCTTAGAGCAGCAAGGCAGGTCTGTTTGGAAAGCACCACATCCCTTCCTTTCTAAGCAAGCTGTTTAACTTGTAGCTCATCACTTAGAAAGCACATGTGCCTGTTTGTTAGAAATAAATGATGTGTATTAATAGTACCCAGGTTGGTTCAGGTTTAAAGAAAGCCTGACATATGAAAATGAGTCTGTGAAACTGATTAATTGGGGGATAATTATTTACATGTCTGCATAATATAATATACAAATCCCTTTTTAAAGACATTTCCCCAGACTTATAAAATGAGGTCACACACAATTGCAGGAACACTTCTGGAAGGGTTAGACCTCATTACTCCCATGTAAGACTCCTGAATTTCATTAAGTGACTACCCATGTGCTAAAAGCAGTTATTTTTGTTGCAGTAGAAAAGAAATTGGGATCTACTAACTGTTCTTTTTCTTTTTTTGCCAGACGTAGAAATGGCTGTGGCATATTGGAATCTAGTACTGTCAGGAAGGTTTAAATTTTTAGACCTTTGGAACACCTTTTTGCTGGTAAGTGGCCGGCTCCTTATGTGTGCACCCTGTGTAAAGGGGTTCAGCAGGCTATGTGGCTGTGGTACTATCTAACCACAGTATTTTATGCAGGTGTTGTTAACTAAAGTCCTGTACAGAGATCACCAGGTATCCAGCAGTTACTGCCCAGCTTTGCCACCGTGCAGGGCGCCACAGCCACTGAGTTTGGGCAGGGCTGCCCGAGGCTGACTTCCAGCTGGGGTTTCAGATGAGGGCTGCAGCCTCGGCAGCCAGCCATTTATCATGTTCTCTGAAGGTCCCAAGCTAGCTCTGGGCTTCCTCTGAGGAGCTTGGAACTGAAAAGTGCAGGTACCACACAGCCTGTGTGCTGAGATGCTCCTGACTGTGGGGCAGGACCTCTCCCCCTGTCCAGCGGGACCCCACTATGTGCAGTCAGAGTCTGATACCATTTTACAACATACCTTAGGAAGCTCAGGAGGGAAGCAGGGCTTGCTGGCCCCACCTGCGCTGGAGGCAGGCCAGCCACTGAGTTTGGGCAGGGCTGCCCGAGGCTGACTTCCAGCTGGGGTTTCAGATGAGGGCTGCAGCCTCGGCAGCCAGCCATTTATCATGTTCTCTGAAGGTCCCAAGCTAGCTCTGGGCTTCCTCTGAGGAGCTTGGAACTGAAAAGTGCAGGTACCACACAGCCTGTGTGCTGAGATGCTCCTGACTGTGGGGCAGGACCTCTCCCCCTGTCCAGCGGGACCCCACTATGTGCAGTCAGAGTCTGATACCATTTTACAACATACCTTAGGAAGCTCAGGAGGGAAGCAGGGCTTGCTGGCCCCACCTGCGCTGGAGGCAGGCATCCGCCACGCTGGGCCTCCTTAGTGAGCTGCGCCTGCTGGCGTGAGGTAAGGGGGTGGGCATGCCAGGACCCATGGCAGCACAGACCCCCTGCTGGCCGAGGGCCTGCCCTCTGCTAGGAAAGCCCCACATGGAGCGCTGTGCAGACGCCCAGGTCTGACTTTGCAGACAGTCACGTTTCCTCTGCTGCCCTGGACTGCAGACGTGCCACAGAGGCTGCAAGCAGGGTAGTCGGGGCCAGGGTGCATCCCAGGGCAGCAGCGCACGGCCGACCACGGGACTCCCGTGGGCAGGAGGCAGACGAGGCTTAGTCTGTGCTGCCCAAGGCACCACAGAGCTCGGCGGGACCCAGACCAGCATGTGCAGGCTGCGGGCACCCCAGCATCTGAGGGGAAGAGTTGCTGAAGACCATACACGGTGGCGGCCACACAGATGCCTGTGACTATGGGACAGGCTCTGTCACGGCCCCTTCCCCTCGCCTGCCTGCGTGTGGGGCTCTGGGGCTGCAGACACCTGACCGGGACGTCTGTCTCCCACACCCGCTGGTTCTTCTCTTATACAGGAACATCACAAAAGGTCAATCCCAAGGGACACGTGGAACCTCCTGCTAGATTTTGGTAACATGATTGCAGATGACATGTCCAACTACGATGAAGAAGGTACGCAAGTCATAGTGCCTCAGGTGGTGGCCAGAGTGACCTGTCCTGCGATGGACATGGGCACGGGGTCAGGCGGGTCCCAGGGACGGGGTGAAGACGGGCTGGCGCCCCCTGCACTGTGTCGGGGAAATCGCACAAAGAGAAACAGGGCTCCTAATTCAGCGCAGACCGAGAAGGCGGTCCTCTGAACTGAAGCGTTAGGAAGCTGCTGCGGAGGGCCCTGTGGCAGAGCTACAGAAGCAGACCTGTGCTCGGGAGCCGCTACTGCGAGTGTGACCCCTCCTGGCTCCCCAGGTCACTCGTCCCATCATGCTAGTTAAGCTTATTTGAAGATTCCAGTTTGCGCCTCTGTAGCCCACGTTTAGTGGCCCCCACCCCCAGCAGTGCAGGACGCCTGGCTGTGCAGCAGGCCCGCCCACTTGCCACATCTCAGTGCCCAGCTGGGAGCTGACGCTGGAAGCCACCTCCCCTCCGCTCCTGTGGGTTCTGGGATGTGAGGTTTGCCGGCGACAGCCCCCTACCCCAGGGCGCCGTGGTTGGCACCCTTACCTGAGTGTCCTCTGCCCTTGGCCTGCTGCCTAGCAGTGGAACACGGGGGGCGTGCCAGCTGGGTGGGCAGATGGCTGCCTGCAGACACAGGCCCCATGTAGTGGAGCTCTAGCTCTGCTGGGTGAGCCACGGCACGTCCAGGTGGGACCCACCGTGTAAAGCAGAGCAGCGAGCGAGCCACTGGCCTGTGTCTGAGGGTCCTGGGCATCTACAGGGCCCTGGGCTGGGTGGGGGTGGGCTGGCTGGAGGAGGGGCACAGCTCAGGGAGCAGAGGCCACCCCCCAGCCACCGGGACATGGGCTTTGGGGGAGAGCAGATGTGTCACTCGGCAAGGCTCGACTGCAGCAGGGCCCTAGGCTGTCACGCAGGCCATTGGCGAGGGAGCAGGGGTAGCTGCCGCTGGTCTGGATGGGCAGAAGAAATGGGGGCTTCAGCCAGTTTGTTTCCTGAAACACGGGCTGCAGAAACTTTTACTTGAGTTCCTGAAATATAGACATTGGGCTGTGAAGAAAATGCTTTGAATGTTAAAATATTGCTTTACAACATTGATTTTTAACAGTCTCTGTTTGCTTTCGTTTAGGAGCATGGCCTGTCCTTATAGATGATTTCGTGGAGTATGCACGGCCGGTGGTCACAGGCCGTAAACACAGGCCTCTCTAGGCAGGAGGTGAGGGGCCAGGGCCACGACCTGACGCGTCCTGCAGGGGTGCCTCGGTCAGTCACTGCGCGCTTTGTCTCTGCAGATGTCATCCTTGGCCGGCGTGAGCCTGGAATGGCCTTCTCACCCTGCTCACAGAACATGGTGACCGAGCATGGACCCATGAGGAGCCACTCAGAAGACAGCAGTTCAGTGTCCAGAGTCAGGGCCCGGCTGCCACTTTGGGCGATTCTGTGTGGTGCTTACCCTGTTCTGTGAGACGGGACCTAGAGCCTGCCTGTGGGACTGCAGAGCCTGCTGTGCAGTTCGCGGTCGGCCGGGAGAGCCAGCAGCCCCCACAGCCTCTGCCGAGTCCTGTAACCACCGCAGAACATGTTTGTGTCCTCAGGAGGGTGCGTCTTATACCAGGCAGAGCTGTTAAACATGAGCCCTAAAAATGAGCCTGTGGATTACAACATTCTTAAGCTTGGTGCCAGGAATTCAAGATGTATATTTTTGGAATTATGAGATAATCCAGATTTGCCAGATCTGGTTTTGTTTTAATTTTCTCTGGATGTTCATCTGAAGATCACTTACAGTCTTCACACACCAGTACATCGTTTGCACAGGCAGCATGAGCAGCTCGTGGTTCCAGGGAAGCTTTATTTAAACTGCTTACAAGCCAGCAGGTCTATTTTACGCCTAATAATAATCTGCATGAGATTCCTAAGAAGTTTGATAAAGTATGCTTTCTAAAAGTGTATTTTATTACATCTAAAAAGACATTTTTCAATGAAAAAATATTTATTTTATGATGATGAATTACAGATCTGCAAACCAGGTGAGTTAGGTCCTTTCAGCACTGTGATAGCCATGGCGTCCACCCACCCTCTGCACGGCCACACACAGGCAAAACGAAGCCAAGCCAGAGGCCTTCCTCGCGCGCAGGCTGTGGGTCTAGCATCATGATGCCATCTGTTATTGCACCGTTTGCCTCGTCAGAGGGGATCCTCGGCCTGGGGCAGGAGTGGGCACGTGCCGACCCAGGGGAAGGCCCATGGGGCTGAGCCGAGAAGCTCCCGTGGGCAGTCGAGCAGCCCTCTGTGGACCCTACCTCATATTTGGGAGACCTTCAGGTCACAAGTGTGCCTGCTGCCCTGCTCGCCCAGTTTATGACACACATAAATTTGAGTCATCTCAGGGAGGGAGGGACTCACCTCCAATTTCCTGTAAACAGAAAGTGTGCCTAAATGTGCAGTTCGATTGCCTTCCGAAATTGCCATTGCTGTTTTCAGAAGCGCTGTGCACTCTGAGGCTTGTGTGCACTTGCTGTGTGCGACCTGCTTGTGCTCCGGGGGCGGCTGGCAGTGTAGGCCTGGAAGGGGGCAGACAGGCTGGCGACCAAGGTCTCGGCCGGGTCTGCCTCTCACCCCTCCTCCCAGCCCTGCTGAGTCTGTCGACAAAAGGCAGACCGAGGCCATGTCTACATGTAAGTCTGGTTCCGAAAAGACATTTATTTTATATAATAAAAGCCAGCTCTAATAAAAACCTCATTTTGAAGCATCCTGTAAGGCTCCGTGGGTTCCTGGCATGGAAGCATTGCGCCCAGAGAAGGCTCTAGAGCTTGGATGATCCTGTGCAAATTAGTGGAGGTCTGTGACACTCTTATTCTTAACACTTAAAAGTTGCTTGGGAGAAGTTCCATGGGGCTGTTTATCAGTAGGTCTCAAAGCCTTGGTATTGGACAGAGGTGCTTGCTTCACACACTTGGAGTTTTTTTTTCTAGGGATACAGTAAGTCATGCATGCCCTGAGCATGCTAAGAACTTCGAAACGTTAAAATGGGCTGTTTTATGTGGCAGCGTGGGCTCCTTTTCACTCCGTTGTGGGGTGTCAGGCACTCACCCACTCATGTCAGGGTTGGTCTTGTCATGGGGCTGGCAGAAGAGCCACCTCTGCGGCGCAGCAAGCCAGCTCCTTGGGGGACGTTCCCACGTGCGTCCCACCTGCTGCCCTTGCTCAGAGATCCGGTCCCCAAAGGACTGCTCCAGCCTTCTTGTCCTCAGTAGCACCTAGTGGTCCGAGTCTGGTTGTTCCAATGTGAAAAATTACAGATGTCTTAACAGTATTTCCTTGAGTTGGTAGGAATTACATGCCAGAATACACTGAAATGCAAACTGTAGATATGTTGAAAATTTGCAAATTAGCCCAAAGTAATAGGTTTTATACATATATACACCTTTACCTTCATAGGGTGCCTGCCGGGACTTTCTGGAGTGGACGTGTTCTTTCTATCTTGGTGACGTAAGATGTCTGTGTGTTAGTGTGACTTGGCAAAGGTCGGGGTGCACACCCCTCAGACCTCGGGCTCCACAGGAACAAGACTGGGCTTGCCTGCCTGTTGCCATATTCATAGTTCACAGCACACAGGCGAGTAAATGTTGGGTGGACACACTGGGGGTCCCCCACCCTTTCCCATCTGCCGACTCGGGCCGGTAGTGAGGCTCACCCCTCATCCAAGGCAGAGGCCCCACTGCTTTGGAGTCAGTGAAGGAATCCAGCCATAGGCCGCCCTGCTCTCCGGGGAGATTCCCACAGAGCCACGCCACTCTCCCTGTCACGGCAACGGCTGTCAGTCTGTCCTGCTGGACAGGGGACCACAGGCCTCCCAACCCAGGACTGGCAGGACCTCAGAATCGTTCTGGCCGGGGTGATTAAACCAGAACCTGTTTTTAACAAGTGCTGTTAAAGTTCTCCGTGTTCATGCAGGTGCATCTGGTGTCTTATTACTGGAATAAGTTTTATTTTCATTGGCAGAAGCATCACACCACACACTCTGGGCTGATGTGTGACCATGTGCAGGGCACGGAGGAAGCAGTGTCCCGGGCACCCGGACCCTTCCAGGGCTGGGGGACAGCGGGATGGACTGCTTTCCTAGCTCCTGTTTCGAACCAAGAGCCGGGTTCCCGCGTGCCCCCAGCCGCCTGACCCCGCAGGCCCTTCCTGCGCATAAACAGTGGAGCCCGGCCCGCGGCTCTTGGGAGGCCCGCTTTGGTGGCTGAGCTGGGGGAAAAGCCCACCGTCTCTCCCCACCGGCCCCAATGGGCTCCTTCTCCTCATTTAACATTTTCTAAGTTTTCTGTCATACCATTTTATAATAAAAAAACAAAGTTTCCTCCAAAATAAACTGTGCACGTAGTGGATAAATCTCAACATTGTGTGAAGTGGACGAAGCCACGCGAAAGGCCGGGAGCCGACGTGCGGGGGGTTCGGGGAGGGAGGCGGAGTACGCTGCGCGCAGGAAGTGCCCAGGCTGTGGGCAGCAGCTGCAGGCGCGAGGGGCCCGGCCTTCCGGGGCTGCAGCTGGTGCCCGGCCCACGTGGCTCTGCAGAAGGCGCTGGGAGCGCTGGCCCAGAAAGGCGGGGGCTGGTGCCGCCCGCAGAGACCCGGTGCCAGCCATCTGGGAAGCTGCCCGCAGGGCCCACCAGCGGCGGAGGCCGGGGGCAGGGACGCCGCGGGGAGACGCAGGCCCGGTGCGGGGGCGGCGCGCGATGGAGCGATTCAAGGCCGCGATGCTGCTGGGGAGCGTCGGGGACGCGCTGGGCTACAGGAACGCCGGCCGGGAGGGCAGCGCCGCCGGCACGAAGATGCGCGCGGAGCTCCAGGCGCTCGGAGGGCTGGACCACCTGGTGCTCTCCGCGCAGAAATGGCCAGTGAGCGACAACACCATCATGCACATGGCGACCGCCGGGGCCCTGACCACAGGTAAGCTGCGCCCCTGCCCAAAGTGGCCGTTTAATACCCACCGGTGCCCCCCGCCAGCCGCCCTGCAGGCGACCGCGCTGCCAGCCCCCGCTGGTGTTCACAGGCGCCCCGAGGCCGCGCCGCTGTCTCCAGGGCGAAAGCCAGCGGAACCTCCCGCTTTGGAGCAGTTTGGGTGAGGAGTCAAGTTCCCCCTGTGGATGCTAAGCGTTCTTCTGAATTTATTTTTAAAAGAATATAAAATAATAAGCTGGTTGGACCTTTGGACCCATTGAGTAAGATTGTTTGGGGATTACTTCTAAATTCATATGAATTAGGGTTAAAATGGCTTCTACCAAACTAGCATCAGCTTGGATAGTTGCTTCTCCTGAGTGCATCCTAAGAAAATTCTATAAAACTGGTTGGATTTGGCAGGAGCTGGGGTCGAGGGCACAAAGCTTCTTGAAGTGTTTAAGTAGCGATTGATCTTAGGATCAAAAAGTTTTCACATGAGTTTCAGAGAAACAGGAGGTGTTTAAATAGGTAGCTCAGCTCTCCTACAAGTTACCTTCTCGTAAAAACCTGTGTTTTTATTATGTCCCTGCAAACTTGAGGTCCGAGGCAGCTATGGCCGGTGAAGCGTCAGGCACCCCCGTGTGCTGACAGCCGCCGGGTTTAGGCCTGCGGTCACCATGCGGGAATGCCGCCTGCTTGGCGGCTGGCCCCTTGGCCGCTGGGAAGGCAGCCAAGCTGCCAGATAAGAGCCTGCTGAGCGGCACCAGCGTCCGTGCCGCCCCGGGGACCCAGACGCCCACTGCCGGGCAGCAGCTCGTGCCTTCCTGTCCCCGGGGTAAACCGCACCCCAGCCGCTCAGCCTGGCCAGCCACCCCAGGACCGTGACCGAGAGCAGGGCCTTCAGAACATGTCACATCCTCTGGTTGTCCTCACCCCCGAGCTTGGCTTCCCTCCTTCGTGTCTGACGCATGTGCACACACGTGTCCTCTCTGTGTTCACCCTCATCTCCACAGCAAGTTCTTGTGAACAGCCGAGTCCATGGCCTGGGTCCTGTGTGGTGCCCTCCTGACAACGGCATGTTCTCTGAGATTAGATCAGGTCACGCGCTCTGGGCAGAAATGGGACGCAACCCACGCCTGACATGAAATGTGTACACTGAGACCCTTACGTGAGTGCCGGGCATGGTTTTTAAGGAGGAAGATGAGTCCCTTGACGAGATCACAGCCACCATCTGTGGGGAGCAGGGAGACTGCCGTGCAGGCTGCACCCCCACTTCTGGGCGTGGGAGACCACTTGGGGCAACCAGGCCCTGAGTCGCATGCCTCAAGAAACTGAAGTTTGTTTTTTCCAAGTCACTAGTGATCTAAGTGGAACTGTCATTTAAACTTAGCTCTCAAACAGCCCATTTATTTTTCTTTAACAAGCTGTAGCCTGTGGAAGGGGCCCCAAGCCATATCTGTAAGGGTGAGATGGTTACAGCTATGTGCCAGGTGCTGTGCCATTCACATATGTCATCTGACCTTCCTGTCACACCGAGGCCGACTTTGTTATCACAGCGTCACGTGCAGCAGCACACGGACAGGTTAAGTGACTTACCTGCTGTCACAGCCGAGTGGGTCCAAGCAGGGACCAGAACCTAGGCACCTGGTCCCAGCACTGGTGTTCGTGAGCGCTGTTCCCACCAGTGCAGGCTCTGCCGTGCAGACATGTCCAGGATCCCAGAGGAAACAGGCTCTTCAACCTCTTTTCCAAACACAGGCAGACTTCTGCCAAGTGCAACTGAGTCTGGGCGCATTGTCAGTCTCTCTGACGAGTGCCTCAAGCCGGCAGCCATGCAGCTGGGCAGTTCTGCTGGGGGGCGAGCATGGTGCGGAAGGCCGGGCAGGCTCGTGATGCCCTCCCTGTGGGTGTCAGAAAGGGGCAGAATCGGCCGAGATCAGAGTGACCCAGGGAGCAGTGCCCAGCACCCACCAGGCAGGCAGGGACCCTAGGACACCCGGTGCCAAGAGCTCGCCTGACACTCATTCACCCTAAGTGCCCTTGTGTGCATGGTCCTGTGCCCGTCACCCAAGGATGAGGAGGGGGTCACCCCGGGCTCAGGAGCAGGGCCCTCCCAGTCACCACCTCCTGGCCAGAAGCCGCCGAGGCTACTTCCCCGCTCCGAGCCCTGTGTTGGGATGAAGCTGGTTCCGGGAATGGGACAGCGGAGGGGAAGCCGGGACGGTACAGCGGAGGGGAAGCCGGGACGGTAAATCTCAACGGAAGGCCGCCCATAGCAACAGGGCTCAGGTCTGTGTTTCCAAAGTTCCTTACATGTCATGGTCAACAGCTCCAACTGTGGTGGCCGGGCTGTGTCGCCACCGCCACAGGAGAGCCCTGGGCCCGGGGCAGCAGCAAGAGCCGCGTGCCCGTCGGGATCCTGCAGGCCTGACCCAGCCGGTGCTCTCAGGATGTGCGGGCCTCTCCCTCCACCCGTGGCCCCTGGTGGCAGCATCTGGAGAGGCCAACGCTCACGTTACAGAGCAGCGTGATCCTGGCACCATGCCTTTTCTTTATCATCCACTGGTGGGGAGACTTGGGCTGTGCCACAGGCCGCTTTGTCCTTTAGGGTCCCAGGGAGGGCAGCCCGGCCGCTGCATCAGGTTCTTTAGCTCTGGATGACATTTCTAGTAAATTCTAACCTGAAACCAACACAAGGCTTTGGTTGCCATTTTGTTTTTAAGGTTATTTTCCTTCAAAATGGATGTGATTGCAGAATGAAATGAATTATTTGGGGGACCCTGGAGGGCGGGGTGCATCAACGGTGGAGGCGCCTGGAGAGGCTGAGCCGCTGGAAGCCCAGACAGCCCAGCGCTCCTCCCAGAGGGTCCCTCTTAGTCCCGCAGGGTTACTGATGGATCGTCCCCCACCCCCGCCCTGGGGCTCGCAGGCCTCATTCCTCCTGCAACGCTGTGCGAGAGGTGGGGCGCATAGGAGGACTCAAGTTCCGCTTTCCAGTACCTCCCGGCCCTGGGCTCCCCCCCAGGGTTCAGCGTCTGCAGATGGGACTTGGTCCTGAGCAGGGAAGAGCTCACCAGGCCCAATCTCCCTCCCGCTGGCACCAGGACCCCGGCTCTCTGGCACCCAGTGTAGGTCTGGTCAGGCCCTGAGGAGGTCAGGGGTTCATGCCAGCAGTGCCCCCTGCCTTCTCTGAGCCCAGAGGTGGTCTCCCCCTCCTGCAGCATCCCCCCACCCCCCCAAAGAGGAAGTGCACCCCCAGGAGGGGAGGGGCAGCAGCCGACCCGCAGTCAGCACAGGCGAGTCTGTGGGTGGCTGTGGGGTGCAGCTGGCTGTGCCCTTCCCACCCCAGCCCTCTCTCCACCACGTCGTCCAAGTCCATCTACCACCTCTGGCCTTGGTAACCTTACCTGGGAAAACCAGCATGGCAAACCCGAGCCACCCCAGGCAGACTAAGTGAGGCACAGCGCCTGGGCCCGCCCGGAGCTCCCTGGCTCCCCCTGCGCAGGGGCAGGCGGGGCAGGGCCTGGCCAGGCAGTGCACTGGGCTTCCCGTGGGAAACAGAGAGGTGGAGGTGGGAGAGACTGAGCTGCCTGCACCTCAGATGCGGGGCCTTAGAGCCCAGGTAACAGGCAGGTTTCAATCCAGCCCGTCCTCATGGGGACAGACCATTAGCCGGATGTGATGATCCTGGGCTTTTCCTGGCTGCTCCCGTGTAACTGGGGCCAGGGCAGTGACAGACTGCGGTGACTGAGGTCCGAGGGGAATCTAAGGCGACTGTGTGCGTGTCAGGTCTCTGCCTAGCAGGGTCTCGGGAGACGGAGCCCCATGATTTCCCTCCTCTTGCGGCACGGGCGCAGGGCCTGTGTCCCCTCTGCCTTGGGGGGCTTGCAGGGCAGTGCCCTCCTGCTCAGCTTCACCCTGCCCTTTCCTCCCTCTGCAGACTACTGGTGCCTGGATGACCTGTACCGGGAGATGGTGAGGCGCTACGTGGAAGTCCTCGAGAAGCTCCCAGAACCCCGGGCAGACCCAGCTACCATGGAGAGCTGCTCGCAGCTGAAGCCAGATAACTACCTCCTGGCCTGGCACACGCCTTTCAACGAGAAGGGTCAGGGAACGCTTCCTTCCCCGCGACACGCGTGCTGGGGAGCGGCGCAGACGCTAACCCACCCGCCGTCCCACTAACCAGCTGCACAGCGGGTTGGCGCACGCTAAGCGGTTCCCAGGGCTCCCTGCGGGGCAGCACCTCCCCCTGGAGAGCCCACCCGCCCAGTGGGCGTCTAGTCAGGGGATGCCAGCTGCCCCGGAAGTCTTGTCACCACCCCCTAGTTTATTTTCAGAAATATTTTCCACTGCTTTCTCTTTGAGTTTGTATTTCTGGCTAAAGCATCATCCGCCACCTCGTCAATACCTGTCTCCATGATGCTTTCGGGTGTCTGTGGGCTGCTTGAGGGGCGCGTGTCTGCCTCCAGGGCCCTGCTTCTGGGGTCGTGGGCCTGCCCCGCTGGTTTACGCTAAAGGGTGGCGTCTATGAAATGATGCTCTGCATGCGAAGAAGCAGGGAAATGGTCACAATGAGGAGAAAACCCAGGAAGCCCAAACCGATGAGACCCGGCACAGACGTCAGGCCCGTCAGGCAGGAATATGAAATGGCACGTATTCCACATTCTCAAAAAGCTAAGTAGAAGCATGGCAGTGTGAAAAAGACCAGACCCACCATCCAGGGAAAACACTGCACTGTCTGAGCTTTAAAATACAGGGGCTGGGGCTCACGGCACGTCAGACATTTCAGAAGAAAACACTGTGAGTCCAGAGGCACAGCAGCAGAAACTATCCACATGGGACACAAGGGAAAAGCGACCCGGAAGTACGCACAGAACGCTGTGAGGTCAGGGATGCCGGGACGGGGCCGAGGGGCCCAGCCTCCTGGGGACACAGAGGCCCCCGGCACCCCTCGCTCAAAACCCATCACAAGGGAAAAAGATACGTGCCCAGGGAAGGACAGCAGCACATCTGCCGGAAGGGGCGCCGGGAGGCGAGTGGAGCGGTGTCACTGAGGCGCAGGGACCAGGCCAGGCTGGCATCCCACATCCAGGAAGCTGTCTTTAGGGAATGATGGCTACCTGGCCTCTCTCAGGCGAATGCCAGCCGGAGAACCCGGCACCAGCCAACCTGGGCCGTGCTGGGGGGCCATCCAGGCGGGAGGGAGGCCTCCCAAGTGGAGACCTTGGGGGCCGGGCCCTCGGTGGGTGCGTAAGAACTTCAGGCTCATGAGCTGACTCTATAAGAGGCAACTGACTTAAAAATAAAAACGTCCTTCAGGGTTTATAAAATTTGTGTGAGCAGATGTCTGCCACAACAGTGATAGTGTAAAGGCTGGGGGGCAAGGGAAGGCACCCACTGCCCTGTGCGTGAAGCAGCACAGTAGCAGAGAAGGCAGCGAATGGCTGAACAGTGACCCCAGGACAGCCACTCACACACTCGACGGTTACAGCTAACCAGCCAATGAAGGAGAAGATGGAGTCCCTAAACGAAATATCTGCCAGGGGGATGGCTGTCATGTGACCTTGTCCCCAGGCCTGCCCACCCAGCGCTCCAGGCCAGCACCTTCCCCTCGGGGAGACCAGGCCCCCTGTCCTGGGCACACGGTGACCCTGCTTGTACCGCTTCAGCGTGAGCACCGCAGCACCCCCACTGTGGGGTAGAACAGGGTCTCCACCTGCAGCACGAGAGGGTGCATTCTGCCCACTGCCTGGCCACACGTGCCCGGGGCATGGCACCGGTGTGGCTCCCACCACTGTCCTTTGGTGAGAACCTTGCTGCAGCCCGTGGCTGTGTGTGGGGTCCTCCTTGGGGACTCCAGACACGTGGCAGGGGCAGAGGACCGAGGACTGCGGGCTCCTGGTGGTGGACATTGAGTGGTGTCCTCCACACGTGGGGGCTCTTTGCCTGGGACTGGAAGCCAGATCTTTCTGCTCAACAGTATTCAATCCAAGAGAGGCAGAAGGGAGAGGAAAGGGCACCGACACCGGGACCGAGAGCACAGAGCAAGGGGACAGGCTTCGGCCCCATCGGCAAGTACCTCAGGTGCGCACGGTCCAAAGACAGGTGAATGGTGGGGTTTTCATGGGATGAAGAAGCAAGCTCAGCTATACGCTGCTTAAAGAAATACACTCTCAGCCCAAAGACATGGACTGGTCAGATGGAGAAAGGCATCCCGTGCCAGCATTAGTCAAAAGAAAGCTGCAGCGACTACAGTCACAACACAGAAAGTAAATTTTGGAGCAAGGAATATTGCCAGGGGAAAAAAGGTAATTTTATCATGACAAATACATCCATCCATCAGGAAAACATAAGCCTAAACATTTCTGCTCTGAATAAACCTTCAAGCACATGCAGCAAAAACAGACTGAGCTGCAAGACAGACAAATCCAGATGCAGGCGGAGACTCAGGTACTGAGGCCTCAAACCAATGACCTCAGCTTTCTCCTTGAGAAACTAGTAGAGGGAAAGCAAATTAAAACCAAAGAACAAAAATAACAATGATCAGAGAGAAAACCAAACAAAACAGAAAAACAACAAAACCAAAAGTGGATTCATTAAGATTAAAAAGAAGTTGATAATCGTCCAACCCTGACCAATGAGGACGAGCAGAGGACACACAGAGTCGCAGTATCAAGACAGGGAGAGGTGACATCACCAAGATTCCGTGAGAGGGAGAGGGAGATGGGGGCGTTACTAAAAATCTTATGCCAATAAATTTAACAACTTAGAGGAAATAGACAAATTCCTCAAAAGACACAAAGTAGTAAAGGCAACTCGAGAGGAAATCATCTAAATAGCACTATATCTCTTAAGGAAATTACAGAGAAAAATCCCAGGGCCAGATAGCTTCAGGGGTAAGTCTACCAAACATTTAAAGAAGAAATAATACCAATTGTACACAACTCTTCCAGGAAATTAAAGAGGACTAGTGCTTCCCAAATGCATTTCTCTGCTCTCCAGAAAACTCTGAAATAAGGAATGAAAAGGCATGCCACAGACTGAGAGAAAATATCGGCAAAGCCTCTATCTGGTACAGGATTTGAATCCTGAATGTGTAGAGAACTCTTCAAACAAAGCAACCCAGTATAAAAATGAGAGAACTGTCTATACAAACATTTCACCAAAGACGTGGATGGCAAAGAAAGCTCATGAAAACCCGGTCAGCATCATTTGTCATTAGAAAAATGCAGATCGAAGTTAAAAAGACCGACTGCAGAAAATGTTGTCCAGATGTCAGGGGGAATGCCCGGGGGGTTGTAGAATGATCCAACCACTTTGGAAACTGTTTGGCAGTTTCTTAAAAAAGTCAAACATTCACCCATCATGCGAGCTAAACTTTCTACTCTTTACCCAAGAGAAAAGAAAGCACATGTCCACAGGAAGATCTGGAGATGAATGTCCACAGTATCTGTACTTGCAACAGCTCCCAAAGGGAAACTGCCCAAATGCCATCAGCAGGAAAATGGATACACGCATGGTGGCGCGTCCATCCAGTGGGGCACTGGTCAGCCAAGAGGAATCGTCTACCTGCCTTCGCTGGGCTTCACAGGTGCCGTGTTCTTCACACACTGCGGGTTTGCGGCGACCCTGCATTGAGCCTGTGTCGGAGCCATTTTCCCAGCAGCGCTTGCTCACTCTGTGCCTCTGGGTCACATGTGCTGATTCTTGGTGATATTCCAAACCATTTCATTATCACCATATTTGTACAGTGACCTATAACCAGCGAGCACCACTCACTGAGAGTTCAGATGACTGTTAGCATGTTTTAGCAACAAAGTACTTTAAATGGAGGTACGTGCGCTGTTGTCAGACATAACGCTACTGCACACGAGCAGACTACAGCGGTGTGCGCAGCCTTTGCATGGCTGGGACACTAGACAACTCATTCAACTCGTTTTACTGTGATACCTGCTTCCTTGGGTTGAGGTTTGCCTGCATAGATACACACCATGGATGGATCCCAAATAGTTATGCTGTGTGAAAGAAGCCAGGCAAAAAAAAGTACATTCTGTATGATTCCATTCATTTAAGCTCTAGAAAATGCAAACTGACGTACGTCAGATCCATGCCTGGTGGGGAGAGCGGGTGGGGGTGGCAGACACACTCACTGCCTTATGTGGGTGCCAGCAACGGGCATGTCAACACTTACTTGATACTT